>NC_137890.1:40580104-40985509 GCF_963455335.1 Martes martes | reverse complement strand
CTATTAAAGCTACTTTTAAAATAATTTAAAGTCTATTTTTAATTGCATTTTTTGTCTTTTTATAAATAAGTTGTAAGAGTTCTGTATATGAAGGGAATAACATTCCTATATTGGATATATGATTAATAAGTATTTTCTTTATTCTGTGGGTTATTTTTTTCAGTTTTTGGTAGTATCTTTGTAGGACAAACATTTTTAATTTGGATATAGTTCAATTTTATTTATTTATTTTTGTGTGTGTGTGTGTGACTAGTTAAATTATATACTTGTTTCCACATTTTAGTTCTGGTTACCGGGTAGGATGTCCAGAAAAAAAAAAAATGGAATTTCAGATAAACAACAGTTCTTTTTCTGTATAAATATGCCCCCAATATTGCATAGCATACACTTATACTAAATAGATAATTATTTTTCTTTGAAATTCTAATTTAACTGGACATTCCTATACTCTGTCTTTATTTGCAAGATATAGCTACCTATTATCAGGGAACATTGAATAGGGTGAATAATAATTTTTTTTAAGATTTTATTTATTTATTTGAAAGAGAGAGTGAGATCATGAGGAGGCAGAGAAGCAGGCAGAGAGAGAAGAGGGAAGCAGGCTCCCTGCTGAGCAGAGAGCCAGATGCAAGGCTGGATCCCAGGATCCTGAGATCATGACCTGAGCTGAAGGTAGAGGCTTAACCCACTGAGCCACCCAGGTGCCCAGAATAGGGTTAATAATTCTTTAAAAAGCTGAAAACACTGAGATCAGTAGGGCTAGATTCTGAGTTCAGTTTCATAAATGACCCTGTAAAAGTCATTTTGCTTCACTTTGCTGCCTTACATGTACAGCAAATGAAGAAGATAATGCCTGACCTCACTTTCTTCACAGGAATGTTGTTAGAATGGATAAGGCAATGTACACATAAGCACAGAACATCTTTGAAGACAAATACTTTATAAAACTATAGTATCATTATTGTTGTTATCTTATAGAAAGAATTTCTGAAAATTCAGCTGGCTGAATATATTATAGTAATGGTCTACAAAAATTAAAAAAAATTACAATATAGATTTAATGACTTGTCTTCTATTTTATTCAGCACAGCATTAGAATATAGATGCACTAACTTTGGATTACGAAACTGTATTGTTTTCTTTTTTCTTATTTATTTATTTATTTATTTTTTTTTTTTTTTAAAGATTTTATTTATTTATTTGATAGACCGAGATCACAAGTAGGCAGAGAGGCAGGCAGAGAGAAAGGGAAGCAGGCTCCCTGCTGAGCAGAGAGCCCATCGTGGGGCTCCATCCCAGGACCCTGAGATCATGACCTGAGCCGAAGGCAGTGGCTTAACCCACTGAGCCACCCAGGCACCCAAAACTGTATTGTTTTCTGTTTCATGTTACCTTTTATGCCTTCTTAATCAGTACCTATCGGTATATATGCTATTGTACTTAACACTTTCCTTATATTTCTAAAAATCACTGAAGCATAAAGTCAGAGGTGCTACATTTTTAATATTATATCTTGTTTATTTGTGTGTGTATATACACATATGTATATTGAAAAAAATTTACGCATTAATAATACAGAATTCACTATATCTAATCCTGTGAGGCTGTGATGACCCACATACTTAATAAAACTGTCATTTTGTTAGTTTATATTTAGATCCTGGTTAATTCTTACAATGAAAATATCATATGCAACTCTGAGTTTATATTATACACAATAAATATTGAAATGAATAAACATTTTGGCTAGCTCTATAATCATGGGCAAGTCACCTTCTCAGGCACTCGTTACGTGAAATATGCGATGGTGCAAATTCTTTTTTTTTTTTAATAAAGATTTTTATTTATTTATTTATTTGACAGAGAGATCACAAGTAGGCAGAGAGACAGGCAGAGAGAGAGGAGGAAGCAGGCTCCCTGCTGAGCAGAGAACCCGATGCGGGTCTCCATCCCAGGACCCTGGGATCATGAACTGAGCCGAAGGCAGAGGCTTTAACCCACTGAGCCACCCAGGTGCCCCAGGATGGTGCAAATTCTTAAACTGTGCCTATATGCTAGTATTTTTGGAATTTGCAAAGTGTTTAAGACAGAGAGGAGGTTGAAAAAAAAGAAACTAAATTCTAGGATCAAGTGATAGCATATATACTATGTACACATATGCATACATATATATTTTTTTCTACATATATGTATTTTTCAAAATAAAAATCTTAAAATCAGAGCCATTTCCACAGTAATTAAAACTGTGTGATGCCACTATTTTAAAAATGTTTGTTTTTCATTTAAATTTTTATGTAATTCCTACAAAGTACTAACTTCTGCATGTAATTCAGAAAGTAAAGCACATAATAAAATAAGGCTAGAAACAGAAAAACAAATCAAGTATGAGTATTTTATCTTAGCATATATTTAATTAAAATAATCTTTAGTTAATTTGTTGTTAAAATTTTTTCCGGTTTTATTATCTTCTAACATTTTCCTTAAAAATGGAACTTAGAGCGGCTACTGGGTGGCTCAGTGGGTTTAGCCTCTGCCTTCGGCTCAGGTCATGATCTCAGGGTCCTGGGATCGAGCCCCGCATCGGGCTCTCTGCTCGGCGGGGAGCCTGCTTCCCCCTCTCTCTCTGCCTGCCTCTCTGCCTACTTGTGACCTCTCTCTGCCAAATAAATAAAATCCTTTAAAAAAAAATGGAACTTAGATTAAATGTATCTTAATGAGGATCACTTGTTTTTTTTAATATATTTTTAATATATTTAAATTTGGAATCTATTTGCTCAGGAATGTTATATTTAATAAAATTTTTGGCTTTGATCATGGAGAAGTCTTAAATTTATTTTTTGTGAGCCCTTAAAAAACAGGCATTTTATTTTTGTTTTCATCCACAAAAACATTTAATATTTTGAAGTTGATGTGTCATATTTGGCTGCCCTTGTCATTTTGCATCAATCATATTCCTTTCAGTGAGACATAATCTGATTTTAGTTGATGAACATAACTTGATTTGAGACACTAGAGTCCCATCTTATATAACAGATGAAAGAAAATAAAAGTAAAGGTGAAAATTTTAAGATTAAAAACAAACTAAAATCCTTTGTCACGGAGCAATTAGAATGTACAATAGAAAATATGTGTTTTTATTCTTATAGTCTCAGTTTTGTTTTTATGTGAATGTATAAGTTCAAAAAAGGCAAATGTGTGATAAAACATTGAATACTGTAACTCATTTTGGGTCAGATGAAATTATGACTGTAGTAATATACATAGAATTGTAGCTAAATCAGATGCAGTTATAGCCATAGTAATATGCATTAAATCTTTGAAATATACAAAACTAATTTTTTTAGTAAAGGTATTTTGTTTGATTGTTGATGAATATGTAAAATAAATCTAAACAGTGGTTGTCTCTACCAGTGAATGCTTTGGTAAGTCAAGTTGCATTTCGTATCCGTTTAATTTTTCTGCAGATTCTAAATTCTCTCCATCCATTGGGAGATGTTCAGATTGAGTCTTCAACATATCAGATACATTATTCAAGAATCTGTGTTCCCTAACAATCAGACCCTACTATTTTTGCTGCTACAACTATCTCTTCTTCTGCCCCTCACTTTTTGACACCTAAATATTATTGTTATTAAGTATAATATTCCTGTAACAAACAAACAATACATTTATAATGCCCATCAATTATGTATGAGGGTAATTGATATTATTACTGAAATCAGAATAAGGAAAAAAACAAAACAAAACTAATAAAATACTGTGAACTTTAATTATTGTATAAATATTTTACTTTTTAATTAGTCTGCATGGAAAATAAGAAATCACCGATTTTATGGACTATCCTGCTTATACATTTTGAATACTTTAATTTTTAACTTTTAGTATGGAATCAAAAACTGTATCTCATTCTCTTCCTCATCGTGGTCAATGAAAGCTAACTTAGTAAAATGATAGGTAAATTGAGAAAAAAATAGAATTCATAGTAAATAGTTCATTTTCTGAAGAGCAATGATGAATCATAATTGTTTCCAAGTTTCAAGTTACAAGGTTCTGCAACAATTTAGTGTTTAATGAATGAGAGCAATGACAAACATGATGGTCACAGTTAGCATTTTAATAATTATTTCTTTTTATAGTTAAAGACATTAGCATATTGAAGCCTTTTTTAAAATCGTGGATTTTATATATTAGAGCTGTTTAAGGTATACCAAAATATTGAACAGAGGATGAAGATTTCTCATATATTCTGTTTTCGGTTTTAGTATATGTGCTGCTGAAGCGAGCACATATTCTGTTTCCTGAATCCACAGTTTCCTCTATTATTAACATCTTGCTTTAATGTGGTATTTTTGCTACATTTAATGAACCAATGCCAATATATTATTATTAACAGAAGTGTATAGTTTGTGCTAGGGTTCATTCTTTGTGTTGTATGGTTGTATGATTTTGCCAGTGCATAAGGTCATGTATGCGCCATTACAGTGTCATCCAGAATAGTTACACTGTTCTACGAGTTCCTGTGTTCCACTATGCATCCTTTCATTTGCCACCCAGCCTCTGACAACCACTGATATCTTCACTTGTTCTCTAGTTTTGTCTATCTCAGAATGTCATATAGTAGAAATTATACAGTATATAACCCTTTCAGACTGGCTTTCTTTTCACTCTGTGATATGTACTTAAGGTTCCTCCATGTATTTTCATGACTGGATAGCTCATTTCTTTTCACAGCTGAATAGTATTCCATTATATGAATGTACTATACCTAAATTGCCCATCCCCTAAATTGAAGCACATACTGGCAGTTTCCCAGGTTTTGATAATTATGGATAAAGGTGTTATAAATATTTGTGTGCATGATTTTGTGTAGATATGTTTTCTGATACCCAGGAGACTGATCTCTAGAGTAGGTGGTAAAATTATGTTTAGATGTATATAAGAAACTGTCTTCCAAAGTGGTTGCATTTTCTGCATTTCCCCAAGCAATGAGTGTGCATTTCTGTTGCTTCACTCGCATTAGGTGTTATTGGTTTTTTGGTGTTTTGAATATTATCCTTCTAATAGTTTCCTAGTAGTATCTTACTGTTATTTTATTTTACAATTCCCTAAAGGCATATGGTGGTAAGCCTTTTTCCCTATTCTTATTTTCTATCTGTATGTTTTCCTTGGTGAGGTGTCCACTCAGATTTTTTGCTACTTTTTAATTGAGTTCTTTGTTTCTTTATGGGAGCTTCAACAATTCTTTGTACATTTATGTCTTTTGTAAAGTTTCTTCCATTTGTGGCTTATCTTCTAATTCTCTTAACCCTGTCTTTCAAAGAACAGATAATTTTCATTTTAATGAAATCCAACTTTACGTTTTTTCCTTTCATGCATTGTGTATCTGTGTTCTATCAAGAAATTCATTGTCAAAAGAAGGTCACTTAGATTTTCTCCATTATGTTCTCCACATGTTACCTTTGAGAAGTTTTATAGTTTTCCACTTACATTTAGGTTGATGATGTATTTTGAATTAACTTTCTTGAAAGACATATGGTTTGTGGCTATATGAATTTTTATTAAGGATTTTGTTTCTTTATTTGAGAAAGAGCAAATGAGTGAAAGAGTATGAGCTGGGGGAGGGGCAGAGGGAGAGGGAGAAGCAGACTCCCTGCTGAGTAAGAACAACAACAATGGGATTTGATCCCAGGCTGCTGGCAACATGACCTGAGCTGAAGGCAGATGCTTACCTGACTGAGCCACCCAGGTGCCTGCGAATTAATGTTTTAAAATTCGGTTGTTTCAGGATCATTTGTGGAAAAGACTGTACTTTCTCAATTGGATTTCCTTTACTCTTATTTTTGTCAGTTCTTTTGATTTTCTATATAAATAATGGTGTCATGAGCAAACAAAGGGCAGTTTTATTTCTTTCTTTCCAATGTTTATTTCCTTTTCTTTTATATTTTCATTAGCTAGGACTCTCAGCATAACGCAGGAGAGGAGTGGTAAGAGCGAACATCGTTGCCTTGTTCCTGATCTCAGTGAAAAAGCTTCTAGTTTCTCATCCTAAGTATATTAGTTGTAGGATTGAGGAGATATCCAGGTTGAAGAAGTTCACCTCTATTTTTTTTTTTTTTAATTTTGGAGTTTTTTTTTTATCCTGAATGGATGTTAGATTTTGTGGAATGCCTTTTTCTTTCTTTCTTTCTTTCTTTTTTTTTTTTGTTGTTGTTGTTGTTGTTAAGTTCTTTTTCTGGATTTCTATGCTCATATGATATTTCCTCTTTAGACAATTGATGTGATGAATTACATTAATTGATTTTTTAAAAATATAAACCTGCCTTTCATACCTGGAATACATCTTACTTGATCATGGTGTATAATTTTCTAACTCATCGTTGGATTTGATTCAGTAATATTTTGTTGAGGATTTTTGTCTATGTTCGGGAGAGTTATTGCAGTTTTGCAGTTCCCCCTTTTTTTTTTTTTTTGTAATTTATTATCTGGCTTTGGTATTGGGGCAATAGTGGCCTTATAGAATGAATCAGGAAATATTCGCCCTACTTCTATTTCCCAAATCAGATTTTTTTTTTTTTTTTTAATGGTAGACTTTGTGGTAGAATTTTTTTCCTTAACTTTTTGGTAGAGTTCACCAATAAGAACATTTAGGCTCCTATGTCCTTATTTTGGAAGATTATCAGTTCAATTTTTAAAATAGATATTGACCTATTTATATTCATTTACCTTTTATTGATTTTTTTATTGTTTCTTTCAAAGAATTGGTATATTTCATCTCTTCTTAAATTTGTTGGCCTATAATTGTTCATAGTATTTTTTTTGGTTACCTGTTAATGTTCATGGTATTGCTAGTGATGGTCCTTCTCATTTCTGTTATCAGTGATTTGTATCTCTCTTTTTTTTAAAGATTTTATTTATTTATTTGTTTGAGAGAGAGAGAAATGAACCAGCACATGTGGGATGAGAAACAGACTCCCTGGTGAGCAGGGAGCCTGATGTAGGACTCAATCTCAGGACCCTGGGACCATGACCTGAGCTGAAGGTAGATGCTTAAGAGACTGAGCAATCCAGGCCTCCTAGTGATTTTATCTTATTAAGTTTAAGTTAAGTTATTAAGTTTAAGTTAATTTTCTGGGGGGAGAAAGGGGGTGTATCAATTTTATTGAATTTTTTGTCTCACTGATTTTCTTTATTGTGTAACTGTTTTTGATTTCATTGATTTGTGCTCTTGGTTTTGGGTTTTATTTCTCTCCTTATGCTTACATTGAATTTATTTCCTCTTTTTTTTTTTTCCTTCTTCCCAAAGTATAAGCTTAGTTTCTTTTAATTTCTCTCTCTTTCTCTCCTTTTCTTTTTTTCTTTTCTAATAGGACATCTGATGCTGTAGGTTTACTCTAAGCATTGCCCTTACTGCATTTCACAAATTTTGGTAGGTTGTTTTTTTTGTTTTCACATTTTCAAAGTATTTGAAAACTTTTTGAGACTTTTTGGCCCAAGTGTAATTTAGAAGATAAAGTTTCATTCCTATATTTGGGGGAATTTCTAACTATTTTTCTGTTATTTACTGGTTTCATGCATTGCATAAAGTTTATTTTTTAAAATTTGATCAGGGGCGCCTGGGTGGCTCAGTGGTTAAAGCCTCTGCCTTCAGCTCATGACCTGATCTCAGGGCCCTGGGATCAAGCCCCGCATCGGGCTCTCTGCTCAGCGGGGATCCTGCTTCCCTCTCTCTCTCTGCCTGCCTCTCTGCCTACTTGTGATCTCTGTCTGTCAAATAAATAAATAAAAAATCGTTAAAAAAAATGGTACATATAAAATTTGATCAAATGTGACCATGAAAGAATTTGATGCACCTGATAAGGACTGTAAAGCCTCTATCCCAGGAATGGAAAGGGAAGATGGAAAATGTCTCAGTGGAGGAAAAGCAAGGTTCGCATTTTCCTGAGGGAGCAAAAAAGAAAACTGTGCTCATTTTGTTTGGATAATACTTGTAAAGGCACATGGGACTGAGCTTTTTATTACTAGGAAGTTACTGATATTGAGTAGATCAATCATATGCTTTGAAAGAAGTTGATCTCTAGAGATGGAGATTCAGTTGTTTCAAAGAAACCAGAATTTGTAGATGGTTTACAAAAATATGTGAGGTTTAGGGTTGGATAAGGATGTCAAATAAATAATATATGCATACATATATGTGTACAAATGCATTCATACATATATTTATATACAGACAGACATGTGCACATTTTAAATGAATTTTATAAATCACCTAATTTATACTCATTTTCTTTCCTTCACATCAATCTCAAATATAAAAAAAAGAAATGGGGGGGGCGCCTGGGTGGCTCAGTGGGTTAAAGCCTCTGCCTTGGAGTCAGGTCCTGATCCCAGGGTCCTGGGATCAAGCCCCACATTAGGCTCTCTGCTCAGCAGGGTGCCTGCTTCTCTTCCTCTCTCTCTCTGCCTGCCTCTCTGCCTACTTGTGATCTCTGTCAAATAAATAAATAAATAAAATCTTTTAAAAAGTTAAAAAATAAAAAGAAATGGTAAAATGCAATACAAAAATTCACTTCAGTCACCAAGGCAAATTTAATACATGTCCAAAACTATTCTGGTGATCGTAGTTCTTAAAAGATTTTGTGGAAGCAATGGGATGATGGGTGACTGTCCTGCCCATGATTGCTTGGTTTGTATATATTACTCCTCTGTTCAGAGTCTCCTTTACATCTCAGTCTGACAGAAAATTTCTCTTTTTTTTCACAAGTAGATATTAATATTTATGCAAATATGTTACCATTTCCAATGCTAAGTAGAAAATTTTAACAGTCCAAATCGAAACGTTTGCATGTAGATCATATTACCAATATTTGAAGCTATACTGAAGAATTAGATGGTTTTTTTACCTAAAGAGCTCATGAAGTCAAGCTTTTCAAATTAGTGTTCACTCAGAGAGTCAAGGCAAATAAAATGATGATACCTGACAGGTAGCTAATTTTTTTTCTTCTATCTATCATGAGTAAAATATTGGAGTAATCAATAATTTCAGCTTGCTCAGAACTGAGAAATTTTACTGGACATGGTACTTAGAAATTTAAAACTGGGAAAATTCCAAGCAAACTGAGTTGAGTGGTCAACTGATCTCAGAACATCTAAATTCATAAAGGGAGAAAAATAATATATAATAAAAGCTAGATTTGTATACTTCTGATCATTTTATTGCTACAGAGGCTATACTGAATTCTCAAGGTCTGGAGGTTTTAAATAAATAAAATTATAATACCCGTTAAAAATTGTGGCAGGATTGTCACATTGGTTCAAAATGCCAGATTTATATGTGGGGGGCGGCAATTATCACTTGGGGGCCATGCAGCTTTCATTTTAGTTAATTTTTGGTAAAAACAAACAATGTGCCACAGATTCAGCAAACAAGCAAAGGGTTATTGATTATTTCTATAACTTCAAAGCTCCTTTATATTTAATACAATCCTTTGAGAAGAAAATGAACTTTATTTCCTCACATCAGTTTCAAATATAGAGAAATAATAAAAGACAAGCTTAATAATGATGGAGAGTTCATCTTTTTTCTTAAGAAAAAGGGAACATTCTCATTATACACTGAGACTCAGGATGGTTACTTAGCCTCCCTGACTTTCAGAATAATTCACTCATTTACCAAGAATTTATTGAGTACTTACTATGTGTTAGCCACTGTTTAGTGAAAGTAAACTTGTCTGTGACAACCTTGCCATCAATGAGTTTATATTCTAGTAATATGTGTGGCAGAAAGTAAATAGTTAAATAAATACATGGTATCATATCAAATAACTGTAAGTAATAAGACAGATTTATATTATTGAATAAAAAAGGAAGATTTTAGATGTGGTTGTCGGGATATGTCTGTCTGGAGAGATGACATTGAACAAAGATCTGAATAAAGTTGGAGAATCTCATGCAATATATCTTCTTGAAGAGTGTCTCAGTCATAATAAATAGGCTTTGTAAATGTGTTCAAATTATTGTCTGGCTTTTTGGAGGAACACATAAAAGACCCATATGATTGGACACTGTTAATGAAGTTTTTCCAGAAATTGCCAGATGCCCTGGAAAGTTACAATCTGGCTTTTCCACTGGCTTCAAAATGTGGATGCAAAATAGAATAACCTGGGGATCTTAAAAAACACTAATGTCTGCATTCTACCAATGAACATTCTGACTTGGTTTGGTGTGCAACTTCGGCTTCTGAGTTTTTTTTTAAGGTTTACCAACTGATTCTAATTAGCAGCAAGGTTTGGCAACTTGGCTGTGCTTTTGGTTATCTGTGATACTTGGGCAGCATTCCTACCAAATTACATACACATGATAGAAAATAAACGTCACTGTCTGGACGTGATTTTTTCCAAAATGTATCTGCCCCTATATCTTTTGCTCTATTCTTCATATTTCCCAAGTCCTTCTCCTCCTAAGCTTCTTCTCAAAGCTAGGTGTTACATGCCTTGAATTTCCTTTCCTTTTTGCCCACTCTCTTTCTTTGAGTAGCTCCCAGTTCAAGTGTAAGTTCCGTGTAGAGTCTTCTACTTCTACCAGGGTAGAGTGCCCATTATTTCAGTTTCTGTGAACAATTTGTTTACCCTTGTTATTCCAGCATAATTCTCAGGAATGACTCTCATTTTGCTCAGAAAAGAGCTTCCGTTTGTACAACACTGTATCTGGTAACCTTTTCATCAGTACTTCTACAGTTTTCATAATGTTTGCAGTTATAACACATCATAATTTTAATTAACTTCATTATATCCTTTAATAAGTAACTTTATAGTGCATCCTTTGCTATTTTGTGAACCACGTGATATTTTGTTTTGTAACCCCCTACAATAGGCGCATTGCCCAGCACGCGACAGATATGTACGTAAATTGTTGAATTGATTTAATGAATGCATAGATGTTAATGTGTGTGAGAAGTGTTAAAATATTTTTATAAAACAGACACAAATATTTGTGTTTTTAATTTTAAAACTATCTTAATTCTTACATTTAAGGTCAATCTTCCCTCAGCTGTCTAGAATATTGTGGATTGAATTTACACAAATCCAGTTAAGGTCACTTCTGCAACACAGTGACAATGATTTTACCAATATAGTCTGAAACAAATTGAGGTCAGTGTACATTTTCTCATAGCCTTGCTCTTAGCTTTCTTCCATGAACTGCAGAAGGTTTCAATTTACTGAAGCACCGAGGTAGGTAAGATCCAATCAAAGTAAAAGCAAAATCAATAAATGCTAACCTCGAAGGGCTAAATAGTAGTGACATCAGTCATGAAGAAAAGTTGTTTGCAGGTTTGAAACACTATTGTTCTATAATGGTAAGAGAATAAAACTGCAACTGTGGACACTTGTAAGTTTGGTTTACCCTGTATTTTGTTTAATATTTTTAACATGCAGACAAAGAAGAAATAAGGTAAATTGTGTTATATTGACAGTGGTTAACAGAGGAGAGAAAAGCTGATCTCACCACAACATGAAAATATTTTGTCATCATAGCACATTTTTAATAATAGATTCTAAAAATAATCAAATGTTCATGAAATTATTTGGGAGAAACACAAATTTCTTTCTTACAAACTAAAAGGCGAAATAGTTATTTTTATTATTACCTTGGCCTTGATATTTCATTAAAACAATCAGGGTTTTAATCTAGAAAGTCATTTAATGTTAAGATCAATACATTTTGGCTTCTGAAATTGACATGTAAGTAGAATAAATATATTGGTTGGTATATAGTCAGTGCTCAATATTTGATGCCAAGTGTTTGTGGGAGAACAACACACGTCAGTCAGATTTCTGTGGCTGCAGCTAGCACCACAGTGATGATGGATTTTTTGTTATTGTTTTGTTTTGTTGTACAACTGAAATCAGAGGAGTTAACAAAACTAGAATGGCAAACTGTCAGGAATAGAGAGAGATCTTAAATCAAAATCTAATAGATCATCTGGGAAGTGTAGATATTACTGAAATGATAGGCCCGGAAGCAAATATCAATGTGAAAATAGGCAGTTGTAATGCAGGAAAAAGGTAAGAACATGAGAAAGCTTCAGGGCAGGAGACTTGTGTGTTGTAAATCAGCTCTATCCCCTTATTTATTTGTTTGTTTTTGCTTGTTTGTTTATTTTTTTATTTATTTTTAAAAGATTTAATTTATTTATTTGACAGACAGAGATCACAAGTAGGCAGAGAGGCAGGCAGAGAAAGAGGGAAGCAGGCTCCCTGCTGAGCAGAGACCCAGATGCAGGGCTCAATCCCAGGACCCTGGGATTATGACCTGAACCGAACGCAGAAGCTTTGACCCACTGACCTACCCAGGCACCCACTTATTTTTTATTTTAAGGTTTTATTTATTTATTTGACAGAGAGAGAGAGAGAGACAATGAAAGAGAGAGAGGGAGCATAAGTCCGGGGAGAGGGGGAGGGAGTAGCACGTTCCCTGCCTACCAGGGAGCCTGATGGGGGGCTGGATCCCAGGACCCTGGGATCATGACCTGAACCAAAGGCAGATGCTTAATGACTAAGCCATCCAGGAGCCCTTCCCCTTTTTTAAAATGAAAGAACAAACAGGGGAGTAGAAAAAAATAAGTGACTGACAGAAGGAAAAAAAAAATAAGTTAAAAGTAAATGAGGAAGGTTTCTCTAGCTCATCTTTGGCTGCAGATCATTTGGTAGCATTGTGTCCTTGCTTTTCCATTATGTAGTTAAATTGGAAACATTTTTTGATAGGGTCATTTTTTCCTTTTGGAAAACCAGTGCTCGGCATATCAAATGCAGTGCATTTTAGTCCATATCAAATATTCATTAACCTATCCCACTCACTTATATGCTCCTTTAGTTCTGGAAATTTCTGCTTATAAGGGGAGGTGAGGTTTTATAGAAGCTTTTCTTAATGGAATGCTAAACTGGCATAAATTTGACTGCTTTACTTTTATATGATTTTAAACTTACTACTCAATACAGTCTTCTGGGGTCCTTTATGGTACTGTTCTCTATGGAAATAATGCCTCAATGTGCAAATCCACAAGGTCATAGGAGAATATAATTCTCAGACTCTTTTCAAATGCAATTAACTTCTTTTCTGGTTCAAACTCCCTGAGTTAAAGCAGTATTTCTACCCATGAAAGCCAAAACTTTGTTCCCATTTGTTTGAGTGACCCAAGCACATTATAGTTGTATAGATCACTGGTTATTAGGTGTGTATGTCATGTAAAGAAGACCTTCAGCTTGCCCGCAATGAGTCTTGGTTCACTTGGTGTTCTAGTGTCCTGTCAATTTTGGTTAAATATTGATAACTTTGCACAGTGGAATGCAGAATGTTCATTTTGTGGGTAGATAACAGACACCTGGTGGAGTGAAACTTTTTATATCCTGTGAAAGTGCAGAAGTCATAATCTGTGTTGACATAACAAAACCTTATTATATAGAACTTCGTACAAGGAGTACAAATGATAATAATATCCTATACATAAAGTCATGTGGCTAAATCAAATATCCCGGCCTCTAATAAATGCATGAATAAAATTATCCCTAGAGTAAATTTCTTAAGATGCCTCTGAAACATGAAATTCATTCAATATACCTTGAGAAAACATCATTTACTTTTCTTGGAGAAATTCTAGAAAATCAAGTAAGACTACATATATCATTTATCATGATAACCTATTAAAGCCTATAACAAGTAAGATTTGGTTTTAATTTTTTTTAAATTAATGCTGTAAGTGCATATTCATAGGTGTTTATATTTCTTCAAGCTTAAAATCCTTTCAATTATTCTGCACCTCCTCCTTATAAAAATATAAGCTATTTGTTTAAAATTTAACATTTTAAATCTTTTAGCAAATGGCTGATTAGTATTATCAGAGGTGAAATTGGGTAATTTATGATGGGAAATTACATTTTATATAAGAGTAAGGAAAATATATTTGAAAACAGTTACAGTATACAGTATACAGGGGAGTATACAGGAGTATACAGTATAAAGGGGAATTTAGAATAAAAGTAATTTTGCTGTCTTATTTAATTTTTCTTTTAAAATGTCATTGAACAGAACTGTATTTTAAAAATATTCTGTTTTAGGCATTAATACACAACGGCAGTGAACAAGGCTGACCTAAGCTTGACAGAAATATGTCAAGTTGGAGAACAAAACATAAAACCCCTAAATATTTAATAGAGTTTGTAGTAAGCAGTGCATTGATTCTGTTTGGTATACAGTATCCTATCCTCTAGGCCTTATCCTATTGCAATCACTGCTACAGTGTCTGGTTCAACATGGGGTTTAAACAGCAACCTGATTTGTGCAACCTGATTGTTTTGTATCCAGGACTTGCTTGTCTTTGCTTGTTCTACTGTCATCCCAGGTACATGAACACATCTGTCAATCATACATGCAGAACTCAAAAGTGAAGGGGACTTAAGGCACAGGGAGCAATGTTGGGGTGACTGTTGGCCAATAGAAGATATGAGCTGATAACTATTTCCCTTTTTTCCATCCCTGACTCTGCTCCACTCCTGTTATCCAAGATAACATTTGCAAATAGACTACATATACATAAATCTTTTATATAGGTGCTGCTCTTGGGGGAAACCCAGGCTCAGATAATGAGCAGCATAAATACTTTTAAATAGCAGACACTTAGAATGGGTTTGTGGAGCTAAATTACTCACCAGTCGAGTAGCAATAATAATTCTTGTCAGAAGAGATGTTTTCTGGCAAGAAGTAATATGGAAAGATTTTGCATGCTTTCACTTGTGGTTGATTGGGATGGGTACAGGTGAAAGGTGAAGAGTTGCCTTTTGCAGTGGCTGTGGTACTTCATCAATATGTATAAATAAGTATAAGAAGAATAAGTATAAATATTGAGGGATAGCCTGGCTGTTGCTAGCTAATTTGAAAGGCTTTAAAAAATAAAATAACCACATGATGGCATGATACTATGAAATGAATCATCATTCTAAAACAGCCAGTGTGATAAAATAGTGCAATAATTTGTTTAAGGCTCAGCTAAAAGCCAGCTTGGGGAAATACTTTGTGGAGTTTGGGAGCTGCCCTTCAGAATGGAGACTATTTATTGAATGGATGGCCATTGTCTGATATTTTGACTGATACATGAAACTGAAGAGGCAATAACATGAGAGGAAGCTCATGAGTTGTTTAGGAGACCAATGTCAGGGTTCTGTGATAAAGAATATATATGAACTTTATTAACAAGCACACACATACAGATATAGATATGCATAGCTATATACATATATGTAATACAGAAACAACACATATGCATAGGATGTATACGCTCAGAGATTGGTAGAAAAATAGAGATAAAAACTTAGAAGTTTATGAAACCAATGAAATAAATGATTTCCAAAAGAATGGATTAATAAGGGAAGGAATAAATCATCTCAATCTGTGGTCTCTCAGTCAATAAGTATAGTTTTGGTGTTTTGGGAAAAAGCCCACATGAAATAGAATAAAATATTAATTTGCTCATTCAACAAACATTTACTGAGGAACTGCTATGTGCCAGGCACTGTTTTAAGTTCCTGGGAAACATTAGCAAACAAGACCAAAGAGCCTTTCTCCCTTCATTAGGATAGAGAAAAAATAAATGTATTGAATAAATTTGCCTTTGAGTATGTTAGAAGGTGCTATGTACAATGGGGAAAAATATTAATGGACCTAGGTAAGCAGGACCAGGAGTGTTAGAGGGTAGGGTTGGTAGGCTACTATCCTAAAGAGTTGGCTAAGATAAGAAACCTTACATGGAGGTATTTGAGGAGCACTTGGATGGCAGGTCATGATGTTAGGGCCCTGGGATCCTAGGATCCAGGGATTGTGGGATCGAGCCCCACTTTGGACTCCCTGCTTAGTGGGGAGTCTACTTCTCCCTCACCCTCTGCCTCTCCTCTCCTTCTTCCCCACTCATGCTTGCTCTCTCGTATAAATAAACAAAATATTTTTTAAAAAGGAGGTATTTGAGAAGAGACTCATTGAAAGAGGAGAAAACTTATTCTATATACAACTAGCAGACAAAGTTCAACTGGAGAGAAAAGCCAGTGGAAAATCCCCAAAACGGAGAGAATGTGGTGTGTTCTAGAAATACCAAGGAGGCCATGTAAAAGATAGGAAGAATAAAAGATAACAGCAAATAACAAACGGGAAAGATCTCTAATAGATAAAGTAGATAGCATGCAAGAACAGATGAGCATATAAGCAGAGATAGCAATCCTAAGAAAGAACTAAAAAGAAATGAGAATAAAAATCCTGTAACAGAAGTAAAGAAGGACTTTGATGTGCTTATTAATATACTAGACATGGCTGAAGAAATAATTTCTGCATTTGAGGACATCTGAGTAGAAACTTTCAAAACTGAAAAACAATGAGAACACAGACTGTAAAAACAAACAACCCTCCCCAAGAACTATATCCAAAGACTGTAGGACAACTATGAAAAGGTATAACATATATGTAATTGGAATTCTATAAGAAGAGAGAGAAGAACCAAAAAAAAAAAAAAAAAAGAAAAGAAACTATAATGACAGAATTTCTCCAAATTAATATCAGACATCAAACCACAGATCAAAAAACTGCTGCAAACAGTTGGATAATGGTCAACAGATAAATAAACAGAACTATACTTAGGCATATCATTTCAAACTATAGAAAATCTAAGATAAGAAAAACCCTGAAAGAAGCCAGAGGTAAAGAACATTTTACCTATAGAGAAAAAATAATAATAATAAGGATTACACCTCACTTCTTAGAAACCATGCAAGCAAGAATAGAGTGGAGTGAAATATTTGAAATATTGAGAAAAATACTGCTGGCTAGAATTCTGTACCCTGAATATTTTTCTTCAAAAGTGAGGAGAAATAAAGACTTTCTCAGGCTAACAAGTAGCCTACTTGTTAGTCTACTTGTTTTTCACTACTAATAAGTAGTACATGCTTCTAAATAACTGAAATGGAGACAGCAGGGATGCAAGGTATGGAAGGAAGGAATTAGGATTATTTGGTTATTATAAGGTAATCACATTACACAATGAGGTGAAATAGTATTCCTTGAAAGTAGACTTGAATTACTTGCAAATATATTTTGCAAATTCTAGGGCACCACTAAAAAAAAAAAAAAATCAAAAAAGGCATAACTGATATGCTAAGAAAGAAGGGAGAATAAAATCATACAAAGTGTTCAGTTAATACCACAGAAAAAAGTGGAAGACAAAAATAAGAACAAGGGCAACAAATAGAAAATAGTAACAAATATGGTTGATATTAATTCAACTATATCAATATCACTTTCAATGTCAAATGTCTAATTAAAAGATTGTCACACTGTATCAAAAAACTAATCAATCTATCTATCTATCATCTATCTATCATCTATCTCTGTGTATGTACACATCTACATATCCATTTATCATATAGATGTAGTCTCCAAGAAACATACAATAAATATAAAAACACATATGTATAAAGGTAAATGGATGCAGAAAAATATATCATGCTAACACTAACCAAAAGAAAGCACAAATAGTATATTCAGTTCGGACAGAGAAGACTTCAAAACAAGGAAAATTATCAGGGGAAAAGAAGGGCATTACATAATGATAAAGAGGTCAATTTTCCAAAAAGACATCATTCTGAATGAGTATGTGCCTGACAACAGTATCACAGTATGAGGCAAAAACCAGCAAAACTGCGAGGAGAAATAGATCAATTCACTATCATAGTTGGAGACTTCAACAAAGAGACTTCGACATTCTGAGACTTTCTCAATAATGGGACATTCCAGCTGGCAGAAAATTAGAAAAGACAGAGTTGAACTCAACAGCACCATTAATCAACTGCATGCAATTGATATCTGTTGACTAATCTGACAAGAGCAGAATGTACATTATTTTCACACTTGAATGGAATATTAACCAAACTAGATGACATAATGGGCCATAAAACATATCTTAACAAAATTGAAAGAATAGACATCACACAATGTCTTCTCTGAGCTGCAGCAGAATTAAACTAAAATTCAATAGCAGCATACTAACTAAAAAACCTCAAGTATGTGGAGATTAAACAACATACTTCTAATAACACAAGGGACAAAATGGAAATCTCCAGAGAAATTTAAAAACATTTTTTAAATGTACTAAATGAAAATGAAAACCACAGCCTTATCAAAATTTATGGAATTCAATGAAAGCACTGCTTAAAGGAAAATTTATAGCATTGAATGCATATATCAGAAAAGAATAAATATCTAATGTCAGTAGTCTCTGTTTCTACCATAGGAAAGTAAAAACAAAGCAAAACAAAATCAAAATAAGCAGAAGAAAGTAAATAATAAAATTTGGAGCAGAAAACAATGAAATTGAAAGGGAAAATCAGTAGACAAAATCAATAAAACCAAAAGCTTGTTCTTTGGAAGAATCAATGAAATTGACACGACTCTTGCCAGACTAAGAAAAAAAGAGAGGACACAAATTATTAATATCAGAAACGAAAGCAGGATTACAGAACACATGGAAATTAAAAAGGATAATAAATAGTATAAGAAACTATTAACAAATTTGATAATCTAGATGAACTGGGCCAATTCTTTGAAAGAGAGTCTACATAACTCACACAAGAAGAAATGTACAATTTGAATCATAATATATTTATTAATGAAATTGAATCAATCATTAATAACCTTCCAAAACAGAAAGCTTCGGGCCCAGATGGGCTCACTGGTGAGTTCTACCAAACATCAAAGGACAAAAGTGTATCAATTCTCTACAATCTCTTTCAGAGGATAAATACAGAGAGAATACTTTCTCATTGATTCCATGAGGCCAGAACTACCATAACCAAAACCAGGAAAAGGGATTACAAGATAAGAACACTACAGACCAATATGTCTCATGAATGTAGGTGCAAAAATTCTCAACAAAATATTAGTAAATCAAATCCCCAAAGAGAACAAGAATTATACATCAGAGTCCAGTGTGATTTATTTCAGGTATACAAGGATGGCTCAACTCTCAAAAATCAATTATTGTAATTAATCATATCAACAGGCTAAAAAATAAAAATCAGATGATTGTAACTATAGATGCAGAATAAGCATCTGACAAAATACAACACTCATCAATGATAAAAACTCTCAGCAAACTATGAATAGAGGGTTATTTTCTCCACTTGGTTAAGAATATCTACAAAAAAACCCTATAGGTCACATCATACTTAACGGTGAGAAACTAGAAACTTTTTCATTATGATCAAGAATAAGGAAAGTATCCCTTCTCACCACTATTTTTCAACATCATATTAGAAGTTTTAATGCAGTAAGTTGAGAAAAGGAAATAAAAGGTATGCCAATTGGGATGGAAGAAATACAACTATTTTTTTTCACAGATAACAAAATTGACATGTAGAAAATCCAAAGAATTAAAAAAAACAAAAACAAAAACCTCCTAGCACTAATAAGTGATTATATCAAGGTTATAGGATCCAAGGTTAATATGAAAAAGTCAATTTCTTTCTTATATAGCAGAAATGAACAAATAAATTTTTTTAAAGATTTTATTTATTTATTTATTCATTCATTTGACAGAGAGAGATCACAAGTAGGCAGAGAGGCAGGCAGAGAGAGAGAGGGAAGCAGGCTTCCTGCCGATCAGAGAGCCAAATGCGGGACTCGATCCCAGGACCCTGAGATCATGACCTGAGCCAAAGGCAGAGGCTTAATCCACTCAGCCACCCAGGTGCCCCAAAATTTGAAATTAAAAATACTTACCTTGGGGCGCCTGGGTGGCTGAGTGGGTTAAGCCTCTGCCTTTGGCTCAAGTCATGATCCCAGGTTCCTGGGATCGAGCCCCGCATTGGGCTCTCTCCTTAGCGGGAAGCCTGCTTCCTCCTCTCTCTCTCTGCCTGCCTCTCTGCCTACTTGTGATCTCTGTCTGTCAAATAAATAAAATCTTTAAAAAAAATTATTATTTAAAAATACTTGCCTTAATATAGGAGTCCCCCAAATGGAACACTTATGTATGTACATCTAACAAAATTTGTACAAAATCTATGAGGAAAACTACAGAACTTTGATGAATGAAATTAAAGAAGAACCAAATAAATGAGATATTTCATGTTCATGAATGAGAAGACAGTATTGTCAAGATGTCAGGGCTTCCCAACATGATTTATAGATAAAATGTAATCACCATCAAAATCCCAGCAAATTATTTTGTAGATGTTGACAAACTGATTCTGAAGTTTATATGGAGAAGCAAAAGATTCAGAAAAGCCAACACAATATGAAAGAGAAGAACATAGAAGACTGACATTATCTGACCTAAAGACTTACTATAAACCTGAAGTAATAAAGGCAACAAATTACTGGCAAAAAGCATAGACAAGCCAATGGGGCAAGAGAGAGAGCACAGAGGAATTTCAGGGCAGTGAAAATACTTTGCATTATAATGATGGATGCATGTCATTCTGCGTTGGTCCAAATATGAAGAATGTGCAACACCAAGAGTGAAACCTAATGTAAACTATGGACTTTGGGAGATTATGATGTGTTGATGGAAGCTCATCAGTGGTGATAAATGCACTACTCTGGTGGAGGGTGTTGATAATAGACAGAGGCTATGCATGTGAGGTGGGGAATATATAGGAAATTTCTGTACTTTCCCCTTAATTTTTCTGTGAACCTAAAAATAGTTCTCAAAAAATTCCTAAAAGAATTAAGCCCATACAAAACAAAAACAAAAACAAAAACAGTAAGTGGGACACCTGGGTGGCTCAGTGGGTTAAAGCCTCTGCCTTCTGCTCGGGTCATGATCTCAGGGTCCTGGAATCGAGCCCCGCATTGGGCTCTCTGCTCAGCAGGGAGGCTGCTTCCTCCTCTCTCTCTGCCTGCGTCTCTGCCTACTTGTGATCTCTGTCTGTCAAATAAATAAATAAAATCTTAAAAAAAAAACAAAAGAGTAAAATCATTTAGGACTTTTCAGGATATTGTCAAATACTTGTATTTTATCCTAAGATGAGGAACTAGTAGGGAATTTAAGCAGAGGATGGGAAAGTTATGATTTACATTTTATTTTATTATTTTAGTTTTTTAGATTTTATTTATTTATTTGAGAGAGAGAGGGCACAAGTGGTGGGGAAAGGGAGAGGGAAAGGGCAAGGAAGAAGAAAACTCCCCACTGAGCAGACAGACAATGTGGAGATCAATCCCAAGACTCTGAGATCATGACTTGAGTGGAAGGCAGACACTTAACTGACTGAGCCACTCAAGCACCCCTATGATTTACATTTTAGAAAGAACTATTCTAGTCGCTGTATGGTAAAAAGACTTGGGAGATATAAGTGTAGAAATTGGAAAATTAGTTTACATTCCAGAGGTCAAATTTGGCACACTGGCTATTTCTGTAAGGTTTTGAACTAAGAATCTTTTCTTCTTTTTTTTTTTTTTTTTTAAGGTTTTACTTATTTATTTATTTATTTATTTATTTATTTGAGAGAGAGAGAGAGCATGAGTGGGGAAAAAGGATCAGAGGGCAGGGGAGAAGGAGGGGGAAGAATCCTAAGCAGACTCTGTAGCTAAGTACAGAGCATGGAGCCAAAAGTGGGGCTCAATCCCATGGCCCAGGGATCATGATCTGAGAGAAACCAAGGTCCAATGCTCAACTGAATGAGCCACCCAGCCACCCCAAGTATCTTTTTTTATATATAACATTGCGTATCACTTTATTGATAGGGAATACTAATAGGAAGAAAATTTCAATTTTGTCATTATTAGACATATATTACAAATGCGTACTCAATATTATATTTTGAACTTTGTCAATAAAATTATTTCCTCTCTTACTGCATAGAACTTACATTATATCCTGGTTTTTGACTCATGTTCCTCAATATATTTAAAGGTATATTTTAGTGTATGTAAAATATATTGAGTGTAGTAAATATATTGTAAATTAGTAAATACATTAGTAAAAATACTTATTTAAAATGTCTTAAGCATCTAGTTCTTTAGAGAAAATATTGGCCATTCTCTGAGTTAGAAAGTTACCAAGACATAATGATGTTTCACACCTGTTTACAGTAAAATTGATAAGAAGTGGCAGAAATCTAGATGAATTTAAAAGGTAGAGAATGGAATTTACTGAAGGATTAGATATGGGGTTGAGACAAATATGGGGGGCAAACATGGTATCGAGTTTTAGCCAATGGAGAAAGGAGTTGCCATATCAAAATATGGAGTACTATAGTGAGGAAAGTTTAAACATTAAAATAATGTCTTTTTAAAATGTTAGGGTTAAATATTCTGGTAAATGTACAAATGTGGGGATGCCTGTGTGGCTCAGTCAGTTAAGTGCCTTCATTTCAGGTCATGATCTCAGAGTCCCAGGATCAAATCCCACATTGGGCCTCCTGCTCAGTGAGAAGTCTACTTCTCCTTCTGCCTTTAACCCCACTTGGGCTTTATCTCTCTCTCTCTCTCTCTCTCTCTCTCTTAAATAAATAAATAAAATCTTTAAAAATATATATACAAATGGGAATTGTGAAAAGGAAGTTTTATATATGAGAGTTATATATGTGGTGTTAAGGAAAGTGGGATATAGAAAGTGAGGAAATGGAAGCACAGAATATAAATGTCTCCTCTTTGGAGAATTCTGACTTTGAAGAGAAGGGAGTTGAGGCAGTTGATAAATAAAAATAAAAGTTTCAAAAGTTTCATTTTTATTTTAAATGTGGAAGAAATTAATTAATGTAAACTTTTGATAGAATGGGGCCAAAGACTTAGGGAGGTTCAAGTTAGAAGAGAGAGCAGGGATACATAAAGTTATCATTGATGTGCTTAATAAGCATGACTCAAGGTCAGTAATAAAAACATAACTCTATTTTATCTTCACTCTGTCTCCTTAAAATGTACTCAGTGAGATAGTTTTCCTCTGGCCTTTGGTGAAAAGTTAGACAAGTTTCATTACTTCCAGTCATTCTTAAGAAATGTAAATTCCTAAAATCTTTTAAAATTTCAAACACAGTTTGAACTCAGTATTTAGAATTTCCAATCACAGGAAATAAAATTGTTAATTTAATGCCAAATATTTTCCCCTCTCATGTACAGTTCTTTGAAGAATAGTCTAGGAAGGAAGGTCAAGTATGGTTAGAGGTTATTATGTGAAATTTCCAAGATGTCACCTTTCTCTGTGGACAAGGCCAAGCTTATATATGACATTTTCTGACATGTGGCAGTTTTATTGAGTAATCACCATCCCAAGTTAGTGTTGGTGCCTCTCATCAAAGGAGAGCTTCCCTTTCATTCCTTGACTTTCTTTTGCTCTTTGCAGTCACTCATATATGAAATTCTACTGTTTTTTTTCTATGTGGTCTTTTTCTGCAGGATGTAAATTGGCCTCAGATAAGGATAATTTACGATGAGTTCTTTATTTGATTCAGAAAAACATGCTGAAAATTTTGGTGTGCTCTCAGAAGGATGTACTATTATGTCCTAGATATACTGGAGACCTAACTCTGCCATTCTTTCTAAGTAGTTAATCTACCTGTATTACTCCTGGTCTCTGTTTCTTCCCATTGAAGAATGCCATCATCTTTTCTTTCTCCCTTGGTAGAATAGTACTTTTTTTATAACAAAGCTCTTTCCCAATAAATCTCTTCACAGTCTTTTTCCTGAATCTCCCCTTTTCCTGTACTTTATATTCTTGATTTGGACAAAGTTATTCTATAATTTTCTCATTTCAAGTCTATCGTCTTACATCATATTGCCATATCTATGGAATACAGGTGGCTCAAATTGAACCTTTCCATTTAACATTCTGTTACTTGTACATTTACTGAGAAAGTGAATAGCTGGATGTGTAATGGAAAATAATCCAACATAAATTGATATGGCAGTCAGCCAGAATGGTTTAATTAGAAACAATATATAAAATTTCCAAAACATGAGCTGAGTTTTGTTGCAAACATGATCTGAGTGAGGTTTATGAAAATTATGCTTAATTACATGTTTTAAATTTCAGGAAATATTCCATTCAACATCACATGATTTATTGGACAAGTATTAACTATTTGTAATTCAACTAGATGATTTCAATTTGCAAATTACAATGAGTAACAATAGGACAAAGTAGATACTTTATTAACCAGACATACGCTAGAACTCCATTTTTCACATGGGTCCCACATGCTTTTTTTTCTTTTCCTTTCTTTTCTTTTCTTTCCTTCTTGCTTAAAATATAAACAAATCTATTTTCAGGAGAACTTTCTATGATTTTATATTTTAAATGTCAGAAAATAATTTGACTAAATAGGAGGATATCACAGGCTTTTGGAAAATCACCTTTCTTTAAGCTAAACCACATTGAAATAATGTAATTTAGAGTTTTCACCAGTATTTACATAGTTTACTTTCAGAATGAATGAAATCTCTACAGCATATACAAGTGTTGGGGTTTATTGGAGGTGGGACTATACCCAGTGTTATAGGAATAAAAAAAGAAAAAAGAATAGATGTAAACACTGATTTGGGGTAAATTTACCAATTTTGCATCTAGTGGATTAGAGAAGCTTCAAAAAAGAATGTATCTGAGTTGAGTCTTGAAGCCAGATGGAGAGGCAGTTGTCAGATTCAAAGTGTGAACAGTAAATAATACTAGAGGGGGTGGGTGGTGAGACATAGAGATGGGACAGTAGTCAGACACTGGATAGTAAACGATCTTGTATGGAATCCTAAGGAATCTTTTATTCTAAAGGCAATGGAGGATCATTAAACAATTTTGATCAGGGTGAAAATTCATGCTGGTGGTATGTATGTAAATGATATGTTGACTAAAGAGCCAGAAACAAGTATCTAGCTAAGTATGCTGCTATAGTAGTTCCATTTATAGATAAGATGCTCTAATTCCCTGTGGTATAAGGGAGAGAAGAAAGGAGAGACATTAATGAATGCAAACTGGCTGGAATTGGAAAACAATAAGATATAGAAGATGAGAAGAAGCCCACGGTCAAGAACAAGATTCAAATTTTTACAGCAGTTGTATATTTTGGTATCAACCAATATAAAAATGAAAAGAGAAGATTTGCAGTTTGAGAAGAAATGGGGAGACAATAATATTGAAGAAATAATTTAGTTTTGTAAATATTGACTTTGAGATGTCTACTGGATATTCAGGTGGAGATATAAGGTAGACAGTTGTGTATCAAAGTTTGAAGCTCAGGCAAAGGTATGGGCAAGATAAGCTGATTTTGTATTCATAAAGGTAAGTATGTGTTGAAGTTTTGAGAGTAGATGAGATTATCCAGATATAACCAACTTTGTGCCACTATTTTCTATAGGTCATATTATTTTTGCAAGCCATAGAAAACAAAAAAAAAAAGGTACTTGTTCTTTTATTTGTATACTTTATTGGATTTTTCTTTCAAATTAAAAATCAATATATACTCTGCAATAAACCAGCAACTTTCTAAAATTTCTTCTGGTTTTGCTTATAAATAACTGCACTACAATCATCTTCTTCTGAATCTTCAGATGTGTTTTCATTTGCATCTCTCTGTAGTATTATTTTATACATTTCTTTTTGCTATTCTTTTTCCTGTTTGCTCATTCAGGAATGAAAGAGATCTATAGCAACACGATATTTCATGAAGTACATGGCTTGCCTCTAGGCATGTTTACTGTCTACATGAGTATTTATACATAATTCCTTCATAGATGTTAAGTTAGAGGGTATTTGGACTGAGTTCCTTAGGGGGGAAAAGATTCTAAATTAAATATTTGTACACAGCACGTTTTTGGGGGGTGTAGTTGGAGCAAAGTGTATGTAAGTAAGGGAAGCAGGACTGAGTGAAGTGTGAAGTTAAACTATGAGGCAAAGGTCTCAGCTGATTCCAAGGGCTGAGCTGCCCCAAACTGAGACAAGAGGTCTAGGCCTTTGAAGCCCAGTTTCATTTATTCTTTAAACACAGGCTGACCTGGCAAGGGCAATTCCAGAAGGATGACTCAGCTCTGAGTTGTCAGCAGCCAATACTCAGCAGCTGTGGTGTATCTTAGTACCCAGAGCTCCCACTTTGTGTCATTTTAATCTGCATGTTTCTTTTTTTATTATTATTTATTTTATTTTCTATTTATTTGACTGAGAAAGGTCACAAGTAGGCAGAGAAGCAAGCAGAGGGGGAGGGGGAAGCAGGCCCCCCACTGGGCAGAGAGCCCAATGTGGGGCTCAATCCCAGGAACCTGGGATCATGACCTGAGCTGAAGGCAGAGGCTTAACCCATTGAACCACCCAGGTGCCCCAATCTGCATGTTTCTAATAGCAAGTTCCCTCCATCTGGTTCAGATTCTCCAGGATTCCATGTCATTTCATCTCCAAGGAAAAAGTATAATATACAGATTGGTAGGATTATTTACAGTCTCCTTTCTCCTCACTGCCGTTGGTCTCGAGGCCTTCAATAATACAAAATTTTCCCCTCCTCCATAGATTTTAAAAATTCCCTTCATATATCTAGCACCTCTGCTGGTGTATTTACCAGGTGGCTTACCTCTGTTGGTGAATTTTTGTTCCTCATTAATGACCTCCTCAGGCTGTAGGTGAGACCCTTATCCATTAAAATAGAGCGTACAAAGTATTAAAAGAAGTATCAGTGAGTTAACTGAATGGCAAACATATTCTTTCTTGCTGCTGTTTTGTAGCAATAACCTTACCACTCACTGATGATTACTGCCAGTTATCTTACCAGTAAGTTAATTCTTTCACTTGCAGGTCTCTGGGTGTAAGAACTACAAATAACAATATGTAGCCATAGCTTCAAGCTTAATGGGACTATTTTTGTGTTCTCTGGCATAAGTACCTGACTCCCCTCAGCCTAAGCTGTAGTGATGGGAAGTACTGTAAGTGAGTGTTGGAAGGATAGAAAACAAAACTGTATTTCTTACCCTTCTTGGTTTCCAGACCCAGGTGTTCTATCTAACGAGGAATATCTTATGGCTGGTAATTTGAGGTAAAAACCATACCCTGGAAACTGTGCCCCACCTGCATAGTTTATCAACTCTAAGCTTATACCTCTGCTGACCCTTTAGGAAGCAATGTCAGGTCAGTGGCTTCTGGGGTGGCAGTCTTTGCTAGGACAAGTAGATCACATCCTCATGTGCCCACGGCCATATCTCTGTTATAAATATTTCTTTTGGTCAGAGGCAAAGATATGAGGGATCCTCTGTAAATGGATTAGATATTCTGTGAACCCTTGAGAACTATACAGGTGAGCCTGGTAAGCAGGAAAGGCAAAGCTAAGAATGTTCATAAGTTGCATACAAGATTGATTTTTAACCCTTCCAGGGCAGAAAAGGTACAATGTAGTACACTTAACACCAAGTAACTGATTGGTCTTTAATTAACAAGATTTCATCAGCACGGTGAATCAAAATACTATTCTGAAGAATATTCAGATGTTTAAGAATAAAAAATGCATTTGTTAGCGGTGCCTGGGTGGCTCAGTCAGTTTAGTGTCTGCCTTCGGCTCAGGTCATGATCCCAGGATCCTGGGATCAGAGTCCCACACTGGGGCACTGGTCAGGGGGAAGTCCGCTCCTGCCTTTCCCTCTGCTGCGCCCTCTGCTTGTACTCTCTCTCTCTCTGTGACTAATAAATAAATAAATAATTTTTTAAATTGCATTTGTTAGATCAGTGACAGCATATGTATTTGAGCTTATGCTAATCTGCTCTAGCAAAAACACACACAAAAAAACCCCACATCTGTCATGATACCTATAATTGGGATTAGTACTTGAGTGAGTTTGTGGTAGTCAATCCTTATTTCCATCTGTTTTTTTAAGACGCTGGAATGCTGAGTTAAATAGGAATAAAATTGGGATCACCATTCTGCATCTTTGCCTTTAAGGGTGGTACAAATCTCTACCACTTCCTCTTGGATGTGACATTAATTTGGATTTTTCTCTTTGCTGACAGGGAGGGGTAGTTCCAGAGGCCTCTTCTTGGATTCATCCACCATGATAGCTCTTACTTTTCAGGCAAGTAAACTGATATGAAATTTCTATCAACAGTCTATAAAGAATTGTGAAGGATCTGAGCTTTCACCTGCCAGGAGAGACATGAGGTTTCTGAGTTCAAGGCAAATAACTGAGTACACACAGTAGAACAAGCAGCATGAGGTTTACGTTTGCATGGCTCATCCTTGTTCTACAAGTTTTAAGGGTGGATGTAGAGCAATCCAGATTGATAGAACATACACAGTGAGTTTGCTTTACAGCAAAGTTGGGCACTGGTTTTGATAATGGGTGGTAAACATGCATCTGCTTTGCCCTGGATGGCAGCATTTTCTTTGTTATCCTGGACAGTAAACAAACCTACCCTTTGCTTCAGAGTATCTCATTCAGCCAAGGCCATTTGCTATACGCTTATCCTTAAGATAGCCCAGAACAAAAGCAGTCGATGTCTCTGCTCTCAAAACATGCAGAAATGTGGGAAACAGATGAAAAATGGTCTCTTAAAACTACCAAGAAAGTATAATATAATAATCTAATTGGAGATCAGAAAAAAAACACCAGTGAGTGGCTCCATAGGGACAGTAGACCTGCTATTAGTCCTAGGACAGGATTCCATTTTGGAATTGGTTTTTATGCACCATGATTTTCAGAGTTGGCTATGATGATGCCTTCAGCCTTCAAATATTAATGTCAAGATAGATCCTGTGTTAGACAGACTTCAGAATACCTGGGGATTTTCTTTTCCAATGTACAGTTAGCTGAATAAACTGCCAGAGCTATTTTTGAGGAAATCTGGGGTAATCGCTATTGTACACCCTTACTGTGGTGTTAGCACCCTTCCTCCTGAGGATGTTGTTTCTCACCCAGAGGAATCTGAACCCTGCTTCATACTTACAAGCCAAGTAAGTGAATGTGACTTTTTGTTGATCAAGATTCTCTTACAACCTGATCATCCATCTTTTATTTTTTTTTAATTTATAAATTAAGTAGTACTTTGTTGGCTACTGATTAACCTTGTACTAAGCACCACTATGTTTTAAGTTTCTCTGCTAGTTTCTTTGAATCAATCCCCTCAAGTCTTCATGGTGGCCTTACTACGCATTATGATAACTGCACCTGAATTGTGAAGTTTATATGCTGCCACGTGGCTTCAATAACTTCAAGACCCTGTCCCTTTTATTAGTAAGCAGGTCTGTTCTGTAATAACATTTATTATTACCAGCCCTGCCTTATAGTAAGCAATCATCACAGAGCTTCTTAATCATTCTGTTCTTTTTCACCAGAAAATCATTTTAATGTTTTGCTAAATGCTGTATTTTGTGGGTTTTCCCACAGAAAGTGATTATAGTGGACTTTCTGATGTTGCATAATATATCCACTCTAGTGTGAATGAATCTCTGTACAATTGATTCCTTCCTTCACTGTCTTCTATTCTAGAATTTTTATATCACTTAAATCAAGCCATTGCTTTTTCCAAACTTCCAAGTCCTATCTACTCTGAATCTTTATCAGAGTGATAAAACATGTATCTGTGAAATTGTCCCATACTGAAAAACCCTTCCATATTCCACTTTATAGTTTAATCCCCTTGATCCATCACCTTCAGATTTCATTCCTATACATGCTGTCCTGGCTCCAGCTAACACGTGTTGGCTCATTTGGTAGGTTGGTATTTGTTTTCCTCCTTCCTCAACTGATCCAGCACTTCTCCATTCTGACTGAGATGGTTATTTTCTTATGGCTAGGAGAAAAAATGGGAATACATTTCAAGGAAGTTCATATTTCTTCCCAGAGCAGATGACTCTTGTTGCAACAATGTCTGGGGAGGGCTTTAGTATTTAACAAGGACGAGTGAGCTGCTTTACTTTGGCACTTCAAGGGGGGGTCAGAAAAACCTGGGACTGGATGATTCTCAAATGAACTCATTCCATTTCTTTCTAACCAGGACCTTGATCCTCTTGTAAGAGACTTGACTGGGTTGAGAATTAAAACATCACTGGAGCTCTCCTTCATTGTTCATAGTCTAAGACGGATGTTCATGTTTTTTTAGCTCCTCAAATGCAGGAGATGAGATAAACTTTATAAGCTGCCAAGGAATCACATTGATTTTCACACCTCACATTGTCATCATTTAAATGACTTTCCATTGTGCATGGAGAGCGTCCAACAATGCTATATGATCCTGTGGTCCTTAGAACTACTAATTGCCTCTATCTTTCAAATGCATAATCTGTTGTACTGGTCAGTTCATTCCCATCTATAGGTATCCTATTCAAGTTCAACAGCAGTGGAAACTATAGCAATTGCTCTGACACCCAATTCTAAGGGCTATCACAACTCTACTTATTATCAGTGATTGATTAAAGTCAGAATTCTGGCGAGTGATCCAGCCACAAAATCCCCCATTTAAAATTTGCTTTCTGGAACAATTCTGCAACCAAATGTCTTAGGTTTGTTTCTGTGGAAATAGATTCTGAGCTGGACAATACATGGAAGCAGGTTACTGGTCAGTATGTTAAGGAATGACACCTCCAAGAAAGTTAGTGAAGCAGGATGGAGCAGAGGGGAAAGCTGAATAGGGATCCATTTACAACAGAATCCTCAACCCCTTCTGTAGGGAAGTAGGGACCCGAGACAACCCTTCAGATCTGTCCTGAATTGGGAAAAAGGGGCTGAAATTTTGAACACCTATATAAAATGGTCTTTAGATATAGACTGCCCCTGACAAGGGGTCATAACTTTGCGTAAAACAGTACTTTTATTCAAGGGCGATTCCTAGGAAGAAAATCACCTCTGAACCTTCAGCAGCCATAACTTCCTGCAGCTAAGGGAGTGTATGAAGGAAGAATCTTGGGTGTCAAATCACAGTATCAAGAAAAGGCAAGTTAATTAATAAGCATTGCACCTTGGCTGAAAATCTGTCTTTAGGATTTATTTAATTAATATTAAGGAAGATAGTATTTTGTGCTATTAAGTTCAGGGTTCTAGAACAACTAAATAAACATTTGACTTTGAGCGAATTATTTTGGTTTTCTAAAAGTTTTCTCACTATAAAACACTGGCAATGAGAGTACTTATAAAAAAGAATAATTATGTGAATTGATTAAGTGATGCCAATAAGATGGTTAGCAATGTGCTTAGTATATAACTTAGTTTATAGTAAACATTCAATACATGATAGTTATTTTGGGTTTATTGTTATTCCTTTATATTTGAGCAGGGCTTTTACCTAAGTTCTTGCTAATTTCTCTAGTGCTTTGAAATGATACCATACTAAATATATTTTTAAAAAGCAAATAACAAATAAAAAGTCCTTGAATCTCCTAGCCCTAAGTGCTACCAAGTTCTTTATATTTCCCACCTGCACTAATTACACTCCTATTCTTTTCCAAAAAGAAGTTCAAATATCAATATTAGGTTAAAGTTTTGAGACATGCAGTTAGTCTTTACTTGAATTATTGATTATAATAACTCAATATTTGACTAACAAGAAAACCTATCGGACTAGGAAAGTATTAGAACATTTCCAAGGCAGGATAACAAAAAGTTTCTAGGAAAGATAGACTTGAAAAGTTAGAAGAGACTGGAATTACATATACTTTTTTTTTTTTTCCTAACAAAAGATTAATGAAGAAGGAAGAGGGAGAGAAAAAGAAGCAGCAGAAAAAGAGAGATGAGGGAAAGAAGGGAGTGAGAGAGAAGAAAGAAGGAAATAATAAGATGGGAAAAAGTAGTGTGAGTGTATCGGTGGCCTGAACTACATAGAAGAAATGGTTGTCTGTTTTTTATTTTCTAAATATTAAGCCACAGAGGGCCTATGATTTTTACCTGAACATTCTAGTATTTATTTCTGAAGAAGTTGAGAATACTCTCCTTATATTTCACCTGAAATAGTTCCTACACTAAATTTTAATGTTCTCATTCAATGTTCTTTATTTCATTTTTGAAAGACAGGGAGAGGGAGGGAGGGAAGGAGAAATGGAGGAAGAGGGAAGTGGGAGAGAGCGGAAGTGAGGGTAAGAGAGATCTAACTTCCTAACTTGAAAGTCACTTTCTCGCTTTTGTTAGTGTCTTTAGCAAAGACTATCTAATATTTAGTGGTATTGTTATACACACAGAATCACCAGGCATTTTCCACAATCATTGGTGAATGGCAGTAGGTCTTTGGGTCCTGCGGAGAAGAACTCTATTACTGCCATCTTCTTTAGATGACTATCCTATTTGGCAAATGTTCTGCATGACTGCTACTGAGCTTCCATCTGTCATAGCTCAGTGGAACATCTTGGATAGGCACTTTAAAAGGGCAATTGCTCCACTGTCTAGTGGACTTAAAGAATAAAGAAAAAGGAGATTAACACTGTGGGTATTTACATTAAATAAAGAGAGAGGCTCATATATTGAATGGTCTTATGAGCCAAACACTCTACATACGCTTCCCTTTTAATCAGTGCAAAATTCCTATAATATAGCCCATAATTGGTAAAGGAAACCAACTCATAAATTAATGGATTTCAACACAGAATTCAAAGACAAGTCTATCGTATTTAAACACTTGACTATTTGTCTTGACCATAATTTTTCAAATACTTAGAACTTACTCTAATTATTAGGAAATACAAAGAAATATCTTTATTTAAAGATATCCTGTCAAGGCACCTGGGTGGCTCAGTTGGTTAAGCATCCGCCTTCAGGTCAGGTCCTGATCCCAGGGTCCTGGGATTAGAGCCCCATATTGAGCTCCCTGCCTAGTGGGGAGCCTGCTTCTCCCTCTACCTGTGCTCCTACCTGCTGCTTATACTCTCTCTCAGTCTCTCTCTCTCAGATAAATAAAAATAAAAATAAATTAATAAATAAAATCTTTAAGAATTTAAAAATACAGATATCCAGTCTATATTTTGTGTCTTCTTTGAAACTATGCCTTGAGTCTATGTCTACTCTTGAACCCCCTTTAGACTGTTTCATTAGGTACTTTAATGTTCTGATCTCATTTAAAAAATGTAGATTACTTTAAAAAAAAAGGCAATATAATTCTTGGAGAAATTAAATAAAAAGTGAGATTTTATGTTGTATATTTTAATGTTTTATATGGGATTTTGAGATATATATCCCTGATTTCCTAAAAATTATAAACTGACATTTAGCATAATGTTACAAACTCTTTCATGGATACCTACAATTTTCAAAACACTTTTCAAAATTTAAATGGCCATAAAAAGGAAAATCTGATTTTATTTTTTAAAAAAGCTATTTATCATCTGACATTGTATTTGCTTCCTGGAAATTCAAAGTCGGCTGTCTCATTATTGTTATATAAATTATTTAATCACTAAAGTGTTTGCAAATGAAATGCAGAACTGATAAATGACGCAAGGTGCAGGATTTGTAGAACATAAATAGTACAGCATAAAACTTGTAAAAATGGTTTTGTAGGGAAAATCGACTCCATATTCCACTTTACCCAAAGCTCTATTTAGCAAGAATTTCTTTTATTACCATGCAATTCACCAAGCATGAGTAATTTCCACATCAATTCTTTTATCCAGTGGCAACATAAACACTCACACTTTCTGAAATAAAGGAGTTGGAGTATTATAGTTGCTCTGTTCAGGCAGCTATCTTTAAGGTTGTGTCAGCACTTCCATTATATACCCAGTTTCTTGAAGTTTATAACTTGCAGTAAAAACTAACCCTTGGGTTGAATCTTTACTTACAGAGGTATTTTTCAGTGCAACTTATGGAGATATAGCTGCAAGACACCCCATTTCTGTTAATAGAAGCCAGGTCATGAATCCCTTCCTGGCACATTGAACAGATTTATCCTGTAACTTCCCTACTGGGAGAAAATTATTTTTTATCAAAATGGGAGAAATATTTCGCTTTGATTTCAGTAAAGTTATGAAGTGCAATACCTATCCCATGCAGGTATGAATTTTCAATAGCTTTTCTACACTTACCGCAAAACATTTTTTTCCCCTAAAAGTGACCTTGGCAAAATACAAGTTAGTTTAAAAAAATAGGCTGGTTTGTTATACTCAGGTGTAATTAAAAATAAGGTCATTTTTTTTTTCATCCCAAAGATATTAAGGCGTTTTCTTTCTTGAGCATGTCACTTAAAAAGTTAGAAAAATGTTTTAAATATGTTTTACAAAGAGTAAAATTAGTTATTCATTATGAATACATCACAGGTCTACCTAACAGTAAACACATGAATTCCACCTGCATCCCCCAGTTATTTGCTAGTCATTATTTTTAATAAATAAATATAATAAATATAAAATTCTGACATTTTGTGAAAGCTTAAGATATACCACAAAACATGTTTCTGAAGAAATCAGTCAATTTTATGTGATTATTTATATAAACAAAATTATGCCAAGTTGAAATTAAAAAAATATGATTTAGTTCTTCTATATTTTTTACGTACACACTTTGGGGTCATTATTCAGTTCATAAACCTCACAAATTCAATAAGACTCTATAGCACATGTTCTCAAAAAATAAAAGGGAGGTGTTAAAATCAATTAAATCAATGATCCTTGAATTGAAGATAGGCCATAGGAATAAATTGTAATGGACCAAATCGCCATCAGTTTCAACATTTACCATAAACACTCATAAAAAATAATATAACTGACAAATAATTCATAATAAAAATATTAATGCAGTAAATATGTAAAAACACAATATGAGTGAAATTGATACATAAGTTTTAACAGTGCTTGGCAAAAATACATATGCATGTTAAATATTAATTTCACTATTGTAATCAAACAAATTTTGTGTTTAATTAACATATCTAAAGAAATTAAATGATCTCTTTCTGCTTCTATTTTTAACTAAAAGAATTGTCTATCAAAGAATCTATCATCTGGCCCTTTATAATTCAAACATTCCAAATGCAGGGTGTATTTAAGAGCTTTCTTTGGAATGTATTGGATATTTGGATTTCTATGTGAGCATTATACACATATGTAATTTTTAAAAAACTCATAGTTCAATGAAAGCCTGATTTAAATTTAGTTTTGACCTACCTATTAATCAGTATATAAAAGAAAAAACTTTTAATTAATTAATTTATTTTTTAATTTTAATTTTATTTTATTATTTTTTTAAAGATTTTATTTATTTATTTGACAGAGAGAGAGATCACAAGTAGGCAGAGAGGCAGGCAGAGAGAGGAGGAAGCAGGCTCCCCGCTGAGCAGAGAGCCAGATGCGGGGCTCGATCCCAGGACCCTGGGATCATGACCTGAGCTTAAGGCAGAGGCTTTAACCCACTGAGCCACCCAGGTGCCTCGAAAAAACTTTTTTAAAAAATGAGTTCACTTAATAAGATTAAGAAAGATGAATTACTTTTTAATTTTAAATTTAAAAAGATAGATTCTGCTTGAAAGTGACGTTTCTTTAATGCACCTTTCCTGAGCCAATTCAGTATTTCATTATCCTGGGTAAAGGGGACTAATGCTTTGCAAAGCACATTGAGATTTAACTTAGTTCTGTGCCCATTGGAGAGAGCTTGCTGATATTAGAACAAGGAAAGATAATACCATCAGAAGAGTATAATGTTTAGATGTAAAAAAAAAAAAAAAAAAAGAGCAAACACTGCAAGTTTTCTTCCTCTGTTTTGCAAATTTCAAACTAAGGCTGGTTCCAACTTCTCATCACAAGTATTTTGTTTGGTTGGCTTTAGGACAGTTTATATTGTGAATAATGGGTTCAACAAAATGCAATATAAACAAGAGAAAATTTAAATATGCAACATCACTAGACTCCAGAGAAGACTATTAGAAACTATATTTCAGCCACGGTTCATTTGAGATTTACAAATTAAATAAGAACTATATTTCAGGGGTGCCTGGGTGGCTCAGTGGGTTAAGCCTCTGTCTTTGGCTCAGGTCATTTTCTCAGGGTCCTGGTGATGGAATTTTAGAATATAGGTGAGATACAGTGGGGTGAGGTCCAGAGCCGATGACCAAGAAAGAATTCTTGAGACATCTTTGGTGTAAAATGGTGGTTTATTAAGGCAAGGGGACAGGACCCTTGGGCAGGAAGAGCTGCTGCCCCGGGGTTGTGAGGAGTGGCAGGTTATGTACCATGGGGGTGGGGGAAGGAAAAGGGAGGTTTCAATAGAACTTCCCTATGCTAAAGAGGACCTACAAGATACAGGACACCAGAGGCCTTGCCATTGCCAAGGTCCTTTTGCCCTTTTCAGCAAGCTATGAAGATAGTTGGGAGATTCCTAAAGAATATCACATATGTCCCACCCAGAAGTGGGGGTGCAAGGGAGGTTACAAGGTGTCAGCCTTTTGCTTTGTCCTCAGCCAGTCTTTGGGCCTCACCCCACTGAACCTCACCTATATTCTAGAACTTCATCAGTTTTAGGAGTAGAATTTAATGATTCACCACTTACATACAACACCCAGTGCTCATCACAAGCGCCCTCCTTAATATCCATCACCCATTTAACCCATCCCCTACCCTCCTCCCTTCTAGCAACCCTCAGTTTGTTCTCTATATTTAAGTCTGTTTCTTGGTTTGCCTTTCTCTCTCTTTCTCTCTCTCTTTTTTTCTTCTCCTATGTTCATCTGCTTTTGTTTCTTATATTCCACTTATGAGTGATATTTTATGCTGTTTGTCTTTCTCTGATTGACTCATTTCCTTTAGCATAATATATTCTAGCTCCTAGATTTTGGATGCCACACCTTTATCAGACATGTCACTGGCAAATATATTCTCCCATTCTGCAGGTTGCCTTTTAGTTTTGTTGATTGTTTCCTTTGCTGTGCAGAAGGGTTTTTTTATCTTGACAGCCATATTGTTTTTATACTTGGAAGGTTGATATAAGGTTGCTAGTTGTTGTTGCAAATTACACAGTTTGTAGTTTATCTTCTGGTTTACTTTAGTGGCATAACTGGGCCTATAGTTGCTACACATTTGCATAGACCCTCCTTTAGCTTTTCTGATTCCTGGGCCAAGTTTTGTGTTTAGCTCTGTGATGAAGGACTCTAGGTTCTCCACAGAATACCACTGTCTTCAAATTTGGAGTCAGTGAGAGACTGACATGGGTACAAATACATCCCTGTAGGTTCATGCTTCCCCATTTTATGTCATTTCCCTTCCCATTTGCCGGCCATGCAGACTTAAAAGCTGCAGCATCAGACACAAAGATAACAGCTCTAGAGAGACTGGTAAGTAAGTGTGTGTGTATGTATGTGTGTGTCTGTTTTTTGGAGTTGGGGGGCGGCAGGTGTTATCTGTTTCTGACTGAACTTGGATTGATATAATTTCAAATAATAGTTACAACAGAGTACTATCCAAAAGACTTTCACTAAAGCCCTGTATGTCATGCTCTTTCGTTCAATTAAATTGTAACATTTATTCTCAAAGTTGTAGTTTTTAAAATTGTACATAACCAATAAATGAGTTTGTTGCAGAAGTTCTGAGGTAACTGAGAAACCCAAGCAGCATGCGGGAAACTGGGAGAGCACAGCTTTATTAACGCCGGCGGGCTCAGCGAGATCACTCCCAAACTGAGCACCCGGCCTTTGTTGGCACTGGTTTTTATAGGCAAACTAGGGATTTTTCATGGTTTCTCACAGCTGATTGGCTCGGGGGTCTTGCAGTAGTTCCTAAAGCTATGCAGAAGTGACTTGGTGAAGTGCCAAGTTATCCTCGAGGGGAAGTGACTTGGTGGAGAAGTGCCAAGTCATCCTCAGTGGCTCCTCATCTCAGTGAGGTGGCCATTTTTGGGCTTTCTGCCTCATGTCCCCCCTCCTGATGATCTATAGGGATTCCCTGAAGATCATCATCTATATCTAGGGGCCGATATCCTTGGAGGATGAGGATGCAGGCGTTCGTGTGCTGGGAGACTGTTTCCCTGATAAAGTGAATGAGGCCAGTGAGGATACAGGGGCCTAGGGTTATTAAGAGGAATAGGGTTAGGAGGGGGCCCATGAGGGGAAGTAACCATGATGTCCATGCCTGGGGGTTAAATCCCCAAGTGGTGAGTTCTTCTTGGCGCCGTTGGATGTGGTCCTGAATCTCTTGAACCTTGGAGGTGACAATTCCAGACTGGTTGACATACTAGTAGCAGCATTCTTCCTGCAGGAAAAGGCATGTCCCCTCTTTTTCAGCAGTGAGGAGATCTAGAGCCGTGGGTTCTGTAGGGCAACAGCAGCTAAACTGATGAGTTGCATCCGTAAGGATGTCAAGGAGTCCGCGATTCATTCCATGTCATTGTTGGGTTCCTGTGAAAGTTTATAATAAAAGTTAATAGAAGTTCCAAGACCTGAGGTACGGGTGGCTACCCTGGCAAAGATACCAAAGCCCAGGAAGATAGGTAAGGCAACTCAGTGGCTCCGGTGGTGGGGAGAGACCCAGAACTGGAGTTGGGGTCAGAGTAGTGAGGCCGAGGGGCACAAAAATACAAGAATGCATCCAGAGCTGGTGTCATCTTTGTCACGGCACCTAAAGAGAAGGTTGTCCTCACAGGAGAGAAAGGTGCCAAGGGGAACACAGTAGGGAAGGGGGGCTGTAAAGTTAAGGCAACGGTCATCTGGCGGTTGAAAATGTCCTGGGTGTAGGAAGCAAGTAAGATTGGGTGCTGGGGTCTGGGGAATGGGATTGCTTAGAGGTCCAATGGTTATGGAAGAGTTGGTGACATTTGGTAGTGGCCAGCTGGGTGGAATGGGAATCCCGACCATAGCTGACCCGGTGAGGGGTAGACAGACCCAACAGGCTTTATTGGTGGGATCCTGAGAAAAATTTAACCGTAGTAGATAGCTGGTGCTGATGAGTTGTCCTGTGAGTCCCTGGGTGTCTGGAAGCACCCAGAGTGAGTTGTTGGAGTGAGGTTAGGTTGATTCCTCAGTAATGAGGCTGGGGTACGGGGTTTCGGCTGGCTAGATCCTGTAGTTGAGTCACACCCAGCTCTTGGAGGGCAAGATCTTCCCATCTGAAGAACCAGCCTGGGCTAGACAGGTTCAACATACTGGACCTGATTTTGGATATTTTGTACAGGGGGACCGAGGGGTCTGTGTCAAGGTTGCCATCCAGAAAGTCTGGCTGGGAGCATGGGAGGAATTGCAAGTAGTTGGAGTTTTTCCCTGGTAACAGGACTGAGGCATTAGGGTAAAGGATTGAAAGTGTCGAGACCTTCCAGAGCCTTTCATGCAGCTACATTTGATGGAGGTCCCCAGCAGGAAAAGGCAGGAGAAACTTAATAGCCCAAGTATGAGGTCCCATTTGGGTCGAGGAAGGAGAAGATGCATTTTAGAGTTTAAAGGTCCCTCTTTAAAGTGACCTTCAGAGGGTTGGTGACCAGTGTGGGGTCCGTGTGGCTTGGTCCAGGTTTGTCTTTTTCACTCATGAGTGGTGGATCCATGGTGTGATGTTGGAGACCTTGAAGGCGGTAGGGGTTAGAAGGATTACTGTATGTGGACCAGTCCAGGTCAGAAGCAGGGGTTCATGTTTCCAATCTTTTACCCAGACCTCATCCCCAGGGTGGAAGGAATGGATGGGAGTTCCTAGAGATATGGGGGCTCTCTCTAACAGGTGGGCGTGTAACTTTTTGAGGACTTGTCCTAGGGATTTTAGCTGACTCTGAAGGTGTACATCTCCTAGGACATTGAGATTGCCCAGGGTAGGAATCACTGGGGTGGGGGGGGCTGCCATAAAGCACTTCAAATGAAGAGAACCCATGTTTTTGTAGAGTACAGTGGGAGCGGAGGAGTGCTAAGGGGAGTAACTCTGTCCACCTCAGAGAGGTTTCAGAATGTAATTTGGAGAGGGTTTCCTTTAGGGTACAGTTCATGCGCTCTACTTTCCCTGAACTCTGAGGTCGATAGGCCAAATGGAGTTTCCAGATGTTAAGGGCCGAAGTTAGTCCTCGTAGAATTTCTGAGATGAAAGCAGGGCCATTGTCACTGTGAATTGTGAGCAGGATCCTATATTGGGGGACAATTTCCCAGAGCAGTACCCTGGTGACCTCTTTGGCTCACTCAGTTCAGGTGGGAAATGCTTCAACCCATCCCGAGAAGGTGCAGACTAAGACCAAAAAATATTTGATACCTCGGTGAGGGGTCATCTCGGTAAAATCTATCTCTAAATCTTTGAAGGGTGTTGCCCCTATGCATTGTACCCCAGGCGGTGGGGCGGGTCCAGTTTTGGGGTTATGTTTAGCACAAGTGACACAATGGTCTGTGACCAATTTACACAGTGTTGTGAGCCTGGCAATGTAGGAGGGTTTTGCCAGAAGTTTTTTGAGTCCTGTTTTTCCCAGGTGCGAGGTTGAATGCTGTTCCACAACCGCATGTGGGGTGAGGGCTGCCGGAAGGAACAATCGCTCATTGGGGAGGATCCACCATCCTTGTGGGTGCCGGGTTGCTTCTTGGGTCTTGGCCCAGCTATCCTCGGCAGCTGTGTATGTGGGATTCTGTAGGGAGGGAGTGACAGGCGCTATGATGACAGGTTGCCTGTTCTGTGCAGCTTCTCTGACTGCTTGATCAGCTAGGCAGTTCCCAGTGGTAGGTTCGTTATCCCCTTTCTGGTGTCACTGACAATGAATGACAGCTAGGCTCTGGGGCACCCATACCACATCTAATAACTGGAGGATTTCCTTTTTATTTTTGATGGTCTTCCCTTCTGACATCAGGAGCCCCCTTTCTTTGTAAATTATCCCATGCACATTTAAGGTGGTGAAGGCGTGTCTTGAGTCAGTGTATATGTTGACTTTTTTGCCCCTCAATAACGTAAGTGTCTGTATTAAGGCCCAGAGATCAGCCTTTTGAGCAGACCATCCTGTAGGAAGGGCTTTAGCTTCCAGGACCTAAGTGGCTGTGGCGACAGCATAACTGGCTTTCCTTGAACCATTACTCAGGAAGCTGCTGCCATCAGTGTATAGGGTGAGGTCGGCGTTTGTTAAAGGGAAGTCCTTGAGGTCTGGACGGATGGCATATACTTCAGTAATGACTTCCAGGCAGTTATGTTCTGGTTCTCCTGCTGTCGGAAGGTATGTGACTGGGTTGAGAGCCTGTACGGTCTGCAAGATAATGCAGGGATTTTCCAGGAGTAGTCCTTGATATTGAGTGAGCCTCGTGTTTGATATCCATTTTTGACCTTGGCTATTCATTAGAGTCACTACTGAATGGGGAAACTTTAAGGTTAGCTGCTGTCCAAGACTGAGCTTGTCAGCTTCTTTGATGAAGAGTATGGTAGCTGCCAGGGCTCGCAGGCAAGGGGGCCATCCTGAAGCAACAGGATCTAATTTCTTGGACAGGTATGTGATGGGCTTTCCCCAGGGGCCTAAGGGGTGGGTTTGAAGCCCTAAGGCTGTTTTAACCTTTTTATGGACATATAGGCAGAAAGGTTTTCTTGTGTCGAGTAGGCCCAGGGCTGAAGCATTTCCAAATAGGTCCTTAAATTTCTTAAAGACTTTTTCTTGTGTGTCTTTCCATTGTAAAAGTTGTGTCTCTGGTCCTGTTAGCAGATCGTATAGGGGCCTGGCTATGACTGAGAGCCCCGGTATCCAGATCCAACAGAATCCTGTGGCTCCCAGGAACTCGTGTAGGGCCTGTCTAGTAGTGGGCCATGGAAGGCTAGTTATAACCTCTGTTCTACTCTGAGGGCTCACGTTCCTTGAGTTGTTATGAACCCCAAATACTTGACTTCTTGTCTGTATAGCTGAGCTTTCTTCCTAAAGACTGGATATCCTCTTTTTGAGAAGTGTTGTAGGAGGTCGAGTGTTGCTCGGTGGCAGGTCTCTGCAGTTGAACTGGTGATGATGAGGTCATCGATGTACTGGAGGACCATGCACCCAGTCTGGTCCCGGGGAAAGTCAGCTAGGTCAGAGGCTAGGACTTCACTGAATATTGTTGTTGAGTTTTGAAATCTTTGTGGGAGCCAGGTCCAAGTGAGTTGTGTTTGGCGCCCTAAGTCAGTGTCTGTCCATTCAAAAACAAAAAGGGACTTACTGGGGCCAAGTGGATGCAGAAAAAGGCATCCTTTAAGGTGAGGCAGGTGAACCAGGCAGCGTCTTGACTTAATAGTTGGATCTGACTTAAAAGGGTGTAGGTGTTGGGGACTACTGGGTGTAGGGTTTGAGTAACTTTATTCACAGCACACAAGTCCTGGACAGCTCAATAGTCACCATTAGGTTTTTTGACTGGGAGCAGTAGGGTGTTCCAGGGGGATTGGCACTCAATTAGGATGCCTGCCTCTTTCAGTTGCTCCAGATGAGCCTGTATGCTCAACTGAGCTTCCTTTGAGATTGTATATTGTCTCTGCCACTGAGATTGAGTTCCAATTTTTAGTTCTATAATAACTGGGGCTCACCAGATGGCGAGCCTGGGTGAGTTATCTACTGCCCATATATCAGGGACTGTGGTCTGGAAGGCTTCAGGGTTGGCTTCAGGATGGTCTTATTCAAATAGTCTCCATTCCTCATCTCAAGGTGTGTTTAAGGACATGATAACCCCAGGCTCAGTGGGGCTTAGATTCATGGTGGCCTGTCCCGACGGCTCAAAAGAAATCTGTGCCCCTAATTTTGAAAGTAAGTCTTTTCCCAATAGTGGTATTGGGCAGTCTGGGACATATAGGAATTCATGGGAGACTACATGTCTTCCCAGTTTATAGGTCCAAGATTGACAGAAGGGTTGACTTGTGTCTTGATCCCCCATGGCCCCCATAATGGTTATGGTTTGTCCTGTTAGGGGTGCCACTGGTGTGGTCACTACTGAGTGCTCTGCTCCAGTGTTGACCATGAAAGTGATCTTTTGGCCCCCAAAATTCATATCAACTGTGGGCTCCTGGGGTGCTAGTATCATTGAGCCCAGTCTCCATCAGTCTGAATCTATACTGGCTAGCCCGATGAAGTCAGGATCTTGGTTTGCCTGATCCTGAGTTGAGTGGAGGGCTTGATTGACCTGGGCTTCTGATTTGGGCATTCATTTTTCCAGTATCCCATTTCCTTGCACCATGCACATTGATCATTTTTGAGGGTTCTGTGCTGCTGAGGTCATGCCTCTGATCATCCTATTGTTCCATGTAGTTGGGAGACTTGTTGGAGGGCTGTGGCTAACAGAATGACTTTCTGTTTCATTTTCTTTTCAGCCCTTCATTTGGCTATGGTGTCTCAGTTGCAGTAGACCTTGTTTGCTATTTCCAGTAGTTGAATGATGTTCATCCTGGCAAAACCCTCAAGTTTTTGGAGTTTGCGGTGGATGTCAGGGACTGACTGAACCACAAACCCTGCATTTACCATTTGTTGGTTCTCTGGTGCCTCTGGATCAAATGGAGTGTATATGCAGAGAGCCTTGCAGAGCTGCTCATAATAATTACCAGGCATCTCTTCTCTGTCCTGAGTCACCTCAGCCATTTTTGACATATTAGTAGGCCTTTTGGCTCCTTGGCAGAGGCCCTGCAGGAGAGCATCTTGGTAGCGCTTGATGGCATTCCGGCTTTCCTCTGTGTTCAAGTCCCAGCTGGGCCAGTTATCCATAGCAGACTCTTGGGCCCATCCCTCTGGATTTAAGGTACCAACTGGTGCCACCTCTTCGAGTCATTTATGCGCCTCTTAGAGAATTTTTCTTCTTTCCTCAGTGTTGAACAAGATGAGAAGGAGCTGTTGGCAGTCTTCCCAGGTTGGTCAGTGGGTCTGGAAGACGGATTCTATAAGGTCGATCATTGCCTGTGTTTTTTCTGAATAGGCGGGAGTGTGATGCTTCCAATTCAGGAGGTCTGTGGTGGTGAAGGGTTGGTAGTAGATAATGGGTCTGCCTGGTTTGGGGGTGCCATCTACTCCAATTATGTCAGAACCTCAAGTTTCTCAGAGGGGCATCTGGTAAGCAGGAATTTCTCGTGTTTGGAGGCAACTTGTGATGTTCTTTGGCTCGTGTTCTGTGGGGGGTCCCCATCAGGAACAGTCAGCAAGGAGTCTAGGGAGGGGTCCCCATTAGGAACAGCTGGCAAGGAGGCTGGTGCTGGTTGCAGGGTTCTGGCATCTGGGGAGTAGGAGATGGTGGGGAAATTGTTGCTGTTGGTGGAGCATTGGTGGGGTGGATGATGGAGTAGGAGTGGGAGAAAGCAGAGAGAGTATGTCTGGTGGTGAAACGGAAGGTGGTGGTGTGTCAAGTCCCACTTCGGGTGCAGTTGGGAAGGCTGAGGCAGTTGAAAGGGCCAGGGGTCCATAGCATGGTGGGAGTTCATCGTCTGGGTCCCCTTAATGTATAGCCTTATTTTGGATGCCTTTGGTCGATTGTGTGATGAGAATCCTGCACTGTCCCTTGCCATTGGCACAGAACTATACCCATAGGGAGAGGGTCCTGGCTATCTCTAATCGATGTATGGGAATTGGTCCAGATGTCCTGGGTCTCCGTGACTACATGATAAACTCATCAGATGGTGGGGAGGTCTAAGGTTCCTTCTGAGGGCCAGCCAACATCAAAACAGGGCCACTCCAGCTCACATAGGGTTCTCAGTTTTCTCGGGGTCATATGTACCCTGTAGTAAGCACTAAAGCCTTCCTGAAGTTTTTAAGCATACAATCTAAGACAGTGGGTTTGCTAGGTTTTCCACCCATTGTGAACAGTGTCCCAAACAAAGGGTGGGGTACTTTCAGATGCTGTCCTGCTCGCATCCCTCGTGGGAACTTCGGAATGTCTTAGCTAAGGTCTATCTGTATAAGCTCCAGGCCAGGCTGCTCCATAGAGTAGATGACCATTATGCTGTATGATGCTCTGTAATACTCAGGGTGCAGCTCACTCATACTCTATATCCAAAGCAGTGGAGCTGTGCAGACACACTCATACATTCAAATGTTCCTCAGATTCAAACAGGTTGGACACCCCCCTCTGGGTATCCCTGGCTAATGGGAGGTGATCACTCTCCCCTTCTACCCTGATAGGTGGGTCTGACTCGGGCAGTGGCCCCAGGGCTTACCTGGTTCAACAGGTGGATCCAGTCAGTTGTCCCTGGTCTCCTACTGTTGGTCCAGCAGGGTGGAGGTAAGCCACAGCTGTCCAGGAGAGCCCAGCCTTGGGTCCACTGAAATCAGCGGGGTGCACCTAAACCCTAGAGTAGGTACTCTGTTGCCCTCTGCAGCCCATTTCTGGACCCACACCAGTGGCACAGTGGGCCAGCATGGTTCGATTCCCGGTCAGGGAACAAAACGTTGTGGAAATTCTGAGGTGACTGAGAAACCCAAACAGCAAGTGGAGAACTGGGAGAGCACAGCTTTATTAATGCCAGCAGGCTCAGTGGGATCACTCCCAAAGTCTGAGTGCCCGGCCTTTCTTGGCACTGGTTTTTATAGGCAAACTAGCAAATTTTCACGGTTTCTCACAGCTGATTGGCTCGGGGGGGGTCTCACGGTAGTTCCTGAAGCTATGTGGAAGTGACTTCGTGAAGTGCCAAGTCACCCTCAGAAGGAAGTGACTTGGTGGAGAAGTACCAAGTCATCCTTGGTGACTCCTCATCTCAGTGAGGTGGCCATTTTGGGCTTTCCACCTCAAGTTCAGGAGTGTGACAGGATGTAATCTTGATACACAAAAATAAATTGTTACTATACATTTGCTGTGAACAATCTCAAAGTGAAATTAAGAAAATAATCCTTTTGACAATTAGTAAAAAAAAAAAAAAATACATTTAGCAAAAGAACTGTACACCTTGTACACTAATAGCTATAAAACACTGTTGAAAGAAATGAAAGATAAATAAGTGGAAATACATCTAACAATAATTGATTGGAAGATTTATCAATGCTGAGGAAGCAATACTTCTCAAATTAGTCTCTGAATTCAATATAATTCCTCTCAAACTCCATTTTTTTTTACAGAAATTGATAAGCTGATCCTAAAACTTATATTAAGATTCAAGGTACCAAGAAAATCCAAAACAATTTATAAAAAGAACAAAATTGGGTAACTCACAATTCACAATTTTAAAACATTACAAGTCTATGTAACAAGTCTATTACAAGTCTATGTAAACAAGACAGTATAATACTGGCATAAGGCTTGACATATAGAATAATAGAATAAAACTAAAATTTCAGAAATAACCTTTATATTTGCAGACAATTAATTTTCAACATGGCTGTCAAGAACACTCACTAGAGGAAGAATTGTCTTTTTATAAAAGGGTACTCAAAAATTAGATATCAAAATGCAAGATAATTCAGAATGCAAAATAATGAATTTGGGGTCCTACTTCACACCATATATAAAAGCTAAAATGGATAATATACTTGAGAGTAACAGTTGAAACTATTAAAACCCTGGAAGAAAATAGTATAGTATATCTGTATGACTTCAGTTTAAATAGTATCTTTTTATAGGATACCAAGAGCACAAGCAACAAAGGAAATAATAGATAAATTAACTTCATCAAAATTAAAACATTTGTGCTTAAAAGACATCATCCATAAGATGAAAAAATAATCCTTGGAATGGAGAAAATGTTTACCTATATTAACTTGTATCTAAAGTGTATAAAAATCATAGAATCAAAAGTTTGAAAAATAAGACAGACAAGAGGGAGAGTGATTTGCTCATTTCAGAGAGCTGCCCAGAGACATAGGGAACTTGGGGAGATCCCTCCAAGAACAAAAGAACAGGTGCCACATCCCTTCCCTGCCTCCCAGCATAGACAAAGGCCTCCTGTGGGAACCAGTGTGGTGCTGACACTCCTTACCTAACTTGCTTGCTCCAATCCCTGTTCCCATGCACTTGGGTAAATCTGCATTCCCAGTCATGCTCACCTCAGTCCTGATTCTATGGGTCCCTCCTGTAGAAGACCAGAGCAAACCTGCCAACACATCTTCTAGCCTATACATTTTGCAGGATCTCAGTTCTGGCAACAGTGGGAGCAGGTCCCATTTCATAATCAGACCACAATAGGAAAAGGACCTCATCAGACAACTAGACTAAAGGAAAAAGAGACAAGACTCAATAGCCAAGCATATGAAACACACATAGGAGATACTCCCTGAAGTGTCAGGAACCTGGGAAACAGAGAAAACTCTACCCTAGGGCACTAAGAGGACCCCTTCTTCATAAGACTATTATTGTTGAGAGCAAGAGAAGTAGCTGACTTTCTTAACATAGAGAAATAGAAAAAGTCAGACAAAATGAGTGACAGAGAAACATTCCCAAATGAAAGAACGGGACCAAACCACAGCAAGAGATGAAAGCAAAATGTGTATAAGTAATATGCCTGAGAGAAAATTTAAGGCAATGATCATAAAGATACTCACTGGACTGGAGAAGAGATTGGAGAACATCAGTGAGAACCCTAATACAGAGATAAAACAAAAATCAGAGATCAAGAATGCTATATATAAAATTAAAAATACACTTGATGGAATAAAGAGCAGGCTAGATATAACAGAGGAGCAAATTAATGACCTGGAAAGCAGAGTAATGAAAGTTACCAAGCTGATCCAGGAGAGGAAAGAAAATTATGTAAATTGAGAATAGTCTTAGGGAATTCAGTGACTCCATCAAGCATAATGACATCTGCATTTTGGGGATCTCAGAAGAGAGAGGTAAGGAGGCAGAAAATTTATTTGAAGAAATAATAGCTGTAAACTTCCTAACCTGGGGTAGGAAACAGATACCAAGAGGTCCAGAGGGCATAAGGAGCCCCCCAAAATTCAAGCCATGGAGGTCTGCACCAGAACACACAGGAATAAAAATGGCAAAAAGTAGTGATACATAAATTAAAATAAATAAGTAAATAAATAAATAAAAATCACCAAGAGAAAAGAAGACAGTTACACAGAGGAGGAAACCCCCTATAAAGCTATCAGCAAAATTTTCAGCAGAAACTTTGCAGGCCAGAAGAAGGGCATGATATATTCAAAGTGCTGAGAGAGAAAAATCTGCAGCCAGCTATACTCTACATAGCAAGGCTATCATTCAAAACAGAAGGAGAGATAAAGAATTTCTCAGGCAAACAAAAACTAAAGGAGTTTAGGACCATTAAATCAACGCTACAAATAATCAAAGAAATATTTAAGGGGACTCTTTGGGTTGAAAATAAGACAGTAAGTGAGGGTATGAAAAGCAAAAATACAAAAACAGTAAAAATAAGTATTTCTGTAAAAATCAATGAAGGGATTTATAAAATAAAGGATGTAAGGGGTATCTTGGTGGGTCATTTGGTTGTGTCTGACTCTTGATTTCGGCTCTGGTCATGATCTCAAGGTCAGGAGATCAAGCCCCATACTGGGCTGTGCACTGTGTGTAGAGCCTGCTTCAGCTTTTCTCTCCCTCTTGCTCTGCACCACCCCATCCCATGCTTGTTGCTCTCTCTCTCTCTCTAAAAAAAATAGATGAAAATTTGACATTGTATATCTAAAATGTGGGAAGGCAAGAGGTAAAGAATAGGTTAAACATAATAAACTATCAATTTAATATAGACAGCTATATGCAGAAGATGTTATGCACAAACTTAATGGTAACCACAAATCAAAAACTGGTAATAGATATTCAAAGAATAAAGAGAAAGGAATTTAAGTATATTACTAAAGAAAGCCAACAAACAAGGAAAGAGAGCAAGAGGAGGATCAGAGAAAAATCTATAGAAACAACCATAAAACAAGTAACTAAATGGGAATAAGTACATGTCTATCAACAATTACTTTGAATGTAAATGGACTAGTGCTCTAGTCAAACGACAGGGTGACAGAGTGAATAATAATAATAAAAAAGGCCCATCTATAGACTGACTACAAGAAACTCATTTCAGGCCAAAGGACACCAGCAGACTGAAAGTGAGAGAATGGAAAACATTCATCATGCAAATGGGTGCCCAAAGAAAGCAATGTAGCAATCCTTAAATCAGACAAAATAGACTTTAAAACAAGAGACAAAGAAGGACACTACATAATCATAAAGGGGACAGTCCAACTAGAGGATAAAATGTATTTGCAAATATTTATGCACTTAACCTGGGAGCACCCAAATAATATATAAAGCAGTAAATAACAAACAAAAGAAATCATCAATAGTAATCATAGTCCTTACTATCACTGGGAACTTTAATACCGCACTTACATCATTGGACAAATCATCCAAATAGAAAACCAACAAGGAAACAGTAGCTTTGAAATACACACTGGACCAGATGGATTTAACAGACATATTTAGAACATCCCATCCTAAAAAAGCAGAATACATATCCTTTTCAAGTGAATATGAAAGATTCTATAGAATAGATCACATATTAGGTCACAAAACATGTCTCAACAAGTCCAAAAATACTGAAGTCATATCGCAAATCTTTTCTGAATATGATGTTATGTAAGTAGAAAGCAGACACATGAAAAAATCTGGAATGAACTCAAATACATGGAGATTAAATAGCATGCCCCTAAATAATAAATGAGACTACCAACAAATCAAAGAGGAAATAATATATATACATATATATATAAAATGCATATTTTTATATATATATATATATAAACAAATGAAAATGAAAATTGAAAATCTTTATGTTGCAGCAAAAGCCATTCTAAGAAGAATTTTATAGCAATACAGGATTGTTATTGAGAATAATCTCAAACAATCCAACCTTATACTTCAAGGAGCTAGAAAAAGAAGAACAAACAAAACCCTAAGCCAATAGAAGGAAGGAAAAAAAGATTAAAGTGGAAATGAATGAAATAGAAACTAAAAACCAATAAAATAAATCAATGAAACCAGGAACTGCTTCTTTGAAAAGATCCACAAAATTGATAAACTTTTAGCCAGACTTATTAAAAGAGAGAGAGAGAAAGAAAGGACTGAAAGAAACAAAATCAGAAATTAAATAGGAGAAATAACCAACACCACAGAAACATATATAATTACAAGAGAATATTATGAAAAAAATTATATGACAACAAATTAGACAATCTAGAAGAAGTGAATAAATTCCTAGAAATATATACCCCCCTCAAAACTGAATTATGAAGAAATAAAAAATTTGAGCACACCATTCACCAGGAATGAAATTCAATCAGTATCAAAAAACTTCCCCAAAACAAAAGTTCAGGACCAGACAGCTTCTCAGGGGAATTTTACCAAACATTTAAAAAGGAATTAATACCCGTTCTTCTCAACCTTTCCAAAAAAATGCAAGAGGATAGAAAACCTCCAAATTCATTCTGTGAGATCAATATCACCCTGATACCAAAAGCAGATAAAGATACCACAAAGAAAGAGAACTACAGGCCAATATCTCTCATGAATATAGATGCAAAAATCCTCAACAAAAGAGTAGCAAACCAAGTCCACAGTATAATAGGAGTATCATTTGCCACAATCAAATTGGATTTATTTCTGTGATGCAAGGGTAGCTTAATATTCACAAAAAAATCAACATGACATGTCATATCAATAAGAGAAAGTATTGGGGCACCTGGGCGGCTCAGTGGATTAAGCCTCTGCCTTCGGCTCAGGTCATGATCCCAGCGTCCTGGGATCGAGCCCCATATCAAGCTCTCTGCTCACTCGACGGGAAGCCTGCTTCTCCCTCTCCCACTCCCCCTGCTTGTATTCCCTCTCTCACTGTGTCTCTCTCTGTCAAATAAATAAAATCTTAAAAAAAAATAAGAAAAAGTATAAAAAACATATAATCATTTTAGTAGAAGCAGAAAAAGCATTTGACAAAGTCAACAACCACTCATGATGAAAACTCTCTGCAAAGTAGGTCTAGAGGGAACATATATCAGTATAAAAAAGGTCTTATATGAAAAACCTACAACTAACATCACACTCAATGATGAGAAAAATATGAGAACTTTTCTCCTAGGGTCAGGAACAAGACAGAGATGTCCACTCTCACTTTTATTCAACATAGCACTGGAAGGCCTAGCCACAGCAGTTAGACAATGTAAAGAAATAAAATGCATCTACATTGGTGAGGAAGAAGTAAAACTCTCACTAGTTTCAGATGACATGATACTATATATAGAAAACCCTAAAGACTACACCAAAAAATTTATTAGATCTCATAAAGGAATTCAGTAAAGTCACAGGATACAAAATCTATGTACAGAAATCTGTTGCTTTCCTATACACTAATAATGAGGTAGCAGAAAAAGAAATTAAGAAAACAATCTCTTTTAAAATTCTACTAAAAAACAATAAAATGCCTAGGAATAAAATTAAACAAGCATATGAAAGACCAGTACTCTGAAAACTATAAAACATTGATGAAAGAAGTCCAAAATGACAAAAAGAAATGAAAAGACATATTGTGCTCATGGGTTAGGAGAATAAATATTGTTAAAATGTCTACAGTATCAAAGCAATCTAAAGATTTAATGCAATCTGTGTCAAAATACCAACATTTTTCACAGAACTAGAACAATCATAAAATGTGAATGGAACCACAAAAGACCATGAATAATGAATCAGTCTGGAAAAAGAACAATACTGGAGGTATCACAATTACGAGTTTCCAGTTATATTACAAAGTGGTGGTAATTAAAATAGTATGGTACTGGTATAAAAATAAACACAAAAATCAATGGAAAAGAACAGAAAACCCAGGAATAAGCATACAATTATACAGTCAATTAATCATCAACAAAGAGGAATGGATGTGTAATGGGAAAAATATATTTTCTTCAACAAGTGGTGTTGGGAAAACAAGAAATCCACATGCAAAAAACAAAACTGGACCACTTTCTTACACCATACACAAAAATGAACTCAAAATGGATTAAAGTCCTAAACGCGAGACCTGAAACCAAAAACTTAAAGAGAGCACAGGCAGTGATTTCTCTGACATCAGCCTTAGCAACTTTTTTCTAGATATGTCTCCTGAGGCAAGGAAAATAAAAGTAAAAATAAACAGTTGAGACTATGGCAATAAAAAAATGTTTTGCACAACAAAGGGAATAATCAGCAAAACTAAAAGGCAACCTATTAAATGGGAGAAGATACTTGCAAATAATGTCTCTGATAAAGGGTTAGTATCCAAAATATATAAAGAACTTATACTGCTCATAATACCCAAAAGCAAAAATCCAATTAAAAATGGGCAGAAGACATCAACAGACATTTTTTCACAGAAGACATGCAAAGGGCCAAAAGACATATAAAAATATGTTCATCCTCACTTATCATCAGGGAAACGCAAATAAAACCACAATACAATATCACCTCGCAACTGTCAGAAAGGCTAAAACAAACAAACAAACAAACAAACAAACAAAGCAAGTTTTTGGCAAGGGTGTGAAGATAAGGGGACACTTGTACAGTATTGGTGGGAATGGAAACAGGTGCAACCAGTGTGGAAAACAGAATGGGGGTTCCTCAAAAAGTTAAAAGTAGGACTACCCTATGATCCTGCAATTACACTACTGGGTATTTACCTAAAGACTACAAAAACACTAAGGGGTGCATGTACCTGTATTGTTTATAGTAGCATTGTTTACAATAGCAAAGATCTGGAAGCACCAGAGCGTCCAATGATGATACACACACACACACACACACACACACACACACACACACACACACACTGGAATATTATTCAGCCGTATCTTACCATTTGGGATGAAATGGATGGAGCTAGAGAGTATAATGCTAAGTGAATTAAGTCAGTCAGAGTAAGACAATTATTAAAAAAAAAAAAACATGCAATCTAATTAAAAATGGAGTAAGGATTTGAATAGATAGTATAACAGTGGCCAGTAAACATTTCATTAGTCATTATGAGAATTCAAATTAAAACAAGAATGACACACTGCTTCACAACCATTAGGATGGCTGTAATAAAAAAGGCTGAGAATACCAAATGTTGAGAAAGTAGAGAAGTTAAAACTCTCATGCAGTGTTGATGGAATTGCAAAATTATGTAATTCTTTTGGGAAACAGTGGAGTAGTTCCTTAAAAAGTTAAATATGGAGTTATCATATTACCCAGCAATTCTACTCCTAGTTGGAATTCATATAATTATTATTAGTTGGGAATAAAAAATAATTAAATATTGATATATGCTATAATATCAGTGGACCTTAATGATATTACTGAATGAAAAAAATTGGTCATAGAAAATAAGAAATATTTTTTCATTTATGTGCAGTTTCCTAAATAGGCAAATCCTTAGTGACAGAAAATAGATTAGTATTTGATTAGAATCAGTCTGGAGTGGAGAAGGGTTGCTGAGAAGGGGAATGGTTTCTAATGTGTCTAGCATTTCTTTTTGGAGTGTTAATGATGTTCTAATATAGATTTTAGTGACGGTTATTCAACTCTGTGAAAATATTAAGAAATACTGAATTGGGGGCACCTAGATGGCTCAGTGGGTTAAAGCCTCTGCCTTCGACTCAGGTCATGATCCCAGGGTTCTGGGATCAAGCCCCACATCGGGCTCTCTGCTCACCAGGGAGCCTGCTTCCTCCTCTCTCTCTGCCTGCCTCTCTTCCTACTTGCGATCTCTATCTGTCAAATAAATAAATAAAATCTTAAAAAAAAAAAAAAGAAATACTGAATTGTATGCTTTATACAGGTAGACTTATGGTATGTGATATATATCTCTCAATAGATCTGTAAAGAGTTGTGTGTACCTTTGTTAATCTAAAATAATCATGCTAAATGAAAAAAGCTAGACTAAGGGTACTTTACGATTCCATTCATATGAAATTCATGAAAATTCATACTACTTTATTAATCTATAGTGACATAAAGAAAATCAGTAGGTACTTGTGGATGGGAAGGAAGCAGGAAAGGTCAGGAGGAATTATAAATAGCACAAGGAAATTTTGGAGGTGATCAATATATTCACTATTTTTATTGTGTGACAGTTTTCACAAGTGTATACCTGTTCTAAAACATATGACAAAATATCAAAATTTAGACTTTACATATTTAAATTATACAATTTATTGTATATCGAGTAGAACTTAAAAAGTTGTTAGAATTTTATCACTTATTGAAAAGCTACATTTGCCTTCTATAACAAAATGATCTTTTCTAGACACGGAAAGCTTAAAGACACACACAGTTAATAATGTTATTAGTGTCTTCACGGAAGAAGTGTGAGAATAGCTGGAACTATTTTTCATTTGGTTTATTAAAGACTATCTTTTCCATTTTGTCATAGTGTACGAGCACATAGGTATTTTATTTGTGTGTTAATTCTAATTCATTTTGGATTGCTAACATTCACTGATACCAACATACATCTCTGAAGAGAGCTATAATAAGAAGTCTTGGCCTATTTTAAAAAGACCGTAGTGATTTAGGCATGACAAGTTTACTAACCCTATATTCCTGGTATCAGCACCTCTACCTCAACATCCCTGTCTTGGTTATGCCCTTTAGATCTTCGTATCTTTTGAGGTATTTTCTTTACACTGATGTCCTCAAACGTCCTCTTCCTGCTTGCTCTATTCTTTTTTTTTTTTTTTTGGTACTTCGTGGCTCAAGGGAATAGTATAAATTAATTTGGACTTTGCACAAGTTCTGAATCAGTTTAGAATAGGAAAGAATAAAATACATAGAGATCTACATTATTTGATAAATATTAGAAAGCATAATATATTTGGAGGCAAGTGGATTCAAAATACTCAATCTTAGAAAACTCAACTTATGGCAGAAGTTCTGAAAAACTTAAGCCTAAGTTCATGATACAGGCACATGTGATCAAGTACACATGCTTTTTCTGAAATGTCATTTCCTAAGAAACAGGATATAATGAGTATTTCTTTTCTTTCTTCTAAACTCACCATAGTTACTTCTCTGGGATAGAGTATATGAGCAAGCAGCCAGGGACCAGGAGTATTATACAGTTGGTTGTCCTTCCTCATTGAAAATAGAATTAATTGGATTGTAACAGTGTGGAGAGCCCTCCACACCCCTTACTTCCCATATTTTATATGTCCTCAGTGAGAAATTAGAGTTAATTATCTGAGAATGAGGAACTAGTTGTAGTTTGGGAAAAAGAAGAAAATGTTATCTTGAAAAGGGACAGTAAATTGGGATGCAATGAATTACCTGATGTTCAAGGACTGTTATATTTAGCTGTTTCATTTTAAAGACTGAACAAATAGAAATATTGGTGGAAAATTTACTTTTTATTTCTAGACATTATTATTGTAGGGAAAAAATCAACATTTTTGAAACTGTCTTTTGTAATAGTTTTATTATTCATGTGATTTGTTCACTATCTTCATAAAAAAATTGGAGGAATTTGGCATGACTGTTTATTTTCTTTAAATGCATTCTTCATGTCACTTTAGGGATACTCCTAGTTTTCCCTCCACTTTCTCTGTTGCTCCTTCTCAGTCTCCATCACTGTTTCTCCTTCTCTTGCTCACCTATAAATGTTCTCATAAATTTGCACACTGATTTTAAACTCCTGTCAGTATTAAGATTTCTGTAATTTTTCATTCCTTGCATCTAAACTATCTGCAAATTCTACTGGCATTTACCTTTACATGTCTTAACTAAATCAAAGTCATTCCCATATTACCATTCTTCTTTATAACTTGTAGTCACTTTTCATCAGACAGAGAAATGGGTTTCATTTTCTATTGCTACATAACAAATTACGATATATTTAGCAGTTGACCACTGGAAACACTGATTTTTCAGTTTCTGTGAGTCAGACTTCCATAGTTTAGAAGGATTCTCTGCTGAGAGTCTCATAAATCTATATTCAGGTGTTAGCCAGGGCTGTGGTCTTACTTGAGGCTCTTTCAAACTCACGTTAGCAGAATTAACTTTATCATAGCTTTAGGATCCATAGTGGATTTTTTTTTTCAATGCCAGATGGAGGGGGTTTCTGTTGCTTCAAGCTTCCTGCCTGTAGGTCCTTTTCTAAAGGGCTTGAATGATAAAGTCAGGTCTACCAAGGATTAGCTCCCTTTTGTTGAATGTAAAGTCAACTATTTGAGCCTTCAATTTTATCTACAAAAAAAATCCCTTCACTTTTTCCATATAATGTAACATAATTATAGGAATGACATGCATTTTATGCACAGATTCCTTCTATACAGAAAGGAAGGGGATTATATAAGATACATATACCAGCAATTGGGAATCTTAAAGGGGTCATAATAAAATTCTACCTACCATAGAGGTGAAATCCTCACCATGGCCCTTAAAAAACTCTTTAAACTCACATCACTGTTCCCCTAGCAATTTTGACCTACTATTCTTTCTGTTTCTCCACCAAGACAAGTTCAATTTCGTCTTAGTGTCTCTGGAATTTATTTCTTTTACCTAAAATGTTCTTCGCATGATATTCATATCTTTAATTTTTCTGTTACTACTATCTCTTCATATATCATATTTCAAGGTGGTTGTTGTGGGTTACCTAACTTAAAAAATTCTGTTAGTCCCATCTCTTTATTATATTTTGTGTGTATCATTTCCTGAAATTATGTAATGTTATGTTACATTATATCATATCACATTGCATTGTGTTATTCATTAGGTAGCATTTCGTCTCTTTTCTGCTTCACAGTATAATCTCTATTAGAGAAAGGGCCTTTTTTTATGCTGTTGATTACTGTATCCTTAGCACACAGTGCTGTCAAATATATGTAAAACAAAGAAACAAAAGAAGGATAGTAAGAAAGTAAGAAGGGGAGAGTTGTTCCTAAAGGAATATTTAATCATATAATTCCATAGTAACCTCTTTTGATGCCAGTCCTTTTCTTACAGAATATAATACAAAAATCTTTAATATAGCAAAAATATATCTAGCATCTAACATCTAGCATCTATCTATCTATCATCTATCTATCTGTCTATCTATCTATGTGTTCCTTGTTTTTGCCTGACTCCCAAGGTTTCTCTCTTAAAATTCTGTGGTCCATACTCTGAACTAGAGCAAAATGGAAGCCTCCTAATGCAAATCACGTGATATATTGTAAAATATTTCTCTTCTCTTGTTTTTACACTGGACAGCTCACCTGTACTAATCATTTAACACACCTTGAGATTCCTTTCCAACTTGTGGCTAAGACAAGTGTTCTTCTTCTTTACTTGTCTAACAAATTTAATGAAATTTGGTAATGGAACTATATATATTTTGTCATTTGTAAATTGCATATGTCTCTGCTCTTATTCTAAAGGTGTTAAGAATCAGAAATAGAAAAAAAAAGAATCAGAAATAGAGTATTAATCATTGGCTTTTTATCAATTGACTTTCCCAATTTTTAAATTAAAATCATTTATATCAAACAAGTTTATCTTTTTTAGAGTACAGTACTAGTTTTGACAAATGTACAGTCATATAACAACCACCAAAATCAGCATAAAGAATAATTCGGTCACATCAAAAGTTTCCCTTGGTCCTTTTGTTATGAATTTCTCCTCCAAACTCAGTCCCTGGCAACAACTGATCTGTTTTCTGGTTCTTTAGTTTAATCTTCCAAGAATATTGTGTAGATGGAATCCAAAAATAGGTAAACTTTTGAGTTTCATCATAATGCATTTGTAACTCATCCTCATTGTGGCATGTGTCAGTAGTCTGTTACTTTTTATTGTTGAATGATATTCCATTGTATGGATTTACCATTGCATGTTACACTTTTCTTCTCTTTAGGGTTTAAAAATAAAGTCTGTAAGTATTCATGCATAAGTTTTCATGTGAATATATATTTTTTTCCATTTCATTTAGACAAATCCCTGGATATTGGTTTTCTGGGTTACATGGTTAAGTGTATGTGTAACTTCAACATACTAATAAACTGTTTTCTAAACTGGCTATTCTATTTTGCTTTACTATTAACAATGTATGAGATTTCCTTCTTAGCATTTAATAGTATGAAGATTTTTAGCCATTTTATCTGTATAGCAATATTTTATTATGATTTTAATTTGCATTTCCTTAAAGGACAGTATCTTCTTATGTGCGTATTTCCATCCATGTATCTTTGTTGAAATGACAATCAAAATATTCTCACTTATTAAAATCACATTGTTCATTTTATATGAAATTCTGTGAGTACTTTATATATTCTTAGAACAACCTCTTGATCAAATAAATGATTTGCAAATGTTTTCTCTTTCTGTCCTCAGATTGTATTTTCATCCTCTTATCATTTTTTAAAGGAACAAAAGACTTTAATTTTGATAAAGTCCTATATAGTGAAAAATTATGAGTTGTGCTTTTCGTGTGATATATAAGCAGTCTTGGCATAGCCAAAGATTATAAAGAGTTTTTCATTTGTTTTCTTCTAGAAATTTTGTAGTTTTAATTTTGGACTTTGGTTTATGTACTATGTGAAATAAGAATCAAGGTTATTTTTTTCATTTGCATATCCAGTTATTCCAATATCATCTGTTAAAAAAGATGTCTGTTGTTTCTTCTCCTTTGAATGACCTTTCTCATTTTCCATATCAATTGATTGTATTACATGGCTCTACTTCTGGAGTCTCTGTTCTTTTCTATTGATCTGTATGTCTATCCTTTATAAACAGACACCTGTCTTGACCAGTATAGCTTTATATTGTTCCTGGGAATCATGAAGTCAATCTTCCAACTTTTTTTTTGTTGTTCTTTTGATCATCCTCATTCTGTTTTCTTCTCTTATGATGTTTTTGATCAGTGCTAGTTTATACAAAACAATCATGTGAGATTTTGATTACAGTTGTGCTGAATCTATAAATACATTTGTAGAGAACTGACATCTTAACAATATGGAATATTCTAATCCATGGACATGTTCTATCTCCCTATTTATTTAGGTCATCTGAGTTTTTTTTTTTTATATCAGTATTTCACAGTTTTCAGAATACAGATATTACCTATATCATATGGCTTATCTGTAAATATTTTATATTTGCAGTGCTATTGGTAAATTAATCAGACAAAGAAATCATTAGACTAAACTGGCTTTAATGCCTTATTGACCTATATAAGCCAACCTGAAATCCCTCAAAATTAAGAAACCAAAACTTAAGGACAGCTAATCACAAACAGCCAACAAGGCTTTTCCAACTATTAAGTTACAGTCAATCAAATAATTTTATTTCTGTGCTTCTACCTTTTCTCTAGAATAGTCTTACCCTTAATTCCTGGCCATAAAGCATTCCTAACAACTTCTGGTTTGGTACTGCTGTACTGGAATTGATCTTCCCTCAAATAAAATCTTATATTTTTTTACTATGACTCAGCTTATCCTTTAACACTGTGATAAAATGAACTATTTGAGAATTCACTTTTAATTTTTTTATTGCTATAATGGAGAATTATGATTGAATTTTATACACTGGGCTTGTAATTTTGCTAAACACATTTTGTAGTTCCCTAAGATTTTCATAAATTCTTTGTGTGTTTTTATGCAGAGATTCATGGAAGCTGGGAAAAGACAATTTTCTTCCTGTCTTCCATATTTGTTTGACTTATATCTATTTCTTGCCTTTTTGGCCTAGCTAGCTGTAAAATGGGTTTTAAAATGTAAGTGATGAAAGTAAACATCATTGCCTTATTTCTGATCATAGGGGAAATATTGAACTTCTCAGAATTAATTATGATGTTACAATGTGGGCATTTCACTCTGTTGCAAGGGTATAGAGAATTATTATCATAAGTCATATTGATTTTTAATCAATATTTTTTCTGTATCCAGATTATAATATAGTATTTCCCCTTTATTTTGTTAATATGAACAATTTAATTGATTTTCTAATGTTGAATCAGATTTTTATTCTAAGATTAATCTTACTGAAATATTATGTATTCTTTTAAATATTGTAATAAATAATAACAGATTTGTTTTGCTAGTTTTTTTATTTTAGATTTTTTTCATTAATTTCTTTTTTATTCATAACATTTATTGCTTGGTAGTTTTGTTTTCGTATACTGTCCTGTGTCTGGTATCAGTGTGATTTTGGCCTCATAAAATGAATCAATAAGAGTTCCCTTTTATTCCATATTCTCAAAGAATTTCTGTTAAATTGTTATTGTATCTTCTTAAATAAATAGAATCATTCATCAGTAAATACATCTGGTTCTGGGGAAATCTTTTTTGAAAAGATGTTTGTTACAAATTCAGTATCTTAAAAGATATATGATGCTTAGGTTAATTTTTTGAAGTAAGTTTTACTAGTTTTAATTTACTTGGAATAAGATTTAGTAGCTTGTGTTTTTATAGGAATTTGCCCATTTCATGAAAGCTATTGAATTTATGAACATAGAATTGCTTGAAGTTTTCTATTAATATTCTTTAATAACTCTAGGTTCTATAGTGATGTCACCTTTTTTGATGTATGTAGGGCAGGGAAGGAGCAGAGCAAAGACCTATGGACAAATGCCTTTGAAGGATTGGGTAGCTTTTGGAATGTGGAAACATTCTAATTGAGTAATTCTAATATAACTGGATCAACATGGAAAGGAGGGAAGGGATAAAGTGGGGGAATTCATGATGAGGCTTATAGATTGAACACACATGTTGTGGATATGTTCTCAGTAATGGTCAATGACTAGATAAAAGTTCAAAACAAGTAGGAGGGATACAGGCATTCAGGGAGCCACTGAGGCAACAAATAACTTATTTTATATTAGGAGAAACTGCCATCCACTATAATCCCAAGCTGTGTAGAACAAAACAATGGGATCATTTCTAAGGTATGGATATATGAGAAATAACCAATTCAGAGAAGGAAGTTTGAATATAATTAAACAATTAAGAACTTCACTGAAAATATTTATTGCATAAAAGTGTACTAGAAAATTACTAAAAAAAATGTGTTCAGTGTCCAAAAAATTTCATTCTGTCAATGAATATAGAAATTACCATGGTTTACTTTTCTGAGACTTGTACTTAGTACCATGCATATCATACCTGATAAACATGATAAATTTTTAAAAACCCATCTGCAGACAAAGTCAAAACTTTATGAAGAGTAAGGGAAATATAAATGGAAAAAGATATGTAACACTGGTTTCCATGTCTCTCCTCATAACTGCTGAAGATACGTTACCTGCTAATTTATCCTTAATCCTGATTCCTGCTGACTTACTGCCACCTTAATTTATCATGGCCAGGTAACACATGTTTTTCTATTTTTTTCTTGGAAGGGTTCTATTTCTTTAGTTTTTGTTTCTTTGTTTTGTTTTAATTTTCACATAAGTTCACTTTGGTAGAAACTATAAACTGTATTTTTTACTGGAATGTTTCTGGTTTCAAAAACTTAGAATCAGTTAATCATTTGATCACTATCTCCAAAGATATATTCCCTTATGGAACCTGGGTTTCCCTCTTCAATTCCTACTTCTTTTCCTAGGTTTCTGGTTTCACTTTAAGCAAGATTAATTTCCTTAGCTTACCTTTCTTCCACTGCACATGCCTTGTTAATACTCCTCACATAGTGAATCTAACCATCTGTGTTCTCTGCTCCTGTCCTCAAACTCTTGGAACATGTTGGAGAAAATTACATTACTGAGCTGATTAGCACCAAGTCATAGTTATTGATTCAAACTCCAAACTTGTGGGAACTTTTACACTAATCACCAGTTGTATCACTTAGTCTTTCAGTACGGTGCTTTCTGTGAAATGCTTTATCTTCATTTCCTCTAACCTAACTGCCAGCATTTCTACAGATTGTTCGCTTTATAATGAACATAGAAAATAAAAGTATTCAGGAGTGAGGTTTCTTAACACCACCCCTGGGTCACCTTTTTGAATATTTTCAGATCCTAGTTATCCCCCCCCCACCCTGATTCCTTACTTTCATATAGGTTTTTTTAAGAAATTTATTTATTTATTTATTTGTTTGTTTGTTTATTTATTTATTTATGTGAGAGAGGGAGAGAGGGAGAGAGACGGTGTGTGAACATGAGCCACCCTCCCTCCCCTCCATCAACCTTCAGTTTGTTTCCTGAGATTGAGTCTATTATAGTTTGTCTCCCCCTCTGGTTTCATCTTGTTTCATTTTTCCCTCCCTTCCCCTATGATCCTCTGTCTTGTTTCTCAAATTCCTCATATCAGTGAGATCATATGATAATTGTCTTTCTCTGTTTGACCTATTTGGCTTAGCATGATACCCTCTAGTTCCATCCATGTCATTGCAAATGGCAATATTTTTTTATCAGATATGTGTGTGCTTTTTAAATATTTTTTTTATTCATTTGAGAGAGAGAGAAAGAGCACAAGTGGGAGGGGCAGAGGGAGAGGAAGAGAGAATCTCAAGAAGACTCCACACTGAGTGTGGAGCCTCACATGGGGTATGATCTCGCAGCCCTGAGATTACAGCCTGAGTGGAAACCAAGAGTTGGACACTTAACCAACTGTGCTCCCCAGACACCCAAGGTGCTCTTATAGGCATATACTAATTTAAAATTCCTCATTTTGGGTAGTAGGAAATTATGTATATATACATATTTGTGTGTATGGGTAGAACATATATAAGTATATGTTTATGCATGAGTATGTGTATATGTAGAAATATATTCATTTGGAAAACATATATTCCAACAGAAATCAGCAGAACAGTGATTTTCAAAGTTTTCTCCAGTTTCCCTCTCCTTATAAGTACTTCCTTCCATCTAACATGTCCTGTTTCTAAACTCAAGAGTTGCCACAAAAAATAGAAAAAGAAGTTTAATAATGATTATGGTTGGACAGACTCTAGTGGGCTAGAGAGCGGGTCATCTCTTTTTTTGTTCGGCACAGACTCTGCAAAACAGTTGGGCTTGCTGCTAATCTAACTCAGGGATGTTATTCTTATATGGTTAGGAATCAACATAAGCCTTTGAGGGCAATGGATTTGATTGTTTTGTGTGCTCTGTGTTCTCTCTTATGGCCTTCCTCATAAAGGAAAATAGCTTTTTTCCATCTCTTCTGGAATCAAAATCACTCCATTAAGGTCTCCTGGGAGGTCAGAGAGTTGGTCCATCTTATTTTTAGCTGAGGGCTCTTGTAACAGCTGGCAAGCTACCCATGGATGTTTCTACTGTTTGCAGTTTCTTCGTGGGTTACAGAAAACATGAGGGTTTTTGATGTACCAAACTTGTCTGTACATGTAAGTCAGTGCAATATTTTACCTCTTTTAATTCACTCTTTTTTTCACCTTATTGTTCTTTTACAAAAAGAACATGCTGTGGTTTCTGCCTCTCCACAAATTGTCCACAAAGGATAGGTGCCATTTTTGCATTTCACATCTCCCCATACACTAGAGTTCATATAATTTATCTTTTCTCCTTATGATTGGACACCGTCCTAATTCAGACTCTCACCATTTCATATAACCCATTGAAATGATTTTCTGACATCTCGGTCTCTGGTTTCTTCAATTCATATTTTTTGACAGTGCTGTCACAATTATGTTTCAAAATATACATTTAAAGTTGCAATGTGGTGATTTAAAAGTTTGTATAATTATTGTAATCACAATAAATCACACATATATGAGTACTTACAAATGACAGCCCATGTTTTAAGTGTCACCAATGCGTTGTCTATGAACCTTCATTTTTATATGACATGATCTAAAATTTCTAGAATAGCAATAAACACACTTCACCATGTTTTCCCATTTTAATTTTCTGTCTTACAATTTCTGAATTTCCCAAAAAATTATATTCCATCTACCTATAGTTCTTTGCTCTCCCAAGAATAATATCATGATTTTTGTATCTTTCTTCTGTCTAAAACATTCTTTCCCACTTATTCTTATAAACTATTTTCCCAAAGGTATATTTGCAATATAGCCTTCTCTGTGAAAATGTTCCCAATTTACTAGCCAGCACTAGTTGTCTCCCTCCCTTTTTTTTTCTTTTTTTTTTTTTTTAGTGATACAAACAGGAATTTGTATGTAAGGAAGAAGTATATTTTTGACTTACTGGTTAATGGAATAGATTTAATTTTATCCTCACGTATCTACCTGCCTTACTTTCAATTTTGGTAACAACATGATAACTGAAATGTGAATGTGTGACAGAGCACTTTAAGTGAAATTGACAATACATATCCTAGAACCAATTCAAGGACTCTTCAATCTCCTTTGAGAGATATGAGAGAGAGAGGGAGGATTTACAGAGATTTTTGTGAATAAGTACATGCTGGGATTCTTAACTTTCCTCTCCAAAATCGGTCAGGGATGAGCCGTACTAGACTTGAACCGTTCATAGCAAGTTTGGGATTGTCAGCTTCTTTCTTGGAGTGCTTGGTATATGTCCCCAAATTTAAGAGTACTGTCGACTGGTGCCTGACACATGCAATAGAAAGCTAAAATAATTACGGCAGGGAAGAATTTGTAAAATAGAATAAAAAGCTGAATTTTTGAAATAGCTGCCTAAGCAATAGAATCAATGAATGAGTGAATCGGTTCTCTCTGGTAGAAGGGAAGTTCCTAAGATGGAGGCTGCCAGTGTGGAGTCCTTTCAGAATGAATGCAAAGGGGCAACTCTTGGGGGAAGTGAAACAGAAGTTGTGCAAAAGAACTTGTAGAAGCTGAATTACTATATTCCCCTGGGCCCTAGAGGAAGTGTTAGTACAAAGTCTATTTATTGTTATTATTATAGTTGAGATTTGTTCAGAACCCAGTGTCTCTGAAGACTTACTCAGCTGACTACTGATGCTATTTTTTCAAGAAAGATATACGCAGGAGGAATGGAAAGATTTCTTTTAGACTTTCCGTTCTAAACGATATCTAAAGGTATTTTTTTTAAATTAGTATGTGCAGTTCTTAGCATTTTCCGTTCAGCTTCTCAGCTTATTCAGTGGGCTTTAAGAAAATTATTATATCAAAATTTAACTTATGAACCACAAAATTCAATTTAAGTGTTCAGTTCTGAATTTTGATAAATGTATATACCCATGAAATTGTCTCTACGATTTACATCACACACAAAACAGATCTCTCGCCCCTTCCCTTCCCAGGCAATCCCCACTTCCTCCAACATCTAAGCAAATGCTGGTGATTTCTATCACTGTGATTAATCTTTTTCTGGGCTCTCATTTTTTTCTCATCCCAGTTTTTTCTCCAACCCGTTAATATTTATACCTACTTTTTCTATTTTTAGTACCTATATTTTTTAAATGTACACTCAGCTTAAGAATGATTAAAATTTGTTCCTTCTCAGGTAGCAAAAAACATCCAGTCATTTAATTCAACACACTATACTTACAATGTAAATTATATTAGGTTGAGTATTTTTCATTAATCTTTTTGTTGAACTTGGAAATTAGATAGAAAAACAATTGTTATTTTACCATTAACATCACATAATATAAAATTTTATTTCCTATTATTTTATATTTATATTATCATTTTATATTAATATTATTATAATTTTATATTTCATTAGTGACAGACTTCTTAAATTTTTTTATATTTTATTTTATTCTGTCCTAGTCTATTTTATTTTCATTATTATTTGCATCATAGAACTTATTTCTGGTGTTATTTCCTTTTGTCTAAATCACAACTGTTAGAATTTTATTGGCCTTTTGACAAAAGCACTGTTTTCTGAAAATGTTTTATTTTGTCCTATTTAAAAAGATAGAATGTGTGTGACATATGATTCTTGGTTGTTATTTTCTTTGTAAATTTTAAGCATTCTCTTGTCTTAAAACTTCCACTGTTGGTATTGGTCAATGTTTGTTTATTTATTTATTTATTTATTTATTTAGGAAATCTATTCTTTGTTCTCTGAGTGCTTTTATACTCTATGGCTTGAAATTTCATTTGAACTACAAACATCTTCTAATTTTTCTAACTCAGTGTCATTGTCCTTCCTGAATATGAAGATTAAAATCTTTTCTCAATTTGAAGAAATGTTCCATGATTTCTAGAAATCCAGTTCAATGTATCTTAGACTTTTTGCCTGCCCTTTGTGTCTCTTACAGCTGCCTGTTTTTGATTGGTCTCTGTTGCATTTTGAGTAATTTTGTCAGTTCTAAATACTAGTTCATTGTTTTAAATTATTCTGTGTCTAAAGTAATGTGTTAACCATCACCTGAGTTATTTATTTCAATGTTATATTTCTATATTTATTCAATTATTTTTTGAGATCAACTTGCTTAATTTTATATCTGTAAAAATAAAATAATAATGCATTATCTATCTCCCACTCCTTTTTATTTCTTTAAATACTATTTAAATACAATATATTTGAGTTGCATTGTTTCTAAAAATTCCAGTATTTATAAAAAAAGTGTATGATTATGGTCTCTCTTGTTTTCCTTCCTATAAATTCTTATTTTAATTTTTGTCTTTGAATTTATTTTATTTGAAACATTATCTGAGTTAAAGGTACATCCAAATGAATACTCTCATTTGTTTCAGTCATATAACTGTAATTACCCAAAATAAAATTTCAGTTGAGATTATTTAGACTATACTGGTAATGGGAATTTAGGCTTTAAAAATGTGGACGGGCTGGCTTGTGGTAATGCTTTTCAGAGTTTTTGTTTTTGTTTTTTCTATGACTGAGCAACAAGCTTGAAACTCACAAGTCTTTTAACGGCTAGGTTATTCTGATATGATAGGTCCATTTGATTCCAGATTTATACTTGGGATTGCTTCAAATCACCCAACTTGTGTGAGGACTAGGTTTTGTCTTTTTTCCCCCTGCATTTTGTCTATAAGAAATAGAATCTCAATATCACCAGGCCTGTTGTACGCCTCCAGGGCCAACATTGGTTTAAATTTTAGTTTGCCTCTCTAGATTAACACTTCACTTCATATTTGGCCCTGAGGTTTTCTTGCTTTCTGGTGTTCTCAGTGTTTCAGTAAAAAAGATTTTGCAATATATTTTACCGCCATTTTTAGTTAGTTAATGAAGGGCATACTCAGGGGACTTGGTACAAGATGGCCACAGCAACAATTCCTTGCACACACAGGGATAACTTGCTAAGAAAATCTCTGTGATTTTAAATACCCCAATTCTATAGTTTTCATAAAAGAACTCATGAAAAATACAATTTTTTGTTGAATTTGTTTTAAGGCCCTATGGTGGCTCATTGAAATTAGAAAAAAAAATCAAACTGTTTATAGATTGTTTCAGGCTTTGTAGGTACATATCTGCAAAACGTGACCTTTTGTAAATGATTTTTTAAAAAGTGACCTTTCTTTATGGACATAACACCGCATAATTTCACAAGAAGACCTATTACTAAACCCTTTGGCTGACCATCCTTGCACAAAGCACATTTTATACAACTTGTACCTGTTCTTCATTCTTTGCATGATCAAGTGCAATGAAAGAACACATCATAGCTAATTGGGAAAAGTCTTTAGATTTCCTAAAATATGTTATAAATTGTTATTTCTACAAAAATGTAATTTTTAACAGTGACACCTACTTGTGATAATTTTGAAATTTACATACCCTCCTATTTTTTCATTCAGGAGAAATGCACATCTTTAGTGAATTACTGACCTTATCAAATAATTCAGAGGTAGCTTATAGTTACTTGGGTTCACATGAAGAAACACTGAAAACTAATTTAAGATATCACGGACATGTCAAAATGTTTCATTCCAATTAGTAAGGTGTATGTTAATTGTACATTACATCTTATATATAATTAATATTATATTGTATTTTGATGATATCTTGTTACTATACCTATTATGATATTATATCTATTTAGTGTAAGTATTATAGTGTAACATATACTAACTGTGTTATCTAGACAGATTTCATAAATTCTGTGGCCTTAGATTTTCTATCTATAATGTATAGCTCTATGCCTCATATTGTGATTTTGAGAACTAAGTATTAAGTATTGAGTTTGAATTGTCTGTAATAATGTGGTACAGAGAAGGAACTCAGAATTTTATTTCTCCTTTTTTTTTCCTTTTTCTTTATGTTGCCCTCTGAAATTACAGTGGAGAAGAAAAAAGATTTTTAAATGTATATGGATTCTCCTGTATTTCTTTTAACATGGGCTACATTTTTTAGGTAGAGCATAAAGCAATTTACCTTAAGCATTGAGAAGTGAGCCTAGGAGCATGTTCTCTCTCTTCTAAGAGTTGGAACATTTAATATGCAGAAAATATATGACCCACAACCAAAATGAACTTCTTGGCACATAGCCTCTTGGATATAGCTAGTGCTGGACAAAGCAGAAATGACAGATTTTTGGAATGAGAAGGTGAAACAGAGTGGGTCTCCCAAGCCTATAAAAAAGAGAAGTTAATGCCAATGGAAGAATCAAGTTCATTGTTAGGAGTAAAATTGTAATGAGTAATTGAAATTAATTGGTAACTTTGGAGGCTAGGATCAACTAAATAAGTTCTTATTTATCTTTGAATCTTAAATATTACCAATGATTAAAACCTTCCATTATTTTATCTGAAATTAGCTCAAGATAGTTATGAAAATTCTTTAGTCTTTTAAAATACTATAGGTTTTTACAGTTTCTTTAGACTTGATTTTAGAAAATTAATGTGTATATATATTAAGTGCATATAAATTCTTTTATTATCACAACTAGAAAATCTTTATTTTATTAGAGAAGCTAAAACACTCGATTCTTTACTGTAAGATGTATAGTGTTGTTACAGATGGTATTATTCTAATTAATAACTGGTTAAGATTGATCCAGTAATCCAATTGTAAACAAATGACTAGAAGTAAATTGCAGGTAAATTTAAAATAATTTTACACTGGAGGAAAATAAAAGTTAAAAAAAATTTTAGTAGGGAAATGTAGAAAGAGGAACAGCTGTGCCAGGGCAAAACTATACACACACACACACACACACACACACACATGCACACACACATACATAAATACACGCACACATATACATATATATTGAACTTTAATAATAATATATAAATAATATATATATAACTTTAATATTAATATACAAAATATATACAATTTAACTTTAGTACTAATAGATTTACTATTCAACAATATTTAATAATGATTATTGTTAAAAGCTGCATTGTATTTTTCTGTAAAGAAACCACAAAATTTACTTCTCCATTCCATTCTTACTTCAGATTTGGAGTATTTCCAAATTCCCCAAAGGAAGTATTGTTGGAATTATTGTTTTATATGTTTTTCCTCTTTTTTCCTTTGCTCTTTCCTTCCTTTTTAAAATTTTAGTAATTTTCCTCAGGTTAAATTCATAAAAATATTATTTAAGTATGGAAAATATTAATAGTAGTTATTATCTTTCTATTTTTCTTTATCATTGTGTTATTTAAAATAAGTTATCTTAAAGGAATATAAAACCCTTATATGACAATGCAGGACCATGGGATCATGTAATGGAATACTGCCAGACATCTTGATGTCATAGAAAATTATTAAACCAGGCAAATAACCATATCATTTTAAGATACCAGATACCTTACCTGGTATAAGAAGCAATCCCTAGTGGGGCGCCTGGGTGGCTCAGTGGGTTAAAGCCTCTGCCTTTAGCTCAGGTCATGATCCCAGGGTCTCGGGCTCGAGCCCCGCATCGGGCTCTCTGCTTGGCAGGGAGCCTGCTTCCCTTCCTCTCTCTCTGCCTGCCTCTCTGCCTACTTGTGATCTCTGTCAAATAAATAAATAAAATCTTAAAAAAAAAAAAAAAAAAAAGAAGCAATCCCTAGTAACACTGATCTAATCACAATTTTAGTTATGAATATACCTTTATATAACATCATTCTGTATACATTCTAAGCTATAAGATTTGGGGGAAAGAAGTGATATTGCCTAGAATTCAAGAAAGGGAAGATTTGTTTGAAGTCTGTTGTTAATCATTATACATTGTTAGGTACTATGGACTTTACAGGTATTTAATGGGTAATGTTTTTAGAAAATTTATCCTGTGTACTCTCAAGGACTTTGAGCTTTTCAAGGATGCTTTCAGATTTAGAATACATATCTTTGTCTAATGTAGGGGTCATCATCTTCATAATCTTCACTGTGTAACAAATTATTAATTTCACTGACTCATTCTCATTAGTCTGAATGTGTTAAGATATTTGGAAAAAAAGTTACTAAATCCTGTTCTAAATCAGCTCCACTGGGTTATGTACCACAACTAATCATCACATTTCACCATAATTTGTGATTATGATATGGTGATTTCATTTTAACTTGTCAGGTCTCAGATATCATACTTATTGTCAATTTTTATAATTTTAAAGTGCATAAAATTAAATCCATTCAGGATTAAATAATGAATGTGTTTCCAGGTTATAGTTCCATCTTCTAGGAATTACCTTTCTATAATCATTGCTTTCTTTTTAGTTGCAAGGTGTAACTTCTACATTGCAAGAGATAATGGTATAAATAATGGCATAAAATAGAGAGTGCTCCAGGCTCTGATTGACAAAATTTAAATTCTGTCCCTCCTTGTCCCCCTGCTTTAACCTCCAGTTCCCATCCAACTAATATGTATTGTCTTAAGATAAATGGATTAAGTGATCCCAGATTATTTCTTCCCATTCTAAAATTGAATACTAAATAATAAATATGCAATTATTTTTACAATAGTATAGTATATCCAATAGTATAGTATATAAAATATACAATTTATTTTTAAAATGAGTGTAAAAGGTGATGATATTGTATAATTTTTACAGATCAGTATTTTTTTTAAAAGATTTTACTTATTTGACAGAGAGAGATCACAAGTAGGCAGAGAGGCAGGCAGAGACAGACAGAGGGGGAAGCAGGCTCCCTCCTGAGCAGGGAGCCTGATGCAGGGCCTGGGCTCTATCCAAGGACCCTGGGATCATGACCTGAGCTGAAGGCAGAGGCTTTAACCCACTGAGCCACCCAGATCAGTATTTTTAAGCCCAAAGCTTATAGTAGCATCAATGTCTACTGACTTGAAATCCAGCACTTTTCTGATTAGATCACACTACTCTCTGCATGCTGAACTTGACAAACGATTCACTGTGCAGATCTTAATGCAGAAGTAACATTTTTTGTCACAGCAGCATTTTAATTTCATACACATTTTATTGAGACCTTTTATTTCTTTTAAGAAAATAGTTTAAAATATTGATGACTTCTCTCAAACTTATATATTCTTAACTAATTTGCTCTTACAACATGGCACCACTAAATGGTGGAATATTGGTCATTATTTAAATTTTATTGAATTCTAGCTATAATAAAGACACTTAATAGTGTATTATTAGATTTCTAATGGAGATAGTTCTCTAAATGAGAGTTAGAACAGTTTAGTATACTTACTAAGCCTTCAAGTTTGCTAAGTTTGCTTTTTTGATAGCAAAAATAATTTTGCTTCATTATCTACTTGTGCCCATCTATTTTCTTGTTCTTTTAATTAGATAAAATCTACCTTCAAAGCAAATATTAAAAAGATTAAATAGAAAATAAAATTGCCCCCCCCAAAATCTACCTTCAAATGTTTTTTCCTAACAACAATATGTTTAATATATTTAATATATAGTATACACTTTATATATATATGTGTGTGTGTGTGTGTGTATATATATATATATATATATATATAATTTAAAGTACCATGTAATCTTGGGTAATATTTCTTATTCAGTTAATTTTATAAATTTTTTTTAACTCATAAGTTTTTTTTTTTAATTTGCACTGCATTTGATCACTGCACAAAATAACTAACTTTCAAAAGCAAAACACTTCTTCAAAAAAAAAAGTAATGTAAAATCTTGGTATAAGTATATGGATTAATATAAATATTTGAGATCTGCTTTATTAAGATGAATTTCTATGCAAATTCTTACTCACAAGAATAGACTCTGTTTGCAGCTGTAAAAATGAATACATAAAGAAATGACAAGACAGACAGCCTGTCACAGCAGCAGCTGCTACGGTCTATACAAGAGATGTGAAAAGGAATGAACAGCCTGTCTGTTTTCTTGCTGCTCTGAGTGGAATGAGCTGCTAAGGGGATCATGGCCTTAGGCTTGTCTTGTACGTATGCCGCTTAATTGGAAAGAGAAATATGTGAATTTTCCTAAGTTAACAAAGAATTCCAGATGATAATCTTATTGTTGAACATGCTCATTTGCTCCATAATTTATCTCTGAAGATTATTTGGTTTATTTGATTTTAGCTATAAAAATCTCCCATTGATATAATTTGAATATTAATTGAATACAATTTTATAAATGGGTTAATTCATAACTAAATCCTACATACTTACTTTTTTCAGAGCTTCTAGTTTCCTTACAACTTTTAAAAAGATCAAGTCATAAATTGTGTTTTTAAAACACATCAAAATTTTGTTGAAAATTATTTAGTCATAGACATTCATTGATTCAAAATAATATGACTTTATATCTCCATAACATGTAATATTTGGAGCAAGGATGTCCAAGAATTATGTTAAGGAACTAATAATCAAGTATTAGAAATTTTAAGTATTAAGGAATTCAGGCTGGTTGAAGAGGTAGGTGAGAAAGAAAAGGTTGTTAGATCAACAGATTGCGGGTAGTGACCAGGAAAATTAAGAGTTTTTCTAGAGTGAGTGAGTTTGAAAAACAGAAGGTAGTGGCTTTGGAATGAGACACTTTAAATCTATATTATATAGGGAGTGAAATTACCATACCTGTAATAACAATGCCTTGTGTAGGACCATGGGGAAGATGAGTGGCTAAAGTGGAAGGAGAACAAAATTATTAGAAAGGCGCCTCACTGACAACATAGATTAAATAACCAGCAATTAGTACAGAAGTGTTGTTGTTAGAGAAGGTGAAAGTGATTGTAGAGCTAAAATCTTCAAAGGATAAAGTAGGCGAGAGATGTGTAGAGTACTGCAAAAGAAGGGAAAGTGGTGGGAATTCTCAGTAGGGAAGACCAGAAGAGAACGGTCTAAGACAAACTACTCCATTTACAGTCCTACTGGTGCAAAGGGTTATGGAAACAAATTACTTACAGTAAATTAATGGAAGGCAGTATCTTCTGAAAAGATCCAATTTCCAGGACAAGAAAATAAAGGGAATATTGTGAGAAGAATTTGAGGAAGGAGAAAAATTTTCAGTTACAGAACACAAATTCTAGTTTTCAGTTTTAGTAGTTATAGCAGTTAAGCTCAATAGTTACGGAGAGGGGTAGATGGGATTAGAAAAGAAATATGTTATAGACCATTGTAGGAATTGGAATTGGGAGATAAGAAAGGAGCCCTAAAATTAAGTTCTAAACATGAATTATAACCAATAGGAGTTATTACTGATGTCCAAAAGGCAGATCATACAGGGGAACTGTTAGTGCAAGGGAGGGGAAAACGAGTGGTGGTCATTCAAGATGGGGAAATTGTGAGGTTCACAGAACACTCACATTGGCTATGTGAAGTCCAGCTAAGTAGTAGTTGACTCTTAGCCTCTTCCCCATTTGAAGCATTTTGGATTTACCTTGATTCGGTCGAAGAAAACATGGAAGTCAAGGGAGGACTTGTCTTACTTCAAGCATGTGGGATTCTCACTTGAGCCCTGACAATGGGAGGCTAAGAGATGAGGTTGTAAGTGCTGGCCACATAATTCACAGAGCCCAGTATAAAATGAAGGTGCTGGACCCCTTGTTCAAAAAGTAGGGAAAAAAACAAACAAAACAAAATAAACAAAAACTACCGTTAGAGTACTATAGTTTGAAATGCATTCCTTTCTTTCTCCCCCCCCCCACCAATCTCTCTTTCACAACTGGACATGGAGGGTTTTATTTGAGGTTTAATCTAATTAAAGAAAAAAAAATAAATATTTTAGGATACATTTTCCTATTCATCTTTATATGATGTACAATACTGGATTAAAATTCAAATATAAGAGCATGTGAATCACATATGAAATTACACAATTTGTTTTTTGTCCTTAACACACATTTGTATTTTGTTCTAAACAGACAGTGGAAACACTACAAAGCTAACTCATTTGATTATTCTTTTAGACATGTGCACATTCTACAAACACTCTCAGCTTGTGGCTTACTGATGAATAAGTATTGAAAGGAAAAGGAAATGTGGGCTACCTTATATTACCCTTTCATTTTGTATTATCATTTTCTGCGTAACTGGATGGATACTACAGGAGTAATTCAATAAATAAATGATATGATAGGGTTTCTTGATTAGTTATTTTCTTAGAGCACCAATGACTTTTTTTTTTTATATTTGAAGTTCTTGTTCAAATTGAAAGTTGTAACCTCTTAAAGCTGTCATTGTCTTCATTTAATCAACAGTCAATTTAAACAAGCTTCTTTTGCACTTGCTTCAAGTCTTATTGAACCTAGATACATCACGAATCTAATGTAATTCTCAGATCTTCAGACATTGGACATTCTCTATGTGAATAGGGCAGCAAATAACAGCAACAGACACATAATGTGTGTATCTTCTCTGCTCTCACACATGCTCCATTGTCCCATTGAACTTACAGCACAAAATTTCAAAGATAAAATTATTAAGAATTCCAAGAAGGAAACAGCAGAGCATTAGAGGTGGAGCAGTACCATTCAGAGCATGAATCCCTGTACCACTGCACAGTTCTCATGCTTATAAGGCCAGCCCTGCAGGTGGTCTAATCAAAATTAAAGTATATTTGAAACTACTTCTTCAAATTTAACATAATTCCAATTACTTAGACCAATGTGTGTACCAGTAAAATTTTATTTTCAATCGTATTCTGTCTTATGTAGACATACAGGAAGGTTAAAATATTTTTAAGAAAATTAATTTAGCAGAATGTCATTTACTATACAAATTAATCTGGTGCATTTTATATGAAAGTTATTTCTGACAAATTTTGTCAGAGGATGTCAAGGAAACTAGTATGAGTGAAATATTCTTTTGGTTATTTCACTCAAGTATCTTCATGGCGAATCCATGTTTATTCTACATTTCCTGACCAGTGAAATACTCTGTGACTTGATGGACACTTGGTTTTCTGTTGCTGCTTTTGTCTTTCTATCTGTTTTGCTCTTTGCTCCCATTACATGCTTTTGAAAAGGTAAGAATCCATAGGTCTATGCAAAATATTTCCAGTTATGTTGGATTTATGAGGCAGGTTTGAATTACAAGAGTTTTTTGTAATAAAGACGAAATTGTTTCCCTACATACTCATTCTTCCAAGAATTTGCTTAAGGAAGGATTTTGTTTTTTAGTATGTGCCAACTTTCTGTAAAACCTCTGGAAAAAAATATGCAAAAACCTCTCTGCACTTGTGAAATATTTTTAGAAAAAGTATATCCAATTAGTAAATATGGATACAAGTCTTCTGAGACACATGAGATGTAAAGTTATTATGAGGCAAGAATTTACCATGACTATGGAATAATGGACTCAACAATTTTGTTGATGTTTTTATAATCACCTACAAATCTATGTAATTGCCTCATTTATATTATTAACTCTATTTTATATAAGTGTAAAGACTGTCTCCTCCTCTTCATCCTTGACCTATGTTTTTGGGAAAAAAAACTCTATTATTAAATTCACCTTGGAAAGGGGAGAAAACAAAGAACATCTTTCCTTAGCGTAGGTTCACATTCATCAATTTAGATGAGAATTCTATTGGAAATCAATAAAGAGAGAACACAAAAAATTTCAACTCTTGTCAACTAAATGGTTTGTGATGCTAAGGAGCCTAGACAAATCACCCAATTTATGATCACTGGATTAAGGGAATGAACTGTACTATGATCAATTCCAAATATATCTTACATTTTGATACTTGTCTAACCATTTGTTCTATTTTCCCATTCCATTCTTCTCTGCACAGGATCTTTTCATTTTCCATCAAATAATAGGTTATAGTAACAGAGACTGTGGAAACAAATTACATATCAGTTCCACTGGTATAATGACGCAATGGTAAATTTAAAAAATACATCACATCCATTTCATCATCCAATCATCAGTATTTGGAGAAGAACTAGTTTAAGAATATTACTGCAGAGATAGAGGAACTAGTAGTGATAAACAAGTCAGGAACATTTGTGTTTTTCATAAAAACAAGAACAAATTTATATTTAAATCAATATTGGAAAGAATTAGTATATTTTGAATTTTGATTGTCCATAGTACATATTCAATTAAAAAATGGGGTTAAAGAATAAATAAATTGATCAGTAGTTTTATTTTTATTTGAGAAAGAAACAAAAAAAGTATGAATCACTCTGATTTATGTAAATGTAGAAGTATCAACCAAACTAATTTAGAGTGGTTCTTTCAAAAATATAGATTCCAGGGGCGCCTGGGTGGCTCAGTGGGTTAAAGTCTCTGCCTTCAGCTCAGGTCATGATCCCAGGGTCCTGGGATGGAGCCCCACATCGGGCTCTCTGCTCAGAAGGGAGGCTGCTTCCCTTCTCTCTCTCTGCCTGCCTCTCTGCCTACTTGTGCTCTCTGTCAAATAAATAAATAATATCTTTAAAAATGTATATATAGAGATTCCTTTAAACACTTTGAGTAAATATTTTGTTTGTGATTATAAACTTGAAATTGGATTATGCTCTTAAAATTTTGTTTAAAACAAGGGAGAGCACTGACAGGATAAACAAGGATATACATAAACACATGCACAGACACAGACACACACTAACCCCATCTTATTAAGTATGAAATCACATATCAAGTGTATTATAAGGAAAAAACAAAATAATTAAAATCCGATGTATGTACCCACTTAACCCAAAGACTTATTGATAGTATAATTACATATAAATTCCTAGATTTCTTTATGATACTAGTAAGCACATTGAAGCTGTGTTTTCTGTCTCCTTTATGTCATTTATCCTCATCACATACTGTAAGTTCACACAGTTACACATACTTTTATTATTTCTCCAATTCTTATAGATGCCAATTTTTTCTCTTTGGAAGAAAACAAATGACTCTGAAGTATCATAATCATTTAATCAAGGTATTTTTCCTCAAAGATATTGTGCTAAATTACATTTAGCTTGTGCTTAATGTGCTGAGCCTGCACTTACTGAATAATCATCACATAAGCATATGATAAACTTTATGATAGAGTAAGGAAATCATTTCCATTTGTCACCAGCTTTCCCCCCAAAAGGAAGACACAATATATACATGGACCCATGAAGGCATATTCACCCCAATCTCTTTGCTTTATTAATTAGTGTTAGCAGCCACTGTTTTTAAGTTTGTTTTCTTAGGGTTCACCATAATTCACCATTGTAAACTGGCTTAAATCTGAAAGAAAATGAATGTATTGCTACATAATTTGAGGATCCTTAATCCATTTGGTTTATAGCCTACTTTATTCTAGAAAAGACGTAAGGTTAACAATCAACGTCTTTCAATACAATGACCTAAATTTTGATATATATAAATCTTAATAGTACATTTAGTGTTCTGAAATATCTTTTAAAATCTTGATTTAGACTATGTTGTCTTTTTGGAATTTTTTTTATGGTAATACGTGAAGTTATAAATTAACCACATTGGTTGCCCATTATATAACTTTTTAGTGTTTACAGATATAAAAATTTTAATTTGATTTCCCTTTACTTGTTAGTTTTATGTCATATGTCGACCAACTCAATATCTTAATGAAGGAATCCAAAAGGATGAAGGGCAACTCGGTAGAGAAAATCTTCCAAAGAATATAAAAGTGTTAGAATAATGATTCAAAAATGAAACTAATTAGAACAAGAACATTTTCAAAAGTTAGTTGAACCTGACAGCTATATGCCAAATGGAAAGAAAGACACTATCTCTTTCAGACAGAAGCTTCAAAAAAAGTCGGGGTTCAGGTGGGAGGAATGTTCATTTGGCAAGAAAGATGAGGGGGATAAAGGCAGCACACTTTTTAGTGGTGCCCTGTGGGTCTGTCAAGTCCAGTGGCCTATATTTCATGTTCTGTGTCTCATTTTCTAACAACTTGAAGCTCAAAAGAGAGAAAGTCGAGGAGTTTAAGTTCAGGAAGAAAGGTAGCAGAGCATTTAGGTTTCATTTTGGCTTTTTCACCTCTAATTTGCAATGCTCCAATGCAGGGAAAGGGAGAATTGTGTATTTCGCCGAGACCTTGGAAGCCTGGTCTTAACAGGTTTATCGGTTTAGGAAGGTTAAAATATGAAATGTATCAACATGATTTTATTAAAAAAATTATATCAAACTATTTTATGTATTATAACCATGTAACTTCACTAAGTGTGTATGAACAAATAGATTTGCCGGTACATATCCTTTGTTGTGAATGGAAGTAGAAAAAACATTTCTGGGAGCTGTAAGACTTGATTAAAATTGATGGATGTTCCATTCAATATTTAATTGCTTATCAAAGAAGGAATTTGGAGTATTTATCATAAATCTGTTACAGCCTATAAACTTTCACATGGAGTAACTGATCTTTCTTAATGCTTAGAATGGGTATAAATATATTTTTAAAAGGACAATTAATAGTTATATATACATTAAAGTATATTAATGTTTAAGTTAGATCATTTTTATTGAACATAGTGGGATATTATAGGGGACACAGCATGTTTTACATAAGGAAAATCAAAACTTTATGTATAGCAGCAGAATCTGAAGTTTAAGATTTTGCAACTTCATTATGAGCAGACTGACACTACTTCAGAAAGGGGAAAAAAAGGTGAAGGTGATCTAATAGCAAAACGAGGTGCAATTTTATAGCAAAAATCATAGCTATCCAAGGAACGTGAATAATGCAGTGCCAATAAATACTTCAATAAATATTTGACATACTAATTTGAATTCATTACAAATGTTACTAAAGGAACTAAGCTTGTACCCTCAGAAGAAGAAAAAAAAGAATTCTGAAAAAGAATTTGACACAGAGAAGGAGTTTGTACTCTGTTATGATAGCTGATTGAGTGTGTACCTTAGTTTGATATTACCTGGAGTACCTTGTAGTATGTCAGAAACTTTCTCATATTAAATTGTCAATATCAATTCAGAAATTCATTAGTTAATCAATTTTTTTCCACAGAGGAACAAAGCGTATAATCAAAAATGTGTACGCCCTTGATTTGTTTTCAGACAAGCAATAATCCCAACCACTCCTGCAAAATTCTGTTCACTGATTTTCTGTGACAATTTACATTTAAAATTGTAAACATTTAAATAATATGCAATTAATGGGGGGAAATTTGTTTAAATAATTGCATGAGATTGGATTTTAAAAGTGAATGTGTTATTGTTTTATATCCTTTCATACATTTTATTCCTTGTCTTCGGAACACTCCGTGCCACTATTCAAAAAGTAACTCCTTTTTCTCTTTTAGGACTGAACTATAATATTACTTTCTCAGAGGAATCTTCCTGAACCATTCAGTTTAAAACAATCCAACCCTGTTTAACACCTGGTTTACTAAGGCAGTTTTGTACCTCATGTGTTCTTAGTGGCTAGCTTATGATAGACACTCAATAAACATTTATTGAAGGATGAGTGATAAATCTGGACGTGGATACAAAGAAACTTTTCTTCAGAAAGGCTATGCAGTAGGGGAAACCTTGATATCATATGAACTGCAAGCATTTCATAAGTCAGGCAGTAGAGAATTTCTTATATAGGGAGGGGTAAAGAAGGCAGTGAGTATTGGGGAGTTAGTTGAAAGGCAGCCTGATAGCACAGTTGAATAGGAAATGTCTTTCCTTGAGATTACCAGATTCTCAAACTGGTTGCTCCATATTCAGATACTGGCGCAGGCTGATGGTAGTTCAAATTCGGAGTCTTGGAATACAGAGAGAAAATTAACGAAAGTTGGTCAAGTCAAATAACAGATTGGTCAGTTGGTAAAAGGAACTAAAAATTTATAAAGACACAGTGGAGTTTGGGAAGTCTGTATCTGACATTGTTATAGGTAAATGATGGAGGCATTTGTAAATCATACCTGAGTTATATGGAAAAGGATGATTCCTTACCATAAGCCATTTCTTGGATGGAATGTAAAATGGTGGGATGATTTCCTAACCATTGCTGCTTTCTTTCTTTCTTTTTTTTTTTTTTTTTTAAGATTTTTATTTATTCATTTGACAGAGAGAGACACACAGAGAGAGATAGAACAGAAGCAGGGGGATTGGGAGAGGGAGAAGCAAGCTTCCCACCAAGCAGGGAGCCCGATGAGGGGCTGGATCTCAGGAGGCTGGGATCATGACCTGAGCTGAAGGCGGATGCTTAATGACTGAGCCACCTAGGCGCCCCCCCCCATTGCTGCCTTCTAAGAGCACAGGCTTCATGTAAGATATATCACCACCGGGGCACCTGGGTGGTTCAGTGGGTTAAAGCCTCTGCCTTCAGCTCGGGTCGTGATCCTGGGGTCCTGGGATCAAGCCCCACATCAGGCTCTCTGCTCAGCGGGGATCCTACGTCCCACCCCTCTCTCTGCCTGCCTCTGTTCCTGCTTGTGATCTCTGTCTGTCAAATATATAAAATCTTGGAAGAAGAAAAAAAAAAGGTATAACACCACCAAAAAGAATAATTGAATGCTTGTTTTAGTATATTTTATGTGATATATATGACTATATAAAAATCTGCATATCTTACTATTTCTTTATTAGCTTTGGTATTGACATGGCTATTTATATGTATCTACCTAAATATGAGCTGATCCGTGTTTCTTAATATGTCTAATTGTGTAAGACTAACTTATGCTTTTTTTGAGTATTTATGATCCTTGGCTTATGACCACTATACACCTTGATGTTTATGACAAAAATACTGCCACCCCGGGGCACCTGGGTGGCACAGTGGGTTAAGGCCCCTGCCTTCGGCTCAGGTCATGATCCTAGGATCCTGGGATCAAGTCCCACATCGGGCTCCCTGCTTCAGCAAAGAGCCTACTACCCCCTCTCTGTCTCTGCCTGCCTCTCCGCCTACTTGTGCTCTCTGTCTGTCAAAAAATAAATTAAAAAAAAAAAAAATACTGCCACCCATATGTTCAATTGCCCCTTAGTACAGCAGTTCTGATTCCTGCTGAGAACCACTGGGATGCAAATGTCATTGTGTTACAAATCCCAAATACTGATGCTAAACTTCAATAATATTCTTTATTTTCACATGCATATGTGTTGTTAAGCTGCATTTGCTAAATATGAAAATACCAGAAAATACTTGTTGGATTCCATATGATCCATAAACAATTCATCTAAGCCAGTAATGGGGCAAAAATTCTATTTATCTGCCAGTTATTGGCATTCTCTTGGCATGTTTGACCACAGGGAAGTCGTCTGAGAAGTTTTTGCAAATGGATTCCCTGCTTATCAATAAAGACAAATAAACAGATGATAATTTAGTTATGTCTGGACATTTTCAAAAGTGAATATAATATGTGCCCAAACTAGTTTATGGGAGATGTCATACTCTAAGGGTTCTACAGAAGAGTCTAAGAACTCCGATAAATCATTCTGTAGTTAATTAACCTTTTTCCTGAACCCATTTTCAGGCAAGTAAAGAACAGTTTATTTAAGCAAGTCTGAGTTAGTGATTTTCTTACTAGTCGTTGCAAGTGCCTTATGTGATATATAATATTAAATTTGAAATTCAATAAAATCCAAGAAATTTTCTTTTCTACTATTTCTAAAAACTTTTAAACATGTTACAAGCTCTCTTTCCTAAATTAAAAAATAAATATCTGTTAAGAATAATGATACAAGACACCTGGCTGACTCAGTCCATTAAGCATCCAACCTTGGTTTCAGCTATGATTTCAGTGTCGTGAGACTGAGCTCAGTGTTGGGCTCCACACTCAGCAGGGTTCTGCTTGAGATTCTCTCTCTCCTTCTCTCTCCCCATCACTTGCTCTCTCTCTCTTTCTAAAATAAATAAATAAATCTTTTAAAAAAGAGAATAAGAATACAGATTTGTAAATTTAAAAATAAAATTTGGTTTAGTAAAAAACATCCTTAATGAGGAAATTAAACATGTGTCTACTTGCTGATAAAGTTGATGAAAAGGTGCTTTTTGTAGCAGTGTTAGTAAGTCAATCCTGGGTGCACATTTAATGAGCATGGAAAAATTACAATGGAAAATGTTACATATAAGTTTATATTTGTCGCTCCTTTGTGTTATGCCTAAATATGCTCTCATATAGCATGCATATGTGGAAAAATTAACAATCACGACTTTTTATTAAATATTTTCTCAAACTTGTGTATGAAGGAATATTAAGAGAATGGACCAAATAATATGCATTTGATGAGAGGGAGGAGTGGGGGATGATGAGAGGGAGGAGTGGGGATAAACGAAATAGGAGCTGTAGTTACTGGCTGGCTGACAGTAATTGTACGTTGTTCAACTTTCCGATGAAAAAGTAAAACTTTGAGGGATGCTGGGGTGGCTCAGTCAGTTAAGCATCTGCCTTCAGCTGAGGTCATGATCCCTTCTTCTGGGATCAAGCCCTGCGTGGCTCCCTGCACAGAGGGAAGCCTGATTCTCCCCTCCCTCTGTCTGCAGCTCCCCCTGCTTGTTCTCTCTCTATATATCTCTGTCAAATAAATAAAATCTTAAATCTCTGTCAAATCAATAAAAACTTTAAAAAAAGAAAAGAAAAAATGAAACTTGTGTTCTGAAAAAGCTGGTGAGAACTAGAGAATTAGTTCCACGGGATCAGAGATACTGAAATGGATACACCAAATTATTCAGTCGAGAAAATGTCCTGAAAACCTAACATGTTCCACATATTCTGGGCAAAAAATGATAAAAGAAAAAAAAAAGTTGTTACTTATTCTCTCATGGAATTTACATTCTGTGAAAGTAAAAAATCAATAAATGGCATGTTTTACATAGCAAATATTTCTACATGCTAATAAAGGAGTAATGGTAGGATAGGAATGATTATAAATAGAATGGTTAGGAGGAAAATATTATTTGAAAGATGATGGTTTTGTTGGAGCCTGAAAAATAAGCATAGCCTTGTCATGGAAATTTCTTGGGGATGCATGATGCAGGCTGAAGGAATCACAATTACATAGACCCTCAGGCTTAGACTGAGTTTGCCATGGCAGCCAAAAGCAACAAGGCCAATATGCCTAAGGTATTTTGAATAGGTGAGTTTGTGGATCTAGTTGGGAACGGAGATAAATATGGGAGTGTTACTGAAAAGAACTTTAGAATAAGGAGTTTGGGTAACATTTAAAGTGCAGAGGAAAAGCTACTAGAGAGTCATTAAAGGTAAAATGACATATTTTTTAAAGATCATGGTGCTTAACTGGGAATCATAGGAAAGATAATAGAAAAACTAAAGTAACCAGTTAAAAGATTATTGCTAAATAATTGCTAAAATCAGTTGGACTTTAGAACAGAAAGTAAACAAATTCAAGATATATTTCGGAAATGGATCTCAAAGCTGGATTTGGAGGAAGGGAACGGAAGTAATAAAAATGATTTTTCCCCCCTTGGGCAACTGGATGTGTGCAATTGCCACTTACTAAAATGGAAAACACACACACACACACACACACACACACACACACACAAATCTGGGATACTAGAAGTATCATCATTACTCTTCATTTTGAGTTTATACATTTCCACAAATAAATATAGTACAGATATATTTTCCTCTTTTTCAGAAAAGTCTATGGTGAAGATAACTGATATAAAAGAAAAAAAAAAACTTTCACCACATTATGATCATAATCAACCCACTATTCCTACCATGAGGCAAAGTATCTTAATTCTCCCTAGCATCCATTTATTCTTTCTTCATCTTAGTACTAGAAGTCCCAGGTTATCTGGGCACACTGTTCCTACCCAAAGGAGAGTTTATCATCCTCCTTTATAGTAACCTGTGAAGCTTCTGGTCATCACTTTGAAGATGAGTCTCGTATCCTGGATAGCATTTTCCCCCATGCCTGCTGGTTAAGAGATGGCAACACTGCCGCCTTGAAGTCAGGGGGAAACAAAATGTTGGGGAAATCAGAGCATGTCATCTTGGTTCACTTGATGTACTTTCCTAATGTTCAGAGATCTTTCCTGTAGTTAATATTGTGAAAGAAAAGCAAACTCTGTTATTTAAACCATCACATTTTTTGAGAATGTTAGTCTAGCTTGTACTCTTGTTCATTATCTCCTAGAAAATCATACTTACCAAGAACATTTGTGAAATTTTTAACAAGCACGGAGAGATGAACTATTGGGTTGTGTGTGTGTGTACGTGTGTACGTGTGTGCGTGAATCCAAGCACTGAAATACTGCGGGCCAAATAATTGAAGAATGGAGTAGAAAAATAATTTTATCTACCATTCCAAATGGGATAAATTGATACTAGTTGTCTATATTGCTGAGCAGAAGGAATGTGAAATAAAGTTCATGTTCTGTAAGAATCATTGCTATATCAAATGCTGCTTACAATAGAACTAGGATGGGAGACTGGTAAAATATATGTGGTGTTTTCAAATGTTTAAATTGGAAATAAATGTCATAGTAAATCAATCAGGAGATAAATGAAAACTTGGGAAAAAACTCAATTAGGTGTTGGCATTTCTCCTTATGCCGCAGAACTCACATAACTTTTTCAGAATTCTGTTGCAATATACTTAAGATGTATTATGCTTTCTAGTGACATTAGTAAAGACAGAAAGTTAGAATAACTTCATCCTGCAAGTCAGATATCCTGCAAGTTTTTAAATCCTATATATAATTCTGAAAGTGGGCATTTTACTTGCTTTTGCACAGCAGCCACATAGGAAGTGTGTTTGAATAAGCAAGTTAAAACTTGTATTCAGACTATATCCTTTCAAAGAAAATGAATGAAGCAGATGCAGTATGTCCTCCTTGTTTCACAAAAATAAATGGCAATCAAAAAAACTTCCATCTCATATTTAAAAAGTTTAAGCAAGGTCATAGTTTTCAACTTAATATCCAACACATATTATTCAATTAGTAAGAGATCAATGATTTATAAACACCCTGACAAAGATTAATGCAAAGAAGATCAATTTAGTTGAATAATGAGAAATGTAGATTAAATACTTTATTTGTATTGTACTTCATTTAAGCCTTAATATAATAAATGTACCATCGTGCTTTCTTGATGTGGAAATAAAAACTGACCACCAAAGATTTGGGTCTTCCTTCCTTAATGTAAAATTGTTTCTGAAAAGTGACTATTCAGTCAGTGTCTACATTTTCTAAGCCTTTGTCAGAAATGTTATAATTAATTACACAGGTAAATTAGTCAAGAGCAAGACAAAAAAGGAAGTAAACAATTTGAATCCTACAATACAAATTGTAGAATAGTAACATTTTAATTCATAGTTATAAATGATCATATGAACTTGTGCCTAGATTTTCTGATTCATTGTATATAATTTATAAAGAAAGAGGGATGAAAGGAGAGAGGGAGAGAGACAAAGGAAGAAGTAGAGAGAAAAGAAAGCAAGGAAGACTTCCCTTTGGAAATAGGAGAGTTGGGAATATTTTATCATCTGTAATTCCATTCTCTTCTTACTAGGAATTGGAATGATCAGGCTACATTGTTTCAGGTAAGAAATTTAGCTAGTTTGAGCTAATCATTCTGTCTTGGATGTTTAAGCTGTGGCTTTGAAATATCAAGGCTTATTTTAGAAGAAAAAGACTGGAATTGAGATCTTAATACTTTAACATTTCTTCTTCCTCCACTCCCTAGACCACCAAACAACAACAACAACAACATCTTTTAAAATATTCCTCTTAATTTTCAAGTAAATCCTCAAACTTCCCCATATACCTTTGGTCAACTAGATCAAATGCAATCTAATACTTCATTTGTGCCTTGGCAGAGAAAAACCAGTGGCAGGTTTTTCTCCTTTATGGGATGGGCAGAATCTTGAAGAATCAGTTTAGCGTGCTCCAGTGAAGACCAACGATATAGCAGATTCTAGAGAAGATATGGGCCAAGAGATTTCTGGGCTCTACAGCAGGAGTGAACCTTGTAAGTTCTCATTCAAACTATACTATGTTTGGAGGAAAGGCAGTAATTAAAAATCAATAGAAAAAAAAAAAAAATTCCCTGAACTGCAGACCTTAGTTGGCAGACTAAGCATCCACAGAATTCCAGGTCAGAATCATAAGAAGAAAAGAAGTTGTCCATAAATGTCCTGGTACCATCAATTAAGGGAAAATCTTACAAGCTTTATGTAGAAAAAAACAAAACAAAATGAAACATGGATCTGCAAGGGAAAATACACACACACACACACATACACACATACACACCCTCCAAAATAAAACCCCCCCTGATATTATATTTTTCTTTTAGAGCATTAAAAGAAAAAAATATATATGCACAGATTGCAAAGGAGTTGGCTATGTGACTTTTCTGAAATTAAGCTGTCTTTTGGAGAACAAACTTGAAAATATGAAAAACTTGGTATGAATCTCTAATATAATAGGAACTCTGGCTTCTGCTTTCAACACCATCTCATCTGATGGCTTGCTTTAATTACCAGTAAAACCTAGCTTTGATCTTTCTTGACTTGGCCAATATTTCAGATTTCCGCCCTTACTTTGTAATCAGTATACAGATAGCAAACCTAATCTATTTTCTATATAAAAATTAGAATTTGAATAGCCCTGTGTATTTTTTTTTCGTTTCTCAATTAATTTAATTCAGTATTAGGAGATGTTAGTTATAGATCTTATTATTAACACCACAGGTTTTTCATATTTATGCTTCTCTCAATTTGCAATCAATAAATGCAATTAAAAGTTTGCATTTTCTAGTATCTGAGATCTTAACCTCTTAAGTACAAGCACATATATACATGCTTTTTCTTTCTTTTTAGCATATTTACTCAATTTTACTTGAAAGCCACAATTGGAGTATAGAATTATCTCTTCAGAGCTGATATAATTCATTTGTAATTGTGACCTTAAACCCTTTAAAGAATCACATAATTCAGTGAGAAACCAAGGACGGACAGTTTTTAAACCAAAGGTATTTTAAAATATTTCATCTCGTCCATGAACAGGTTTCTTGCCACTTATCCCACAATCTGCTGAGTGCTATTTTTCTTACTTTCATTTTCTGACAGTTTCTGTATATACCCAATGAAATTCAACAAGGTTGAGATAGGAAAAAAAAAAAAGTTATCATATTAGCTAGCAATTTTTCCAAGCAGAAAAAAAAAGACAGAATTGTGTTTTAAATGTCAACTAGTAATAAAACATGCTTGTTATACATATGTAAGACTCAAGAAACAGGACATCCTATGAGAGTTTTTAAAAAACCATTGCTAAACAAAAAATAAGTGAATTGATTAGATATAAAATAGAATTTTAAATATTACAAAGCTACCTTGTGCTCTGTATAGATTTGAAATATGTGATTATATCATTAATTTTATGGCTATAACTTACTGCAGTCAAAGCACTTATGATGGCATCTATATATCTAGATAACTCTAAAGTGGAAGAGAAGCAATAGAAGTATTGGAGGAAAGAAAACAATTTTTGAAATAGCAATTTATTTTCTAGATGAAAAATATAAACTGCAACCCTATAGTTGACATGAGTATATATCAAAATCTTTCCTCAAATGTGGATTGAAGCCTGAGTTGTTACTTGCAGGCCTGATTATAGTGCAAGGAAAGCCCAATAAAACTTGTGACACTATACTTGTTATAGCTCTTTTTTCTAATATGTATTGATTTTGAAATATTGGTGAAGATTACAGCTTGTAGGTAAGAAACCATTGCTCCAAATATAGTACAAGCTTTTTTTTTTTTTTTTTTCCTGAATGACTGTTAGCTTTAATTTGGTAAAGTAATTTAACATGATTAATGAAATTAGAAATAGCATTGATTCCTGATTATTGTTATACCTGACGTATTAAAGATAGTTTAAAACAAGGAGATAAATATTTTCATATGTGCTCCAAGAAAATGAACCTTGGCACATATAGCTTATTAAATCAAGTAGAATTTAAGAAACAAAACAGCTGAACATAGGGAAAGGAAAGGAAAAATAAAATAAGTTAAAAACAGGAGAGTGGCAAACCTAAGATACTCTTAACTATAGGGAACAGACTGAGGGTTGCTGGAGGGGAGGAGAGTTGGGGGATGGGGCATTAAGGAGGGCACTTGATGCAACTGATGAATCACTAAACATTACCCTGAACCTAATAATACACTGTATGTTTACCAACTTGAATTTAAATAAAAAGAAAAATCAAGGCAATTTGCATCACAAAGCATTGCACATGCCTAGATCAATTCACAAACACCGGGTCTCTATTAGTCAGTGTAATACTGTAATTGATAAAGGTGACTTTTCCTACTTTTTAACTGCTTTATGCACAGAATATATTAAGAAGTCCAAAAAGGACATTAAATCCAAAGAAACATTCATTGTCAGTGCTATAACAAAATGATTAAAGGGGAAATATTAAGTAATGCACCTATTCTTGTTACAATCTTAAATGATCTCTGCTGAATTGATATATTATATGTAGTTGACAAGTATGATATGAAAAAAATACTTTTCATATTACTGATAATTTTTTTCTAAAACATAGAGGAAAATATTTGTTTAAATGTAATGGATAATAAAGCACCAATCATTATGCATATGTGTCCCAAAACAGCAGATAAATTTACTGAGCTAAATATTCATCTATAGTTGAGAATTAAAAAAATATATATATGGTTTGAAGAAAAAAATAATTAAAGACATCATGAGTAGACTGTGTAGATTTGGACATCTTGCTATAATTTTGCAGCTTCTTTTTTTTCTTGTTTTTAATTCATGCCCAAGACCAAATACTTAATCAATATATCAAATCATGTAAGTTAGCCAGCATTGTATGGTATGATATAGAACAGGTTAGCCCATCAAGAACATACTAACATTTATATAAAATTAGAAAACATTCTGATGTTCCAAGTCATCAGATTGATTTTGAAGAAATAACAGTTCAAATGATAAATTAGTTATTCTGGAAATCAAGAAAAATATTTATAGATGAAGAAGACTAGCCTTGTTCCACATATAAGATATATTATATATATTGCTAATAAAGGGATTTTTCCCCATTTGTGATAATGAGCTTAACAAATATTTTTCGGAGGAAAGAAGCATTGAGTATGAAGTGGATTTATTCATCCATGTATTTATTTACCCAAATAATATTTACTAAGGACCAACAACTATTGGGAATAAAAGATTAATGTGATCTCCATCTGTCCTTAAGAAGGATATCACATCTTTCATGTATCAAATGTTCACATAATACTGATTAATTGCATTATCCTCTTCATTTAAGTCTTAACTCAGTTTCAGAGTTCAGTGCCTTTGGGGAGTCTTTTCTGACTCCCCTGAGATGAGTTTGTGGTCCTCCAAAATGATCAAAGAGCACACTCTGCACACTCTTTGAATAATAATCATTGTTTTCTATTATTTTACTTAGTTCTCCAGTTGGATTGAGTCAACACTTAACAGGCATGCCATTAGTTTCCAGATTAATATTCCAGCATCTTAGTCCACTGTCAGTGCTTCTCAAATTTAGTAAGCATATAAATCATCTCGAGATCATATAAAAATGCAAATTCTGATACAGTATTTCTGGGATGTGGACTGCAATTCTCCACTTCTATTATGTTGATACCACTGGTCTGTGGAACACAATTTTAGTAGCAAGGCAATAGGTGTTATTAAATTATTAATCACTGAATGATTTATGAAGATAAAAGGTGAAGAATATTAATACCTAGTGAATAAATGGAAAAATGATTTAAAAGATATTAGATGGCCTGATAATGCCAAAGACCAATGGCCACCAAGAACTAGCAGATGATCAGGGTGAGCCGGGTGGTGGGTATTAAGGAGGGCATGTATTGCATGGAGCACTGGGTGTGGTGCAGAAACAATGAAACTTGGAACACTGAAAAAATAAAATTAAACTTTTAAAAAATGAGAAAAGTACAAAAAAAAAAAAAAAGAAAAAAATTAAGTTTACTTAGCTTGCTGCCTCAAAGGACGATTCACACTAGAGGAACTATTCGGGAGATTTATAGGATTTGGGCGATGATTATGCAATTTTAAGGAGGAGTTAAAGAGGCAGATTATAAGATATGGATGGGAATCAATAAAAGTATAGCTCTATTTTTATAATTTGTGTAAATGTCCACACGGTGCATTACGTAGATGGAAATCATAACAGATACAACATGATCTTTCATCATTCACTCATTAAGCAAATATTTACTGAGATCTACTATATATAAAGATATGTCTAGACATGTGTTGAGCAAACCCAAAGAAATTCCTGCCCTTGTGGTTATACAGTGGATGAAAACAAGGAAGTGAATATGTACTGTGGTATCAGGCAGTAATTAATTATATTAAAGGAAATTCAGCATGAAAACAAGAAAAAGTGAAGGAGTAGTCATTTTACAGAATAGGCTTTTCTTTATCAGGAATAGTAAGCAGCACCTGTATGATACAAAGAACTTTTCTGCAAAAATCTGACATACAACTAACTGTTCCATGTTATACAAAGACCTTGGAATAAAAATAAAGAACATAACATCATAACATCAAGAAAGTCCATTTGAGTGGCATGCTTTGAGCAAGTGGAGGGTATGAGTTGAAGACTTGCAGGGCATTTGCGGGACACGAGTAAGAAGTTAGGTTATTATAGAAATAATGGGAATCCTTTGGATACATTTGAACAAAAAAATGTCATGAATTATTTTGTGTTGGAGACCATTGTTTATTGTCTGACTGGAGACTCTGGGGAGAACAGAGTAAATTAAAGGGGGAGCCCAGGAGTAGTCCAAATTATGTGTCAACAAACTACAGACAACTAGCCAAATCCAACCCACAGCTAATTTTTTAAAAGGCCATGAACAGAAAGTTGTTTTTATACTTCTAAATGTCTATTACAGAAGCACAGTCAATCCCCATTATTCACAGATTCTGTATTTGCAAATTTGTCTACTTGCCAAAACATATTTGTAACTCTGAATCAGTACTCAAGGCACTTGAACAGTCTTCGCACATGTGCACACACACAGAGCAACAGAAGATTTGAGTAAACTTGATAAACACATTCCTGGCTGAGTTGAAACAAGATCACAATCTACCTTCTTGAATCAGCTCTTCTTACATTGTCAACAAGTGTTTTTTTATATGTCTAGTTAGTGCCACATTTTTCAGATTTTTGTGCATTTTTTTTTGTGATTTCACCATTTAAAATGGGCCCCAAAGTATTGCTAATGTGCTGTTTAACTTTCCAAAGTGCAGGAAGGCTATGACGCGTTAATGGAGAAAGCACATGTTTCAGAGAATTACAGTGTTGTTGGCTGTGAGTTATCAAAATGTTATCAGGCTCACAGGTGCCTAAACTTGTATTTCCCTTAGGAATATGGTTCAGTATTTGCTAACTTAGTGTTTGTAGAGACTGCATAGAACATAACTACTATAAATCACAAGAATTATCTGTACATACATAATAGTCTCAGTTGTGCCCCCTGAAGAGCAAAACCTAAAATATTTACTACTTCTCCCTTTACAAATAAGTTTGCCAAGTTCTTGGTATGGTGCAGCAGTAAAAAAAGATGCTGGCTTAAACTAGAGTGGTAGATGTGGAGATTGTGTGGAGTTTTTATATGCATTATGTTTAAATTTAGAGTTAATAAAAAATTGGAAAATTGTATATGGTACACATGGATAAAAACCTAATAGATATTGATATTATCAACCACCTTTTTCTTTTTCTTCTTGTTATCTAATTCATTAGATTTTGCTATGTTAATGGGTCTTAAGAATAATTGTATTTCAGTCTAATTCTACCTACATCACTTATGCTGTGGCTTATTACCGGTTTTGAGGACAGTTTATCAGCCATATAAATGTTCCCAATTATTATTGAAGAAACATAGTTTGCTGACTGCTTTACAGTTACAATAGTCATTTTGTCACAGGAAGAGGCTTAAAATTTGCACACCGTTCCTCTTGATTGCTGTTCTCTAACTGATCTTAGCTTGCGAGCACTCCCTGTCTCCCTCCCTGTCTCTGGCAGGTTAAAAAAAAAAAAAAATGTCCTTTGAAGATCAGTCAGTCACTTCTGCTTCAGAAGGAATCTGTAGGCTGAGTCCAAGCACCAGAAGATGGTGTGATGAATTAGAAGGTTAGTAGTGGTGATGATAGGCTGATAGAATAACATTTTTACGGGGCTTTATCATTGCATTTGAGTTGCAGTAGGAGTAAAACATTAGAGACGGCTTTTGTTTTTCTGAAAGGAAAACCGAACATAAATGAAAATTGCTCTTCCAAACTATGTAATCTTAGAGAAAGAAACTTATGTAAAGTTTTATACGTGCTTCTGTTAATATATTTGTCCAAGTTTAAGAGATTGGTTTAGGAACAAGATATTTAAAAGATATCAGAAATATATATATATATATATGTAACCATTGAGCTTTGGAAACGTATAGGATCATCCAAAAAGTGTATGAAGAGAGAAAAGTTGGAGTCAAACACTATAAGACAATATTTAAGGACTATGCAAAAGAATATGTTCCCTACAAAAAGAATGGAGAAGCAGTCAGAATACAGAGGAAGAGATGATTTAGGATGCAGGTAGAAATTGATATATCTCTGAAAAATTTATTTGAATTAATAACACATATTTATTGTTGACTTTGGATAGGAGCTTTTTTAATTGACAAGTTTGGAAATAAAATAAACTCCAATATACTCACAAGTAAGTGAATGGTGAGAAGAGACCTATTTGTAGCTTTGAGTCAACAGACTGGGAAGGAGGACTAGTTAAACACAACTGTCCTTATTCGTGTACCTAATAACGTGAGACCTACATGGTACAAGTGGGCAGTTGACCCTTCGTACTAACAGAGGCACATGAAAGAAAGAATGGCAAATTAATTGTCCCAGAGAGTGACAAAACCATACTTCTGACAAATATATTTAACCCAGTATGGAAGACATATTTGTCACTGAAAGAGAAATAAGAGAGGATGATGGGTATATGATTAACCATGGTAAAGATGTTTTAACATTCTTTAGTAAAGAATCTTACATTTGCCTTTGGCAACCCTAATACATCATCCAACCTTGATGCCTTATTTCCTCAGGGGTGTTCTGACCCATTCATATGTTTATAGAGTTGTCATTGTGTACTCACTCTAATGCGGATGCAATGACCAGAGTGACCAGAGTGAGAAAGCACAGCTGAAAAGATTTGTGGTCTCTCCCTTTGTGAATCAACTGAATCATTCAAAAATACTTGCTGCCTCATTAGTTATCTAAGCCCCTAAAATGGAGAGTGATGATGCTAGGCACATCTGCCATGCTCCAATACAAGGTCTCAGCGAGTAATATCAGAAATAATATATGCCAGACAGCTTTTGGTTTTCATCAATTGTAGCCACTAATTTTAGAATGCTGGTTTTTGTTTCAATCCACATGGTTCGCAAAGTATATGAAGAAGTGTATGACAGCCAAACTCATATCCTCTGTTTCCACAGATCAGTAGGGAACATCATTTTGGCAATTCTCAAAAGCTCCCTGATTTTTGTTGTTCCGCAACATTCACGCTCATCTTTATTTTTAGCATATGTTGTTATCCTAGTCAGCAAACAGGATAATCAAACCGCTTTGCGTTGTTTGGTAAAAGATGCAGGGCACCTTAGTGCTGCAAGTCGAAGAGACTGAGCAGGACAAATGCCTCCTGTGTTCTGTCATTGTCATTTTCTTTGCTCATTTTTTATCATGTCACATAATCTGACATCAATCCAGTCTTTCAAACCCTGACACACACGCCCAGGAGAAGGGTTTGATGAGACAGAGTGAGTGAATCTGAGGCAAAGAAGTTGAGCTCAGATTGGGCTAGAAAGGAGGACACACATTAGGGAAGCAACAACATTAAATTGATACTGAATGACAAACTTTTTTGTTATTCTAGATTAATGAGTAAACTTTCAAAAGCTGCCTTTGTTCCTTGTAATATCTCTAGTTTTGTACTGAAATTTAGATCTATTATCTAGTAATTTCAATAATTACTTTCTAAGCATTTAGCAATTCATCAAAATGTTCTATGTGTTCCCTCCTAAATTCACTCATTATAAGTCTGATTTTGCTTAATTTATTCTCTAACATTTCATTAAAATAAATTAAATTACTATGTTCTCATTAAAATGAAATGAGAAATGTTATCATGAGATTTATAAAAGAACATTTGCTAATTTCTGCAACAGTTTTATTTATTAATATTTTCATGCCATTTTCCTTAATGCTATTATTTTTACTAAAAGTATGTATCTGTTTTTTCATTACTTCATAATATCTTATATAGTTATAAAAATACACTTACCACTACATTAAAAGTTTCACTTTTTTCCAATGTTTTTCGTCAGAGACATTCAATTCTAAAAAATCAAAATAGGCTCTTTGCTCAATAGAAAATAATAATACAATCTATCTTATATTTTATTGAAGAAACTCTCTCCTGGTTTAATTTGATCATATTAGATTCACATCCTAATTCAATCATTCTGAAATATTCAGAATATGAAATATATTCTGAAAACTAGAAATGAGGAAAAATGTATCTCCTGTTGGGATTTTAAGGAGTCATAATCACTTCTAAAGTATAAAACAGTGGGGTGCCTGGGTGGCTCAGTGGATTAAAGCTTCTGCCTTTGGCTCAGGTCATGATCCCAGGGTTCTGGGATAGAGCCCCACATCCATCCATTCATCCATCCGGCTCTCTGCTCAGCAGGGAGCCTGCTCCCCTTCCTCTCTCTGCCTACTTGTGATCTCTGTCAAATAAATAAATAAAATCTTTAAAAAATAGATATAAAAAAGTATTATGTGTGTGTAGGCATGAGGTGACAATATCTCAATGAAGTAAAAAATGTTTTATTTACAGACAGGAAGAGATTGAGAGGAGTTTTACCATTAAGGTAAAACTAGTATGATTTATGTTAGAAATTTCAGTTATAAGCAAAAAAAAAAATTCTATTTTACAGAAATACAACCATCTCAGACTAACCATCATTACCTTGTTTCATCTCTTATGTAAAAAGCAGAATTGGGGATGGATTTAAGGAATAGTAAGAGAAGATATACCAATGAAAACTGAATCAGAAATAAATGTAAACTTTTTTAGATAAGGAAGAATGATAACATATATAGTTTCATTCTATACTTCCTCTTGGTTAATGAGGAAAATTTACTTATGAAAATTTTAGAGATAATAATTTTTGACTAATTTTAATGTCCAGTGTATTCAGATAATTTTTGCATGCATTTTTATGGAAAATATTTTAAAATAATCTGTGCAGGCTCTCTCCTAAGTGATTTTACTTTTTAAAGTACTGTCATGGTTGAGGGTGTTCTTTGAATTCCATGAACTATACTCTTTAATATATTTTGATAAAAGGTCACTTGACAAGTTTTTAGAATATCTTTTTGAGTATTTCTGATTTCAATTTATCCATCTTACATTGGGATATTTACTTAACGTATTTGGATAACTGATAGTTTTATCATAGATTACATTATTGACAAACTTCATATTTTGCCAGTTGCTTTTCAATTGCAATATGCATTTATCATGGGAATTGGTATAAATATGTATACTGCTACACTGATTCATTGTCTCTGACTAATCTTAGCAAGTTTATTAGTCCTCATACCATCTATTTCGGGGAGAACAATGCTGTTTCAAGATCAATCACTTCTGGTTTAGAAATTACTTGTTTTGACTAAATGATTAGTCAATTCTAGATTCAAATTCAGTTGGTCTAACATTAAACTTCCTATTTAGGATGTTCCGTCACCTTTTCCTCTACTTTTACTTATGTTCATAGGCAGTCTAAACTTGAAGAATGTCTTCTTGATACATTATCTGGTTTTTGCAGAGTTTATTTTTTATCTAAGTGTTGTCCATAATGTTTATTCTCAGTTTTCTGTAATTTTCCTTATTCTTTATTTTATTTGTTCTACTTTATTGAAAGCCAGCCTACCCAACTTCTTTTGTAATCTACTTTACTATATATAAAAATTGTTATGTATCAACAGATGACCATAAATATAAAATATATCAAATCACAGTAATATTAAATCTCTTTATGGCTTACCATTGTACCAAAAAACAAAACAAAAACAGCTACAAAAAAAAAAAAAGAAAAAAAAACCCTTACTTTGGTCTGCAAAGTCATTTAATGAAACGTCCCTGGTTTTATCAAATATTCTACCCTTCTCCCTTTTCAGTCACACTGGTTTTCTTTAAAATCCTTAAACAGATCCCAATCCTTGTGTTTCCAGACATTATTTCTTTTCAAATGTTCTTTCACCTGCAGTTCAACAATACTCTCCCTTCAGACCTCAGATTAAATATCAATTCTTCAGAACAGTGTCCCTGACAGCTTATCTGTACTATGTATTTTCCCATTATTCTCTTCATATTCCCATTTCTTATTATGTTAAAATAAGTTATTATAACCAGTACTTATTTTACTCATGGTCCATGTATTTGTCACCTTCAACATGTTTTCTAGAATGTATGCTGAGTGAGGAACTATTTATTAGTGTGTTTCCATAAACTCTAATGTATCTAGCATTCATTAGGAATTATATAAATATTTGTTGAATGAAAGAAAATAGTTTACAGTCCATGAACAGATTTACAAGAAAATCTCAGCAGCTGAAAATAAGGATACAAAGGGGTTGGGAGCTATTAGAGAAGTTGTAAAGTGAGAAAAATGGTTAAGGATGGTATGGCCCAATGCTCTTACACATTAAAATAATGTTCCTATTTAATAAGAAATGAGATGATGTAGAGAATAAGTTAAAAATTTTAGGGTATTGAGGTTTGAGAGTGGTATGTTTGCAAAAGACATTAGGAAGCACTGTGGTTATTTTCATTGAGCAATTTGTAGATGTGTTGTTTTTGTCTTTAGTAGATGGATGTAGAATAAACAACCATATGAAATACTCTTCCATCAATAATAAGAAAGTTAAGTAATAGATGTATTTATTCATTCTATCACAATGTTCTCAGTACTTGTTATGAACCACGTCTTCTGCTAGGTTCTAGAGAAATTGAAACAAAGGAAACTAAGGTGTCCCCCATAGACATTTCAAGTATATTAGGGGAAACTTTGTCCCCAAAGCATTTTACTGTTGTCTATATCCACGTCCCCCCAATAAATCAGCTTAGAAAATTATGGTAGACACGTTTGGTTGCCCACCCAGTAGTCATTTCTACCTGCTTTCTTAGTAATAGAACTTAAGATTGGTTCATGCTTGTTTCTCCAAGGAAATGCCATTTCTCCCATCCCACAGCTTACTCTTCTTTGACAGAAATAAATTTAATGGTATGTGTATGTGTATGATGCAAACCTAGAAATTGGCACAGGAAGATGATGCTGTGGGAGCTCCAGAAAAGGAGTTTTAACTATAAAATAAAGAGAGGGACAGATAAGGAAAAAGAATCCTTTTTTGCTGTCTTTGTTTAGGGCCATACAAAGTTGAAGCTGTGGCAGCCATTTCAAATTCAGAGAAAGAAATTTGACAAAAGTAAAGATTCTGAGAATAGAACAGTGGGCTGCTAAAAAGTTGTCTAATTTAAAAAGATTTTAATAGATATCTATTGTATTCATTATCCAAGCTACAGGTATTTAAGTGTTAGTTATTTGTAGACAAAATATCTTGACTGGTAGGTATATTGCTCAAGCATATTTTCTCCTCCAAAATGTTAATACCAGTAGGCATTCCTTCCAATTCTACCAGTTCTATCAATAACTATGGGATTTAGAAACATTAAGATAGTAACTTGTTTTTCAGAGACATTTTCAATGCTTAGTTCAAGCACCAGCTGACCAACATAATAGGTAAATTATACCCTATGGAACTTTTGATCCAAAATAATTATAGTTTTCTGGGTCAAATGAGAGGTAATTATTACCTCTCATTTCCCCCAAATTTAATTGGAAATATGAATACTTAATGCTGCTAATTATAATGACTGGGTTAAAATTCTCCAGTTTATATTAACATCTTTTACCGTAAAATTTGACCTTTTATTCATCTCTACTTTCTCTCATGGACTAAATACACGGAATTCACACAATTTTCAGAATGTTAAATGTTTTAAGCCATGTTTTTAAAAATATGTTAACATGAATGCACATTTTCAATTTTAAATTCAAAATGATAACGTGCAGTTCACTATTAATCTACCCAGTGATATTATAAGTAGACTTGTGTATGATCAAGAGTAATTTTCAACTTGATATCACAAAAATGCTTTCATCTAAAAATTACCTGTTCTGTAAGTCCCATTCTCTTTTTTTGTTCTGTGTACTTGTGAATAACCTATTCGCCCTGTCACCAGCTCCAAAAAAGTAAAAGCCAATCCAAATATGATTTACTCTCTCAATCACAACCCCCCTAACCACTCAGTCAAGTTCAACAGGTCATAATTTCTCTCTCACATCCTTTCTCTCTTTCTCCCCATGAGAAGTACATATTATTGTAATAGCTTCCTAAATTATCCCCCTACTTCCAATTTATTTTTTCTCAAGCCTATATCCTAAATAATGCTGTGTGGTTCTTCTAAAATGTTAATTTGATCATCAGTCTCTTTTGCTTAAAATACACTAATAATTTTAAGAATAAGTTTTGGATACATTAACAACTAATGTTTTCCACACTCTGGTCCTTAGCTACATTTTGCCCCATTCCTCCACTGCACTCGAGTGATAGGTAACTGCTGAATCCCTAACCTTCAACAGGATATATTTTATATTATCAAGAACTTGTACATTCTGTTCTCTTGCTCTGAATGATTTTCTATTCTATATATATAGCTGTCTCCTTCTGATACTTCATGCCTGAGTTCCAGAAAACTGTTTCTGTGAACTTTTCTCTGACCTCTCAATAGGGTAGCATATTTATTTTATGTTACCATAACAACTTGTGTGCATAATTCCTTACATTATTCAACTTTTATGCCTGCTGTCCAGCACACTACTCAGAATATAGAAGGCACAAAATAAATGCATGTTGAATACATAACAATAGGGATGGATAGTTTACTTCCTTGATTTATTCTTATCTTTTGTGTGTGTCATAGATGCTGCTATTTTAAAAAGCAATTTACAGCTACCGCTTTCATACACCTGTCATTCAAATTTATTCATATGGGAAAATATTTGCCAATCTGTGTTGAAGGTAAATACAGAATAAAACAAATGATGCTGCAAGTATGAAAAAACACATTTTGCAATCTTGACTACTTTCAGACATACTACATAGCTTTCCTTTTCTGTTATAAAAATTATTTCTATCTTTGTACAATGTCAAAAAGTTTATTGTTTCTAAAAGCATAGTACATCTTCCTAGGCAACTTATTCTCTACTGTGCACATACTTTAAATCAGTTTCAAGTGTGTGAAGGAAATGGTTATGCTGAAACACTAGTTTTAAGAATATATTCATATTTCATATTTAGTATCAGAGACCAATAAGGTAAAAATTTATTAAGTAAGTTGTGATTATGTATCTCTGGTCTTAACATAACATAAATGAGGTACAAAGGAAATAAATATTTTTCTCTTGTACTGTCAATTACTAGTCTTGGTCTAAAATGTAAGTTATAAAGAGAAAGCTTATGTTTTGATGGCTTGGATTTCTCCTCTAAATATTAATATGACACTTTACTCATTACATCAGATTAACAAATTAATTAAATAACCATAAAACTATTGTAGAGAAAACTTAATTTTAATGTCTGTGAGACTAATCTACATGATATTTTTATCAATTTAGTATATGTTCCATTTTCAATGTTAATATAAATCACACAATTAATACATCCTTACATTGAAGGAATATATATATACATTTTCTTATTAATAATCAGTGTCTATTCATATTTCTTAACGGTAAGCATATATTCTCAAATTTGCATGTGGTTGAAAATAAAGTTGATTAGAATCTGCATCAGAAAATGAAATTTCATATTTATAAGATAAATTTCATGAACAAAAGTACTTAAGTCAGTATGCAATTTCAGCATGACAAGTGAAAATTGATAGAATTCAGGAGCAAAATATAATTTATGCATGACATGAAAAAAATAGGTCAAAGAATACCAATTTACTTGAAACATAAGTAAAGAAAAAAATGTAATATTGCGGAAGAAGATTATCATTTTACAGTCATGAAAAAAATGACCTTCATGACATTTCAAAGATTCGACACTAATCTTGAATCATTCTTCATTAGTCAAAATCATACAAATGTGCTGCATCTGAGTTTTACAAAAGAAAGCATTTGAGTATATGGACACCAAAAAGTTTAAAGCAGTAGTCAAAGAATTGTAAAGAATGAGAAATACAAGTTAGCATAGAATAAAAAACAAAAAAAAATTAAAATATTGTGTGGTTCATTTATATTTCTAAATATGAGCATCCACCATAGCTACTGCCCATTTTAATGTAAGTGAACAGCAGAGAACTAAACAGGGAAATAATTTGGACACCATTCAGACTGCTATTTTCATTTTTGCATTATAAAAATGTTATAAAAGGAGAAGAGAAGTCATAAAAGATCTGTTTCTGGTAATCAGAAGGGAAAATATAGACATTTCTTTTAGATGACCTTCCTATATTAAATGAGAGGCTTATATCTTTCATTTAAAACAAAAAACATATTAATTAATTTTCAGTTATGTGTTGACAATTCTCTTAGCCTATAGAAATAAAGGAAAAGGCATGGCTTCTGATGTTAATATGATTATAATTTGTTGAAATATTACAGTACAGACTAATAACTGGTTTAATGATTTTATGTCTAAAAGTATCATGAGAGGAGCATCTGGGTGGCTCCGTCAGTTGAGCAACTGACTCTTTGTTTCCACTCAGGTTGTTATCTGAGAGCTGTGGGATCAAGCCCAAATAGAGCATGTAGCCTGCTTGTGATTCTCTCTTCCCCTCTTCCTTTGCTCCTCCACCTGCTGGTGTTCTCTCACTCTCTCAAACAAATAAATAAAATCTTTTAAAAAAATAAAAAAATAAAAGTATCCTAAAAGAATAGAGGAAACCTCTAAATCTCATTGAACTCTTTCGAAAATGAGTTGAAGCTTCAACTAACTTTAAAGAAGCACTGAAATTATCTACGAGAGAGGAGGTCATTATAGAGCAAGTGACTACTACATGCAAAATTAAGTTTGGGCATGTTTAAAGATTATGGCATTTTAGAGATGCCTGGGTGGCTCAGTGGGTTAAGGCCTCTGCCTTCGGCTCAGGTCATGATCTCAGGGTCCTGGGATCGAGCCCCGCGTCAGGGTCTCTGCTCCGCAGGGAGCCTGCTTCCTCCTCTCTCTCTGCCTGCCTCTCTGCCTAGTTGTGATTTCTCTCTGTCAAAAAAAAAAAAAAAAAAATAGATTATGGCATTTTATTATGATGACACTTAGAATGCAAATGGCTGGTAATAATAAGAAAAGAGGGTATAAAACTTGAATTGGACCACATCTGGAATAGGCAATTACATAAGTCAGGAGAGTTTGGATTTTATCCAGTCATGTTCAGGAGCCATCAGGTTGTTTTAGATCATGATAATACATGGAAGTTTTTGCATTTCAGGAATATAACTTTGGGATACATGGAATGTATCCCAATTTTCCCAAGAAATATAACTGGGATACATGGAATGAAAAGGATTGAGGGGGGCAGAGCAATGAATAAGCCCATGGCAACAAAACTAGTGAGGGAATTAATTGAAGGTTGAATCAAAAACACAAGGTCAAGGATGAAAAAAGAGGAGGGGTCTGGAGAAAATTAAGAAGTAGGTTTTACCATTTTACTAGTATTTTTAAAACATTTTCAGAAAGAATACTAATTATATTACTAAATGATAAAAGTTACATTAAAATACTATAATATAGAGATTATATTATAAGTTATATTACCTTTAGTGTATAGATTACATACTATAATTGGAGAAGGGACTGTGATTGAGAAGCATGGACCACTGGGGGTGACAATGTTAAACTTCACGAGAGGTCTGAGCTTCTATGATATAATGACTGTTAAATTCACCAGCCCTTTTGTGTTCTGGAAATGGCTTGCTGCAAAGAACCACCATTTTGTCTGTCATTTATATGAGACTAATGGATGCCCCCTGCCCTTCCCTTATTTACTTATGAAAGGCCAGACACAGGTCCTTCAAATTCCCATTCTTTGCCCCATAAATTGTTAATTGAACTGTTTGTCCTCACTAAATTGTCCACTAATATGATTTGACCAAACTTTTCTTCTTCCAGGCCCCTGAACTCACACTGAGTCTGAGCAAGCAGGAAAGGTAGAACAACTCTTCTTTCATGACCCCTCCCTAGAATAGGCAGACACAGAGAAAGAGATCTCCTGATCTTTTGTCTGGACCCTGTTCTTGCTCACCTCGTTTACTCCTCCCTATAAAAGAAGAATCCTTTCCTCCCTGTAGATAATTGTAGATCTCAAGGTCAGATTGCATAGCCTCACTCCCCTTTTTGCAATAATCCTTTCAAATAAAATCTCTCTCTACTGGGGCGCCTGGGTGGCTCAGTGGGTTGAGCCTCTGCCTTCGGCTCAGGTCATGATCTCGGGGTCCTGGGATCGAGCCCCACATGGGGCTCTCTGCTCAGCGGGGAGCCTGCTTCCCCCTCTCTCCTTGCCTGCCTCTCTGTCTACTTGTGATCTCTCTCTCTCTGTGTCAAATAAATAAATAAAATCTTAAAAAAAAAAAAAAAAAAAACCTCTCTCTACCTAAGTCTGGATTTTATTTATTTATTTTTTGTGACATAGGAAAAAAAAAGAATTCTTCTTTGGGACTTTATATCTATAAATTAACTTTATGTATAAGCTCTTCTCTATTAGGAATATCATTGTTGGGTGCCTGGGGGGCTCAGTTGGTTAAGTGACTACCTTTGGCTCAGGTCATCATCCTGGAATCCTAGGATCAAGTCCCACATGGAATCTGCTTCTCCCTCTGACCCTACGCCCTCTCATGCTCTCTCATTCTGTCTCTCTTAAATAAATTAATAAAAATATTTTTTAAAAAAAGGAGTATCACTGTTAACAACTTAAGTTAACATTATGGGGAGAGGGAAAGGAAAGAAAAACTCATCTATAAATATGGTTTTAATTCATTGTACTATATTATTTTTTAAAGATACTATTTATTTATTTGAGAGAGAGAGCACGAGAAAGGGGACGGTCAGAGGGAGAAGCAGACTCCCCTCAGAGCAAGGAGCTTGATGTAAGACTTGATCCCCGGACTCCAGGATCATGATCTGAGCTAAAGGCAGTCACTTAACTGACTGAGCTACCCAGGTGCCCCTAATTGTACTATATTAAATACAATTGAATATATAGTTGCTCATTTTAAATTCCAGTGTAAATATATATGAGAAAAAGACCTAACTAGTTATTTTGTGGGCATTCCCAGTTGTTTCTGAGTAGTTCCCTGAATTAGATTCAGATTCAACAGTGGAAACAGATTCAGCAAGGTGATAATTCTCTTTTCTTCCCTGGGGCAAAATCCATTTAACCTGGCCCAACTACCTAACCAGGTGTGAATCTTCACTGAGGTGCAAATTCATTTCTGTACAGTAGAATGGCTACCAACTCACCCCTGGGTAAGCAGCAACAGATCAAGAGTCAACTATTTGAATTCAGTTTTTAAAACACATAATTTAAAATTTTTCAGATTCAAAGAAATATTGCTGGCATAACCTGCAGGTTATGTTACCTATGGAAAACATACATTTTATCGTGATTTCCTGGGAGAAAGTATGGCTATGCAATATGGAGGTACTTGAAGATTGTGGTCTGTCAGACTCATGCCCCTCAGTTACAATGAAACCCTCTAGAATATCACAGCTGAAGCAGCTTCACTGCTCCATTACAGAGTTTGCCCTTTAAATTGTTACCTTCCTAGGGATTACTTTCATGCGAACTGATTGCAAAGGAGTATTTCATTATTGAACAGTATATATATTTTGACACTTCAAATGGTTTTCACTGGCTTCTAAGGGGCCTATTGCCATAAAACCTGTCTTGTTTGGAGTGATAAGCATCTGTGAACTCTATGTCATTGTTTGCTATACTACTTTATTGCACATAATTGTCAACATATATGATGAAGTACTCTTGAAAGTACAGAGGTCCATCATGTTTCATTGAGCAGTACAAGAATATGGTAGCTGTAATACAGATGTAGGGGCAGGTCACTAGTATCTTTTAAAATGGATTCATCAAGTGGTTAATTATTAAAATTATTTAATATGATAGAATTCATAATAGTTTTTGTTTAACAGCCCTGATGACTGGAAATACAAGGATTAAAACTGCTTACGTGACTCATATTCTGAATGACTCTGTATTTCCCACGGTTAAGTAAAAAGCATATTTCTACTAAAACAAATTCCAGATTTTCACCTGAACTCATGTTAATGAAATGACTTTGAATTCAGCATCTATTAAAAGATTAGCTTAGAAAATTGTCTGAAAGTTCAATATAGATATTGTTCCTTTAAAATGAAGCCGGTAAGAAAAAAGTTTCCAATAGTTATATAGTCATGAGCTTTTTATCTTTTCGTTGACCATGCAGTTAGTTTCCTTTAATAATTGTACCAAATCTCATCAGCAACATCATATAATTGGTGACATAATGATAATTAATCCTTTCAAAGTTACGTGTATTAAGAAACGTATTACACAGCTGCGTGAAAAATAATTTCAGCAGGGACTAATCTCCAGTTTATGTGGGAAATAAAGCACTTAAAAGCTAAAAATTTGATCTGCTGAAGGTGGATATTAAAAGATGAAATAGTAAAATAATAGCAGAAAGAATAGGAACCTAGGACTAACTCCAATTCACAGGATCTAACAGGTTTTTTCTGGCTTAAATGGTTACAGATATCCATTTTTGGCATTTGGGACAGTGTTTATGAAAATCTTTCTCATAAAGGTAGAACTTATAGTTACCTATTATGAGCTATATTTGATAAAAATATTAATAACTATATAATAAAAGACATTAACAAAGGCATAAGATGTTATGGCAGTCTTGAAAGTGATAGTCTTACTTAATTCTCAAAGGATCACATTAGATAAAATATTAATATTTCCTGCATTTTGCAGATGAAGAATCAAGACTCAAATAGGTTAAACAAATTTTCCAAGATAATAAGCTAGTAAATACGGGAATTATTAACCTTAAAAGTAAAACTGTGAGTTATTTTACCAGCAAAGAGGGGTTTATTTCTTTACTTGGAGTATCACTGAATTGCATCCAGGATATCCAAGCTCCAGCAAAAACCATAGGCAAATCTGCAGAACAAAGGAGAGGAACATTGTTTCATAGAGGAAAAGGGGAAGTTGGGAAGACTATTATAAAAAATAAAATAAAATAAGTGTCCATTGGAGTAAACTGGGAGCTCCTAGTATAGTGGCTTCTTACTGGCTGAGTTCTGACTGTCTCTTATTGACTAGGCTATTGCTAAGGAAGGAGGAAATCTGTTCTTTCTCCTGCTGAAGTGGTAAAGATATATATATAGAAGGTCCATTTCTTTCTGTTGGATATAGAGTTGCCAGTGAGTGGCTTGACAGTGAGAGATCTGCCTGTTGAAACTTCTGAGTTCCATTTTAGTGAGACTTCCCTTTATTAATTTTCACAGAACCAAGTTTGAACAGAGTTATGATGACTATTAATCTGAACTCCTAACAATTACCCTGTGGCTGCTTTTGCTAGAGCTTAGAAATCTAATACCCAGGGATCCCCCATGTCACCTCTGCTTCCACAGGTATCTCTGTTGTTTATGAAAACATGATGGAATTTGGAAGCAACCAAGCTGTCCTTTAGTAGGTGGATGTGCATGGAGAAAACTTAAATACATAATGCTAAATTAAAGAAGTCAATCTGAAAAGGCTAAATATTGTATGATTCCAACCATAGTATCCTCTGGAAAAGGCAAAATGATGGACACAATGTAAAAGATTAGTGATTGTCAGAGGTTGAGTTCTGGGGCATGGATGAATAAGCAAAAATAGAGGACTTTTAGGATAGTGAAGATATGCTATGCGGTACTATAATGTTGAACACACACCATTATATAACTGTCAAAACACATAGAATGTATTACACTAAGAGTGAACTCTAAAGTAAACTAGGGACTTTGGTGATAATGATATGTCAATATAGGTTCATCAGTTGTAACAAATGTACCACCCCAGGGGAATGTTGATAATGGGAAATCTGTGTGTGTGTGGAGGCAGGGAGTATATGGGAAATCTCTGTATTTTCCTCTGAATCTAAAACTGTTCTAAAAATAAGAGTCTTAAAAAGAAAATGATGGCATTGGTAGCAAACATCATTTCTTGATTCCTCTTTCATTTGGCATGTATAAATACTCCATAACTCATATTATCAATTTTTTAATTAAATGAACCACCTAAAGGGATTCCTCCATTTCAATCAGTTTAAGAATCATCTGGACAGCCTGTTAAAATGCAGAGTATGATTAACTAGTTTTAGAATTGGACTCATGAATATGCATGTAGAAATGATAAAAGGTAATTGTGAAGCAGGTGATCTATGGATGACACCATAAGAAACACGGCCACCATAATGATTTTTAAAAAATCATTAGAGATTTCCTATTTTCACAGCTGAAGTTTAACAGCCTTTAACTTAGAACTTTGCCTTTATAAAATATCAAAAGAGAAAGATAAAATTGACACTAGAATCTTTACTTCCTTTATAATGTTGAATTTTAAGACCTTGTATTTACTCTTCTAAGACATTACTGAGAGGAACAAAATAAAGCATTCAAAAGATTTCTTGTCTCAACCACTTTAAAATATGATACTACATTATTTGCTTTTACTGTCAATCTTTTACAGTAATTATACAGTGTTCTATGCTGAATGGTGATATTTCACATGGTAAGCACTGCATGAGCTTAAGTCCTTCAAGGAAAACCTCTGTAAAACAATGTATAAGAAATAAAGCACTTAGAGACAGGCTTTGTTGCTGTTGTTTTTACTATATTACAACTCAGCCTTCCCTGACACTGAAGTATACACTTCTCTCTCATCTGCCCAAATGACTGTAAAGGACATTTATTACATTTGACTATCAACCAATCAAATCCCAAGACCCTTCCTATACCACCCTTTATTCTATTTGAATGGAATGGTATTTTTAGGAGAAGAGCATTGCCTTGCACTATAGAAATGCTTGGGGATGATTAATGCTTTCCCTGACCTGGCACAGCCTGGAATATGGATGAATGTTTAAGCCTCAAACAATTAGAAACAGTTCTGGAAATTTTGGATTTTGAGTTATGGTGAATTGAGCTGTTTTATAGGTGGCTGTTTGTAATAGCAGCTGCTTATGAGAAACTTCAGAATCCTTTTTCCCCCCACCATATGTTTTAGATCTTGAGTTTTCTGAAGATTGTGTTGGCTCCCAAGAGCCTTCTTATAAACAATTGTTGTAATAATTATTATATGTACTTTTGTTGTTGTTGTTGTTGTTGTTAAATGCATCCAGAATAAGGTATCTTGCACTCAAGAACTTTGACTGAGACTGCTTATTTTAAGAATTCTTTTTAACTGGGCACCTGGGTGGATCAGTTGGTTAAACACCTGCCTTTAGCTCAGGTCATGATCCCAGGGTCCTGTGATAGAGCTCTACATGGGGCTCCCTGCTCAGAAGGGAATCTCTTTCTCCCCTTGCCCTTCACCTCTCTCATGCTCTCTCTTTCTCTCTCAAATAAATTAAGTCTATTTTAAAAAACTCTTTTTATTTGAGACATACCTTAAGAATGAATTAGTCTTTTTTAACTATTCATTTTTACTTTGTCTTCTACAGGAAAAAAAAAAAAAAGTTTTGTTATCCTTTTCAAATTTTGTGTTGTTATTTGGAAACTTAGTAAACTGAAATTGTCACTCCTTGGGAAAAGATGAGGCATTTGGAGTTATTTAACATCACCTATTACTTTACAAGTCAAACACCTGCTTCAGGAATTTCCAAGCTTCTTTTGCGTATTTTATCAAATATTTTTGTAGCCACTATCTCATTTCCAAATATCTCTCCCTTTTAGCTATTTTGTTCTTCTTTTTCTTAATGCTTCAGCTATTTGAAATTGAGAAAGAAAATATTTAATTCATACATAGAAGTCTAGTTTTGTTGGTGGTTTGATGTTGGATAGTTTTCAATGGCATTAGACCCATAAGTTGTCTTCAGTGTAAAAAATTAAATATTTGGAATATGTTACAATATGGAGGCAATGATTGGAGAACTTTATTGTTGTTGTTGTTGTTGATTTGTGTGTCCTGTAAGTAAATCTTATTTAAAGTGGTTGGCTATATATATATATATATTTTTTTTTAATTACATCTTTTTCTTTCCCCTGGTTACATGGTTGTTCTTTCTTATTCTCTCTTTCTGTTTTTTCCTGACCTCTAAACAATGGCTATCTCTTGGCCTGTGCTTGCTTCTAGTCTGTATCCAACACCACTGCCTGTCAGATACAGGCAAAGCCCATGGCTTTAAGTATCCTCCTGAATTCCAGACAAGTATATCCAGCAGTCTACTTATCATTGTCACTTGAGTGTCAAATAGATAAATCAAACTTTTCTATGTTTTTGTAAGCACCACATTACTTTCTTTCAACCTCCTACCAAATATATTTCCAGGTTTTTCTCACCATGTATTTATTTGTTTGAAACCAAAATTCTAGACTTTTAGTGCAGCCAGCCAGTCTTTTGGTCACAACTCTTAATCAAATTCCTCATCTTGCCCTATTGAAGAATGTCTCACAATCTCAGCAGATATGCTGGCCGATGCACCATTATCTCTTGTTGAGATTATTCAAAAAGCCTTGTAAATTGATCTCTTGTTTCTATTTCTATATAATTAAGAGAGCAGTTACCAGAAAATCGCAATAAAATTGTAAAAATAAAAATCTAATCAATTTCTTATCTGCTCAAAACCTCCCAAAGGTTTCTAACCAATTAAAGTCTACATGAAATGGCTACCTGATTTGGCTTTTGCTTGTCTTATTCTTCCTGTATAGTTCCTCAGTTACTACTTCTCACTCCCAAAGGCCTTCTTGTTGCTTTAAAGACACTAAAGACACTGAAGACATTCAGTTCATTCCTACCTGGAGTGTTCGTATTTGCTCTGTCGATATTTGCATATCTTTTTCTGTCCTTTTATTCAAGTTGTTAGTTCAAATTCCACCACTTCAGAGAGATATTTTTTAACATTTTTATCAGTTAAGAATATGTTTGATTTCAAATTAAAACAGAAATACAACTACTCAATTATCAGAAAGGGCAAGGAGAATTTTTCTCACGTAAAGAGAATTCTTTTTTTTTTTTTTAAAGATTTTATTTATTTATTTGACAGAGAGAGAGAGAGAGACAGCAAGAGAGGGAATACAAGAAGTGGGGAGGGGGAATGGGAAAGGGAGAAGCAGGCTCCCTGCTGAGCAGGGAACTAGATACAATATGGGGCCTGACCCAGGATGCTTGGATCAGGACCTGAGCCAAAGGCAGATGCTTAACAACTGAGCCACCCAAGCACCCCAAGAGAATTCTAACAGTTCTTCTCCTCTGTTCTCATCATTTTGACTTTCATTATCATGATTGTCCATTTTATATGGAGAAAATACCTACTCTCTAAATAAGAAATTTTTGAGTAAAATTTTCTATTTGTCAATGTTAAAAACTGGTTTGGAACTGATGTACCACTGAGAAGTTTTGTGTGTATGGTAAACTTATTATAAAGTTTGATGCACAAATTATTTTGAAAAATAAAAATGAGGACTTTCCTACAAGATAGCTGAGGTAGGTGATATACTGTGGAACTACTTTATCCTAGAAATTGGTCCCATAGATTAAGCAAAAGAGTGCTGGAAGATCCTGGAAATGACCTATATAGGGTTGAATTTTTTGAAAGGTGTTTTGCCAATGTATATCAAAACTTGAACATGAATTTGATCTCAAAACACCCTTCAGAAATATACAAGTAGGCAAATAAATGATTATAACTGTACACTATGGCATTTTCAAGAGAAATAAATTACAGGCTTTTTAAATGTCCACCATCTGAGGAATCCTTAAATCATAATAAGACCAGGCTATGGGAAATATTCAGTGTTTATCAAGCACAAAATAGATATGTATATTCTAAAATAGGAAAAGTGTTCATGATATATTTTAAGTGAAAATGTAATTATAGGATTCAATGTGGTGTCTTTTTTTTTTTTCTTTAAATTTTTAGGGAGGTCGGGGGAAGGGCAGAGGGAGAGGGAGAGAGAGAATCTTAAGCAGGCTCCACATGGGACTCAATTTCACAACCTTGAGATCAGGACCCAAACCAAAATAAAGAGTTGGATGCTTAACAGACTGAGCCACCCAGGTGCCCCATCATTCAGTGTAGTGTCTTTTAATTAACTGTGTCTCCATTTATACTTCAGATGCATTGCAAAAGGTCCAAAAATTGTGCTAAATTGTCAACAGTGTTTATTTTGAGGTCCTGAGATGTACTATTAGTCAAGGGAGGGAAACCCTATTACTTTATGCATGTCAATAATTGTTATTTTTTTAAGAATGTATTATTTTAAAATAATTCAAATTAAAACAAAAGCTATTAATATTTTCTGCATCTTGTATTCCTGATGACTTTTTTAATCAAAACTGTATTATTCAGTTAACATTATGTATCTATTCACTTACTTGTTTTTATACTCCTTTTTTTTTTATTATTTCTCTCAAGTGTTGTATTCTGTGTAGAAGTCTTGCTTGTTTTTATTAAATCAACCACTAAATACCTTATAGTTTTTGATAGCATTGTAAACAATATTTTTAAATTACAGTTTTAGTTGCTCAATGCCAGCAGATATAAACAATTTAATTTTATATGATGAATTTGTATTCTGTAATTGCTAAGTTAGCATATTCATTCTAATAAAAAATGATTCAGGATTTAGGAAATTCTACATGTAATCATATTGAAAGCAAATAAATAACATATTTGTTTCTTTCTTTCCAAAAAAAAAAAAACAAAAACAAAAACAAAAACAAAAAACTGTATTATTCCCTGCATATTCTCAGATCACAATGTTTTGAACCTGGAGTGCAACCACAAGGAAAAGTTTGGAAGGAATTCAAACACCTGGAACCTAAAGACCACCTTGCTTAAGAATGCTTGGATCAACCAAGAAATCAAAGAAGAACTTAAACAGTTCATGGAAACCAATGAGAATGAAGACACTTCAGTCCAAAACCTATGGGATACAGCAAAAGTGGTCCTAAGGAGGAAATACATAGCCATCCAAGTCCCCCTCAAAAAAATTGAAAAATCCAGAATACACCAGCTCTCTATACACCTTAAAGAACTGGAGAATCAACAACAAATTAAGTCAACTCCATACACAAGAAGGGAAATAATCAAGATTAGAGCAGAGATCAACGAGATAGAAACTAGAGATATAGTAGAATGCATCAATGAGACTAGAAGCTGGTTTTTTGAAAGAATCAATAAGATTGATAAACCATTGGCCAAACTAATCCAAAAGAAAAGAGAGAAGGCCCAAATTAATAAAATTATGAATGAAAAGGGAGAGATCACAACTAACACCAAGGAAATAGAAACAATCATCAGAAATTATTATCAACAGTTATATGCCAGTAAGTTAAACAACCTAGATGAAATGGATGCATTCCTGGAAAACTATAAACTCCCAAAATTGAACCAGGAAGAAATTGACAACCTGAATAGACCAATAACTAGTAATGAGATTGAAACAGTGATCAAAAACCTCCCAAAAAACAAGAGCCCAGGACCTGACAGATTCCCTGTGGAATTCTACCAAACTTTTAAAGAAGAAATAATACATATTCTCCTGAAGCTGTTTCAAAAATTGAAGCAGAAGGAAAACTTCCAGACTCTTTTAAGAAGCCAGCATTACCCATATCCCCAAACCAGGCAAAGACACCACCAAAAAGGAGAATTTCAGACCAAAATTGCTGATGAATATGGATGCTAAGATTCTCAACAAGATCCTAGCTAATAGAATGCAACAACACATTAAAAAGATTATCCACCATGACCAGGTGGAATTCGTCCCTGGGTTGCAAGAGTGGTTCAACATTCACAAATCAATCAATGTGATAGAACAAATCAATAAGAGGAGAGAAAAGAACCACATAGTCCTCTCAATTGATGCAGAAAAAAGCATTTGACCAAATCCAGCATCTGTTCCTGACTAAAACGCTTCAAAGTATAGGGATAGAGGAACATTCGTCAACTTCATAAAATCTATCTATGAAAAACCCACAGTGAATATCATCCTCAATGAGTAAAAGCTGACAACCTTCCCTTTGAGATCAGGAACACGACAAGGATGCCCACTCTCACCACTCTTCTTCAACATAGTATTAGAAGTCCTAGCAACAGCAATCAGACAACAAAGAGAAATAAAAGGTATTCAAATTGGCAATGAAGAAGTCAAACTCGCTCTCTTTGCAGATGACATGATACTTTATATGGAAAACCCAAAAGACTCCACCCCCAAACTACTAGAACTCATACAGCAATTCAGTAATGGGGCAGCATACAAAGTCAATGTACAGAAATCAATTGCTTTCTTATACACTAACAATGAAAATACAGAAAGGGAAATGAGAGAATCTATTCCATTTACTATAGCATCAAGAACCATAAGATACCTGGGAATAAAACTAACCAAGGAGGTAAAGGATCTGTACTCGAGGAACTACAGAACACTCATGAAAGAAACTGAAGAAGACACAAAAAGATGGAAGACCATTTAATGCTCATGGATCAGAAGAATAAACATTGTTAAAATGTCTATACTGCCTAGAGCAATCTATACTTTCAATGCCATTCTGATCAAAATTGCACTGGCATTTTTCAAAGAGCTGGAGCAAATAATCCTAAAATTTACATGGAATCAGAAGAGACCCCAAATTGCTAAGGAAATGTTGAAAAAGAAAAACAAAACTGGGGGCATCACGTTGCCTGATTTCAAGCTTTACTACAAAGCTGTGATCACCAAGACAGCATGGTACTGGCATAAAAACAGACACATAGACCAGTGGACCAGAGTAGAGAGCCCAGATATGGGCCCTCAACTCTGTGGTCAAATAATCTTTGACAAAGCAGGAAAAAATATACAGTGGAAAAAAGACAGTCTCTTCAATGAATGGTGCTGGGAAAATTGGACAGCTATATGTAGAAGAATGAAACTCAACCATTCTCTTACACCATACACAAAGATAAACTCAAAATGGATAAAAGACATCAATGTGAGACAGGAATCCATCAGAATCATAGAAGAGAACATAGACAGTAACCTCTTCAATATCGGCCACAGCAACTTCTTTCAATATATGTCTCCAAAGGCACAGGAAACAAAAATGAAAATGAATTTTTGGGACTTCATCAAGATCAAAAGCTTCTGCACAGCAAAGGAAACAGTCAACAAAACAAAGAGGCAACCCACGGAATGGGAGAAGATGTTCGCAAAAGACAATACAGACAAAGGGCTGATATCCAGGATCTATAAAGAACTCCTCAAATTCAACACACACAAAACAGATAATCATGTCAAAAAAATGGGCAGAAGACACGAACAGACACTTCTTCAGTGAAGACGTACAAATGGCTAACAGACACATGAAAAAATGTTCATCATCCCTAGCCATCCAGGGAGATTCAAATCAAAACCACACTGAGTCACCACCTTACACCAGTTAGAATGGCCAAAATTAATAAGACAAGAAACAACAAGTGTTGGAGAGGATATGGAGAAAGGGGAACCCTCTTGCACTGTTGGTAGGAATGCAAGTTGGTGCAGCCACTTTGGAAAACAGTATGGAGATTCCTTACAAAATTAAAAATAGAGCTTCCTATGACCCTGAAATTTCACTACTGGGTATTTACCCCAAAGGCACAGGTAGTGAAAGAAGGGCCACCTGTATCCCAATGTTCATAGCAGCAATGGTCACAGTCACCAAACTGTGGAAAGAACCAAGATACCCTTCAATGGACAAATGGATAAAGAAGATGTGGTCCATATATACTATGGAGTGTTATGCCTCCATCGGAAAGGATGAATACCCAACTTTTATATCAACATGGACGGGACTGGAAGAGATGATGCTGAGTGAAATAAGTCAAGCAGAGAGAGTCAATTATCATATGGTTTCACTTATTTGTGGAGCACAAGAAATAACACGGAGGACATGGGGAGATGGAGAGGAGAAGGGAGTTGGGAGAAACTGGAGGGGGAGATGAGCCATGAGAGACTATGGACTCCAAAAAACAATCTGAGGGTTTTGAATGGGCGGTGGGTAGGAGATTGGGTGAGCCTGGTGGTGGGTATTATGGAGGGCACGTATTGCATGGAAAACTGAGTGTGGTACATAAACAATGAATTCTGGTACACTGAAAAGAAATTTAAAAAAATTTAAAAAAAAACTGTATTTTTTTTTTTCCTTCACATTATCCCTTTCAGCATCCAGGAAAATATTTAGCATATCATTGGGAATATAAAGAATTCTAAGTAAATGTTCTTTGAACTCTCTAGCAGTGTTGACCTTGCAGCTTATGCATGTTTTGTGACACTTTACAATGATACTATTTTATCACCATTTACCCTCTTTCCTTTTACAAGATAAAGGAGGGCAATGGAACTATTTGTTGAAGGAGTCAACATCTGTAGTACTCAATGTACATTTATTGTTTCTATGCTTTTTAAAACTTCTCTCTATGGATTCAGATAAGTTGTTATTATGTCTCATATTATGATGTATAAACCTTTGTATTTTATTGACTAACAAAAATTAGCATATCTATATTTAGATATGTATGCATAAATAGATGGATAGGTAATTAATACTCATTAACTCTGCTTCCACAGCAATATGTAAAATCAATGTCCTTACTTTATAGCCATACTTCTTAAACTATCATGAAGAGTTTGAATATAGCATCTATTTATACTTCATTTATTACAGAATTATTTATATAGTTAATAATATGCCTAAAATGTCATCTCCTACTCAACTCACAAAAAATAAATTACCTTTTTTCTTGTTGTGGTGTAGAAACTTTCATTTCAACATTGTATTGTGGTTTTTTTCTGTTTACCATATCATAACAAGATTGCAGTTGAAGATGTATTAACATACAATAAATATAATATATATATACACATACACACACACATAAAATCTTGGGATGATTACTAATGACTACTTAGTATGCAAATAGCTATTGTTACTTCAAAAATTATAGAATATAAGAATAATATACTTTGAAGAAAACATTCTCCTATGTTCAGAAGGTGCCATTATTTAAACCTCTGAAGTAAAGTTTCAGACAGAGAGAGAGAGATTATATGTACCTTTTTATTAGTTGAAGTTAGGTGGTGCTGTTATTATTAACAAACTCATATCTTAGCAATATAACATACTAGAGATTTATTTCTTAGCCAAGGCAATTCTGAGGTGAGCTATACACTGCTCATTCATCTCAAATCTATGCCATCTGGAACCCATGGTCTTCAGGTTTTCAGTCGGGGGAGAGGTATTGAGGAGACAAATAAACTATTAACTGCCTCTGACCAGAATATGGAACATATCATAATGGCTCAGAGTTCACTGATCATCATCAGTCACATGATCTCAGTCTCATTCCAAAACAGGCTGACAATTATAAACACCTGGGTATTTGGTTAGCTTTAACTGTGTTTGCCCTATCATGGCATAAACGAGGAAACTGTGATAAAGAACACTAATGTCTAAATTATGAACAAAGGTTGCCAAATGGTTACATAAATTAGAAAACAAAACAAAACACAGACAGACCCTGTGTTAATAGAAGTTATAATTCTGTGGGCCAGATGGGCAATTAGTTAAATAAGTGCCATAAAGGCGAGGTGCATGTCATCATAAGAGAAAAACAACTTTATAGAATCTTAGTTAGCCTTTCCATTGCTCTTCCAGCGTCCTGTCTTTCTAAGCTTCTGTCTGTATTCTCTTTCCTTTTGCTAGAAAAACTCTCTCTCATCTTTCTAATGTAGATGATAGATCTTTAGGTTTTATTTATTTTGCAAGTATTTTAATTTCAACCTCATTTTTCATAAGCACTGTGACTGGGTAAAGAATTCTTTTCCAAAGAATTTTCTTTTACATCTTTATGTAACTCCTTTTATCACCTTCTAGTTTTCCTTGACTGTTGAAATGTTGGTTTTAAGTCTTACTGTTGTTTCTTTGAAAATAATGTATGTTTCTTTCTTTTTTCCCTGGTTGCTTTCAGGCTTTTTGTTTTCTTTGTTTTCAGCGGTTTTACTATAGGATGCATAGGTGCACCTGTTCCTTCCCCCCTCTCTCCTCTTTATTTTTTTGTTCCCTTTTTTTTTTTTTTTTTAAAGATGCATACTGTGTGGAGTTGCAGAGCTCTTGAAATCTATGGGTGAACCTGGTGGTGGGTATTAAGGAGGGCATGTATTACACGGAGCACTGGTTGTTGTATGTAAACAATGAATCTTAGAGCACTACATCAAAAATTAATGATGTATTCTAACAGAATAAAAAAAAAGAAATCTATAGATTGGTATCTTTTGTTATGGAATATTATAAACAGTTATTACTTGTAACATTACTTCTGCCTCATCTCTCATTTCTCCTTTGGAGATTCAAATTACATATAGGCTAGACTTTTGTGCTGAGTACTTTTTTTTTTTAATAATCTGTTCCCTATTTTCAATTTTCTTTTCTTTTCTTTAGTCTCCATATTTTCTATTTAACCTTATCCTTGCTTATCATTCCTCTTTTTTCTATGCATAACCTGCTGTTAAATCTATCAGTTGGCTTATCAAATTCAGTTGTGTATTTAATCAGAATAATCTGTAAAAAGAATGAAATGGATGGTCTAAGACTAGGCTTGGATGGTCTAAGATTAGACCATCATTCTTTTTACAGATTATTCTGATTAAAATCTCAACCCTTTCATTTGTCATCTATCTTTTCTTTTTATTTCCCTGATCACATTCATCATATTTTTAAAAATCCTATTAATCAATTAAATGCTTGATTTTCATGTATTTGATCATGATTCTTCACATTCCTGCAGATTTTTCATTGTATTATAGGAAACAAAAAAGTTAGAGGCCCTTGATTTCACAGTTTTTGTAGACAGTTTATTCTGTTTTTTGCTTAAGTAGTTAGGGTGGCAGATAACCATCTTAATCCAATCAGAGTCTGAAATGATTAGTGTTTCGACACTTCTGATACCAGTTTGTCACTTCTCTGAGGGCTTTGGTCTCCAAAAGTAATAACTGAAGTGAAAACTTTTGTGTGTTCTTCTACACATTTGAAAACCAAGTAGAATTTTTGAATCTTCTTCCCTAATGATCTCAGAATTTGGGAAATGTATCAGTGGCAGTGTTGGTTTCTCTAACTTTTTCTCACCAATAATTTGGCATTCTTGTTACCTGTTTATTTACCTACCTACCTACTTACTTACCTATCTACTTACCCAGCTACCTATTTATCATCTATCATTAGCTCTATGAGACCACCAAAACCTTATTTGGTTTATCTACACTATGGGGTTGCTCATCTGCCTGGCTTTACCTAAGTCTTCACATTTTTGCCTCTTATACAAAACCAACAAATAGCCAAAGGAAAACAAATAATACACTATTTGTCTTTCTCTGAATTATTTCACTTGGTATAATGCCCTCAAGTTCTGTCAATGTTGTTGCAAATGGAAGGATATCATTCTTTCTCATGGCTGAATAATGTTCTATTAAGTGAATGTGTGTGTGTGTGTGTGTGTGAGTGTGTGTGTGTGTGTGTGTGTCTATATAGTCTATACCTATTACATCTTTTTGAGTCTATTCATCCATTGGTGAGCACTTACATGTTTTTGTATCTTGGCTATTGTAAATAATGCTGCAATAAACATAGGCATGCAGATATATTTTCAATATCCTGTTTTCATTTACTTCAGATATATGCCCAGATGAGAGATTGCTGGATCATATGGCAGTTCTATTTTTATTTTTTGGAGGAACCTCCTACTGTTTTCTATAGTGGCTGTATCAATTTATGCTCTCACCAGTAGTGCATAAATGTTTTCTTTTCTTTACATTCTTGCCAAAATTTCTCTTGTCTTCTTGATGTTAGCCATTCTAACAGGTGTGAAGTGATACCTCATTGTGCTTTTAATTTGTGTTTCCCCAGTGATTAGTGGTGTTGAACATCTTTTCATGTACTTGGCCATTTGTATGTCTTTTTTGGAAAAATATCTATTCAGTTCCTCTGACCATTTTTTAATTAGATTTTTTGTTTGTCATTGGGTTGTATGAATTCTTTATATATTTTGGATATTAACCTCTCATCAGATGTATGGTTTGCAAATATTTTCTTCCATTGTGTAGGTTGCCTGCCTTTGTTCAATTTTTTTTTTGACTCTTTCTTGTGTTATACAGAAGCTTTTTAGTTTGATGTAGTCCCATTTATTTATTTTTTGCCTTTGTTGGTTGTGTTTTTGGTGTCATACTCAAAAAATACCATTGCCAAGGTCAATGCCATTGCAGTTTCTTTCCATGTTTTCTTCTAGAAGTTTTATGATTTTAGACAGTTTTCCATGTCATTAACATTTCAACGACTTAACTTAATCAATGAGGAACTGGTTAGCTAATTTGTAACCCATCTATTGATAGAGGACTTATGTGACAGTTTCCACAAGTTATTAATAACTCATGGTATTATTTTCTAACTCTATACAATTAGATTCCATTTTTGAAAAGATTAAACGTATTGGCAGATGCATGAAATTTTTGGAAGATTCCATGTGCATATTCTTAAACCATAATGACTTTAAGAATGTGCCTGGGGACATATAGGCACATGAGAAAATCAAGGAATATGTTGTTATTGAAATGTCTATAAGTTATACAAGGCTTAGAGTTATAGTTTGTCAAAAATACTTTTCATCACAAAATGACCAGGAAGTTATTCATTTTTATATGTATATATCAGATAAAATAACTGTTTGATTATGAAACAGTTTATTTAAAACTACTATTATCATTAATATGCATTTGTTAAATTATCATCCACAAACTGAATAGCTCTCAAACATGTAAGAAGGATGGCATACATACTTAAGTAAGTCCCAAAGTAGATTGTTGAAAAACGTGAACAAAACAGTTTGCTTTTTGGCGAAAATGTTAGTCCACATTCAAAGATAAGTGTCAGATTCAGTAAATTAATAGGATAAGGAATGAAGACTTTATTAAATGTTGCCACCAGATTTACATGAAACATTCATTTTAAATGCTACTTAATTTGTTGGAGAGGATGTGGAGACAGGGGAACACTCTTACACTGTTAGTGGGAATGCAAGTTGGTGCAGCCATTTTGGAAAACAGTGTAGAGATTCCTTAAGAAATTAAAAATAGAGCTTCCCTATGACCCTGCAATTGCATTATTGGGTATTTACCCCAAAGATACTGTAGTGAAAAGAAGGGCTGTCTGTACCCCAATGTTCATAGCAACAATGGCCACTGGAAAGAACCAAGATGCCCTTCAATGGACAAATGAATAAAGAAGATATGGTCCATATATACAATGGAGTATTATGCCTCCATCAGAAAGGATGAATACCCAACTTTTATATCAACATGGATGGGACTGGAAGAGATTATGCTGAGTGAAATAAGTCAAGCAGAGAGAGTCAAGTATCATATGGTTTCACTTACTTATGGAGCATAAGGAATAACACGGAAGACATTGGGAGATGGAGAGGAGAAGTGATTTGGGGGAAATCAGAGGGGGAGACAAACCATGGGAGATTGTGGACTCTGAGAAACAAACTGAGGGTTTTGGAGGAGAGGGCAGTGGGGGGTTGAGTGAGACTGGTGGTGGGTATTATGGAAGACACATATTGCATGGAGCACTGGGTGTGGTGCTTAAACAATGAATACTGGAACACTGAAAAGAAATAAAATAAAATAAAATGGAAAAAATGCTACCCTAATTTCAAATATTTAAAAAATATCATTTACACTAAGTTTAGGGGTTAAGAAATTCAATCCTGATGGACTGTAACAACTGTTTATGAAGTATTTTGGACCCTGCTTGCACTGGCTCCCAGAGCAATTATATCTCTTTCTAATACCATATTTACTAATGACTCATTGGTAGCTTAAAATCAATGAAGGTGAAGGGATATAAACAATTAAGACATTCTGGAAATCAGGGCTCTCCCCTATGCACCTTGAGAAGTTTGTTAAATATTTACTTTCTTACAACTGATTAAAACTGTGGTCAAGCATAGAATTTGGAGTCACACTATAGTTTGGGTACGAGTTTTGCTACTTGCAACAGGGTTGCCTTTGCTAGATCAAAGTCTCCATTTCCTTAACAGGAAAAGAGGAGTATAACATTAAATGCTTTGGCTAGTTCAAGAATTCAGTATGTAATATATGTAATATGCTTATGTTAGTCTGTGCTACACAGTAAGTTATGAATTAAATTTAATTATTTTACTCTTATATCTCTCTTTTCTCACAATGAGTTAGGCTTATTCTTTTTTTTTTCCTTTTATGCTAATGCATGGAAACCACATAGACCAGCAATGTGGAGAAGTAGCACACTAATTATCTAATATTAATACTCATATTAACTGCTGAAAATGTCACCTTTTACATCACCAATGGCAGCTTACATCTTTGCAGATAATCATTGCAAGGAGGGGAAAGGATACATCAATTCCTTTTGGTTTGTGTTAGCCCCTATAGTTATAAATTGCAGCTATTTGGAATGAGCTGTTCCTGTGTAATTTTTAACATGAGAAAGGATTATTCATGTAGAGTTGCTTGTCCATTTTATTTACTGGTATCCTGGAGAGGGCTGGCATGATAGCTTTGGCAAAGAATTGGGAGTACTGAATCCAAGAAACATGACATTAGAAGAAATAGCGAGATTTTAAAAATAATTGAGTACCAAGTAAGGCTTCATCATATTAGTCAGAAATGTATGATATTTAAATTACTGTGTTAAATTGTTTTGTGATGTAAATGCATTCAATCATTTAGACTTCAAAATTATAACCAATTTTAGAAAAAAAGATGCTTGGTTTATTCTTTGAATAACTTGTTTCAAGTTTTTAAATGTGATGGTCTTTTTTTCATCACTTCTTGGCCTTGAGAAGCTGGTTGTAATTAAAATAATATCTGATTACATTTTGATGATGTCAGAAAAGTATGTCTTTGAACTGATTTGTTTATATGTTCTATGTAAAAATTGGAATTTTCCTTTCAATACAAAAGTCCTTAATTTATACATAATATAAATTATGAAATACCTCTGTCCCCCTTATTTAACAAGATAGAGAATAAAATTACTAAACTCTGGCAATATTTTTATAAAAAAGAATTAATGCAGTTCATATTTTTTCCTACACTCCCCTCTCCTTTATGTCCCACTACAGAGCCAGCAGCTGAGCCATACAAAGGAGATGTTTGATAGATAAAGTACACAGATGCTAAGGTCTGGAATACATTTTTTAGCATTAACATCTGTGTCTGTGTTAAGCTCTTGGCTGCATTCTTCATTTGATGCTTGGATGGGGCTCTTAGGTCTGTTGATTTCCCTGCTAAATGTGCTCATATCTGGGTAGCCGGCTCTAATGACCTTGGAAGAAATCAACTATTGATAAACTAGTTGAAAATTGTTGATCCTGGGAACTTGATAGTTTTGTTCCCCTAAGTGACTTATGTCCCCAGGAAATTGACTCCATTTAATGAAAAGCATCTTAAATAAAAATCATCCACAATTTCCAAGTAGAGATAGAAGTCTATAAAGCTCTCTTAAGTAAGAGTCTCAAATCAATTCTGTGTGACTTTGGATGATGTTTTTTACATTGTTTCAAAAATAAGTTGCTGTAAACCAGTTTTTTTTTTCCAGTACTAAGAGATTAATTTTTAAACCCTTAATTGGTAATAAAATGCCAAGCAACTATGTTCTGGAGGGATTTATTTTCACTATTATTAGAAAATCATACATATAACTTTTGGAGATACAGGAAGTATATCCCAAAATTTTCAACAAATCTCAAACATTGATTCAATTCACTTGATCATATCATATCAAATCCAAGTGACTCTCATTAAAGTAAAAAAAAAAAAAACTATGCTTAAATGCACTTATAAAAAGAGATACAGATATTTCTATCCATATTTTTATTAGAATGTCTAAGTTTAGTAAATATTGCAATGAAAAAATATTTTTTTATAAAATTAGAAACTTTCCAAGTTACATACAACAGTGCAATATTTATCAAAAAGTTTCAGCACTAAATAAGGTGACAAATTGAGGGTCAATGTTAGAGTCACAGTTCAGGAGAAATAATTTATTCTTAAATATTTAAATGCTACCTGGTTTTGTATTTAAAACAAATAAAACCTTACTTGATGTTTCTGTTCAGGCCCATATTTTCCTGTGTGCTGCATTTCTTTTGCATTTTCTACTTTCTTACTTTAAAATAATGAATTTAGTTTTACTGATTTTATTAGGTTTTTGGAATAATGATCATAAAATAAAAACAGTACAAAACATAAGACACACAGACACACAGACACACACACACACACACACACATGCTTGTCTGAAGCAATTTTCCAGTAAACCTATCTGTTTTTGTTATATCCCACAAGTATAACAGACTTGGAAAATTATTTTATGTACTTTAAAGAGTGGTATTAACATGCACTTGGTTATTCTGAACACACATCCTTACAGTAATTTCATTTAAAGTGGTTATAAAATATTCCTGTTATTTTTCAAATCTAAATAAACACACACACACACACACACACACACACGGTAATGTGTTTCGTATACCTTAATCTAGTCTCCAAGGACTAATTATGCTTTAAGCTTTACTGCTATTCAAATGGGGTTTTGTGTGCTTAGGTTGTTTGAAAATATTGTCTTCCAAAGTGTAGAGGAATCATTTGGATGACATTGTAAGCTCCTGATGCCAAGCTGGGAAATTTTCTTCCAAAGACAGCATCTGGTTCTTTGGCAAATCTATTGGTGGTTTTTCTGCACCTCTAGGTCTGTTATATGGCTGGCTGCTTTTGAGGACCGTCTTCTACTTTACTGAAATGAAGGACTGTATAAATCACTGAAACGTTCTGTGAGGTTGATTTAAGTACTAGCTTAGAAACTAAGGCTCCATATATGAGTTAAGTGTAACATTGATGTCTGTATGCTGATATACTCCCAGGAACATCTGTTTCTGCAAATGCCTGAGACGGCCTACATGTGCAAGATGAATAAGCATATTATTATTATGTGTTCAATAGAAAAAAAATCTGAAAGTCATTGATACTGTTTGAAAATTTATTCTTCACACATTCTGAAATCAATTAATTGAGAAGTACCAAACAGAAGGGAGTTGTTGAGAATTTGTTATTTCTTTTGGTAAAGCTATTGATCGAAGGGAATAGAAAACTTTCCTGTGATGTGAGGTAATACTAACACTTAAGCATATTTTTGTATTTTCCAAAAATACCATATGTGAATAATGATTCTTTAGAATACAAGAATTTATAATCAACTGAGCAGTTATTAGGCAAGATTATTTTTCTCTCTGGGTAATTATAAGTAATGTAATTCACTAATTTCTGACATAATGATATATTAGAGGGTGTACAAAGTAAAAGCTCATTTATTACTATTCCCCCCTCTTTTTTTTTTCTTTTTTGTTAGTTAACTCTTGCTGAGAAAAAAAAAAAAAGAAAAGAAAAGAAAAGAAAAGAAAAGAAAAGAAAAGAAAACCCCTTGGCTTTCCTTATTAATTCATATTATTTGTGTGTGTTCAGTGTTTTATATTTATCATCAATTATTTTAATAAGTTCTGGGGATACAAACTCAGATACCATGATGGCACCAAGTTAAAGGGATTTATATTTTGCAACACTGAGACAGAGCTTTGGAAATGAAAGAACTATTAGAGAGGAAAGCTGCAAACAAGTTACATAACATGTAAGCAAAAAGATAAGGAGATACGATTTGATTGTTATATGATCACAGATGATCAGCTTATACTCTTCCTTGATAAATCAGGGAAATTTTTTGTGAGGAAGTTCTATTTGACCTGAGTCTAAATAACAAGTCAGAGGTTTTTAAGAAAAATAAATAAATAAATGGATAAATAAGTAAATAAAAAAGAAGTATTGATAAAACATTCCAGGAAGTTGGAAAGGCAAGTAATAAAAAAAAGAATAGTGAAAGCTTATGGTATTTTTAGAGAAGCTCAGTTTTCATATGTGTGAGTGTGTGTGTGTGTGTGTGTGTGTGTCCCTCCCTGCATGGGAAGATTGGTAATTGCCAGTGAAAAAGAGGCATAAATTTGAACTTAACATAGAGAAAGTCATAAGTCAGAGCCTTACCATTTGGAAAGATAAAAAATATATATATAATTTAATATCAAATATCCTGTGGGAAACCAACTGGATGTCTTACTCAGTTTTCTTGTTATCACTTGCTGCCTTGCCCAAACATAAGAATATGTAGTTCTTACATGGACTGTTCTTTGAAAGGGGTTATTTTTCTTAAGGAACTAAGAAGCAATGTTAAAAGGTGCATTCTTAGTAACAATGTGATCTTGGCTAAGCCTTTTAAATTCTCTAGCTATTTTTTCCTTATTTAGGAAGTCAAAGTAATAATAGTAGTCCATGGGTATACTATGAGAGATATATTAATAGGTATGTATAAGAACACTTTTAACATAGCACATGCCTAATAAGCATTATTTATTATACTATTTTTCTTGTCATCTGAAATCTATGTCTGAGTTCCTAATCCATTATACAACAAATTTTGGATTAAGTTTCTTCTATTTCCTTACATGATCCACTGGGTTGATCCAGCCTGTCATCTTGGATTTTCTTATCATGGATTTTTGTCTTGAATCAAGCTCAGGTTCACTTTGTACTGTACAGAGACTTATATCCTTATCTTCCTAATCCTTCACCCAGGCATCTTCCAATTTACTCACAGCTTCCTACATTGGCCATTCCAGTGCTTTGATAGCTTAATATCAAGAAATTATACTTTTCAAATTTAAGTCATTTATAAAATTAAATAAAGCCTTTTAAAACAAAAAAATACAATGAACATTAGTGAGAGAAATAATACGACTTTAGTAGCAACAACAATGACAACAGTGAGTGAGAGAGAGAGGAAGGGAACTAGAGAGGGAGAGAGAGGGAGAGGGAAAGAAATAACCAGGGACTTAAAATGTGTTGTTTTTCTTTGGAGAACATCATAAAACTATAGAGAGGAAAGAAAGATATCTTAAATGAATAATATTTCAATTGTGGTCTTGACTAAAAAGCAAAAATCAATAATATGAAGATATGAATTAACATATAAAATGAATCTAACCTTTGCAACTACATGGATTAGAGCAGGAGTCCATTGTGCTAAGCAAAATAAGTCAGTCAGAGAAACATAAATACCATATGATTTTACTCACATGTGGAATTTAAGAAACAAAACAGATCAACATAGGGGGAAAAAAAGAAAGATCCAACATATAAAATGGACTCTTAATTGTAGAGAAAAAACTAAGGGTTGTAGGAGGGAAGGTGGATGGGTGATGGGCTAAATGGGTAATGGGTATTAAGGAGGGCACTTGTTGTGATGAGCACGCTGTTGCATGTAAGTGATAAATCAATAATTCTATCCCAGAAACCAGTATTACACTATATTTTAACTAGAATTTAAATAAAAACTTAAAGATAATAATAAAATAAATGTAACCTTCAACAACATTCAACCAGGTTTTGTGTGAGTATATGATTTGACCAAAGGACATTTGCAGTTATTCTGGAAACATTTACATGAAGCTTTTGAAAAATAAGAGCACTCCTAATAATATATATATAATTAATATATAATATACAATATTATCTATATCTATATCTATATATCTATACATATACACATTTATTTACTTCCAAATCCACATTTGCATTTGGAAGAGTTATTGCTTAACTGTCCTGAGTTCTTTGCTGCTTTCTATATCCCTGTTCTTTATCACTGTGACATTGGGCTTAGCCATAAATTCCTTTGTTCTTAAAAGATGTAGGAAATTAAAGATTCAAATAAGCATTTTTGTGTTTTTATTTGAATTTTTATACATCTGAAATTACCAAGGGACCATGCCTGGTCTAGACTGCTAGAGGATGAGGGACACAGGGAGACAAACTAAGTAGCCAAATTTCTTCCAGCTAAAGTCAACCTAAACCAGTCAGTAGTGAGTCTCACTAATCATGTAAGTCAGCCCAGCTGAGATGATGAAAATCTACTCTGCAGATCTGCCAAGATTGATGACCAGCACATTCACAAACTAAATAAATGTGGTTTATATTGATGCACTTTTATCTGCCATACACAGCATCATGTTAATATAGATATTTCTACCAGAGATTGGATGCTGTAGCAACAAAACATAAAATTTGTAAATAGGGGGGGTGAGTAGCAAAGGGCTGCAGATGAAGGGGATATTATTGTTCAGAGATGGAAAGCATTAAATAAAATATTATGAAAGGTTGGAGAAAGAGGAAGAAAACTGGTATTTAATGATAGGAAATTAGTGATTCATGTTATGCACTAACAAAATTTTGGGTAAATTGGTAGAAGGTAGACATGGACATAAGCGAAGATTTCCAGAAAGAATATACCTCCTTCATGCAAATCTGCTTTCTGGGAACAATGACTCATGTCATTGGTTAAATTTATAATAGTTAATTTACATGCTATGATATTATGAAATATCAGAATAATTGTCAAAATGGTTATTCATTTTTAGTAAATGATCATATATGTTATTGTGAAGAGAAAATAGAGATTACAAAATTCTTATGTTGTAGTATTTCATTTTGGTGGATAAATACTATTTGATGAAAGAAGAAAATTATAGGCAAAGAAATGATCTTGGCATGCACTTCCATGAACTGACTGTCCTTTTCAGGCCCAACAGGTACTCATGCCATTCCTTGCTCTCATGGACAGTCTTCTGGATTCTTCAGATTATAGACTATCCACATTAGATACTTGGATGTATTTGTAAGTTTGGCTGAATTGGATACCTCACAAAAGAACTAAGAAAAAACTGATACGATGTTTATTTTTATTGAATTTCTATATCTTGCTTAATTTTATCCTATCCATAGATTTAGTTGAAGGAGTTAAGGCTCTGAAATTTAAATAACTGAGTTTTAATTGTAAATCTGCCCTTACAGTGTAAAATCTGGATATATTAAACATTCAAGCTTTCTTCATAGATGAAATGGGCATTATAATGTCTATTATTTTAAGATGCTGCAAAGATTAATTCAGAAATATATAACCTTTTCTTCGGTATGTGTTAATATTCCTACAGATGTTAACATGGATACATAGATAGGAAAAGGATAAATGGATCATAGACAGACATAAACATAGCTCCCTATAGAAAAAGAGTAAAAAAAAATGAAGTCACTACACATTAAGTAGCTGATCTCGCTTTTCTAATCAATTACCTGTGAATAATTTTCACTTCAGATAAGAAAAACCCATCACTAAGGGCTGGGTGGCTCAGTCTTTAAGTGTCTGACTCTTGATTTCCGCTCAGGTCATTATCTCAGGGTTGTGGGATCAAGTCCCACGTTGGGCTCCACGGTCACGTGAGAGTCTCCTTAAGATTCTCTCTCTCTTCTTCTCCCTCTGCTCCTTCCACTGGCTGTGCTTTCCCACTTTCTAAAATAAATAAATAAATATTTTTAAAAAAAAGAGAGAGAGAGAGAGAGAAATAGCCATCAGTTTTCCTTTAGTTTAAACACCAGACTTACTATAGTTAATAAGGATTGTCTTAGCAGAACCTAATTTTGAGTTGAAGTTTCACAAAATCTTCATAATTCAGAAGATGAAAATTATGGTTGAGATAAACAAAATGCAAGTATGCTAACCCTATTCTAGTAATCATTTCCCACATGACTTGAAATGATATTGTTTGTCTTGATTGTGAGATCAATGCATAGAGATTTGTATGGATAATTATAGTTATCAATTCATTTGGATTTATAAATTTTATCTGGAAAGAAGCTTCGGTGAAAGAAGAACCTAGCAAGTCTCACTACAGTATTTGTCATTTGTTTAGGGGAAAAATAATGTTTAAATATGACAGGAAAAAGATGAATTAAATAATAACTTTATTTAGAAAATAATAATTGTGATCTACTAATATGCATTTTCAAATATCCTTTGTCATATACATGCCTTCTTTTTAAATGCTAATATGTATATAATCCTTTTAGTTTTTGTGTAGAACAACTTCAAGGATTAAAGTGATCTGTTGTCTTATTTCAGAAAATTATTGGATGAAATTATGAGTAAAATATATAATTTTATTTTTGCTTAGCAAAATGAGTGCATTAGTTTCTAAGGCATGTCATAAAATATTCTTTAATTTAATAAAATTATGTCCCCTTGAGAAATATGAAAACATTGAACATAAGAATATTTAAAACATCAAATTCAAGATGACTATAGTTTTGCAGTGTCTTCTAGTAGCATCTGTATTAGAGATTATTGTGTTATTAAATCTATTCAACCTATAATATTTTTAAACATATATATGCTTTATGAAAAATAATCATGATTTTTAAAATGCTCATGCTAACATTATTTAATATTGAGAAAATGATGAAAAACTGAAATACTTTCAGATGTTTAATGTATATATATATGATTAATAAAAGCTTAGTGTATCTAAAACTTAAGAATTCTATTTTTATCTATTAATCTTATAATTGATCATTTTAAGTATTTTTTAAAAATACAATTAGCAAACACTAAGCTCTGTGCTACATGAAAACTCATATAATTCTGACAAAAATCAGTGAAGTGAGAACTGTTATTTAATCCTGATTTTGCAGAAGAGAAAAAGGAGACACAGAAATATTAACATAACCTGCAGATATTCACATAGCTGAAAAGTATCAACAGGAATAACACCCTAATAGACAAACTCCAGAGTCTGGGCTCTTGACACTTACCCTATGTTACTTATTGATAGATTGGAAAAAATCACTCCTGAGGTTGTTTCCATATAATTCCAGGCTTAGAAAAGGTGGGTTTTGAAAATACTTGCAACATGGGAAACATTCTTTTGCATTCAGTGAAAATCTTTGGTCTTGAAAGATTCACTTCACTTGTGAAACACACACACACACACCCCAACAAGGCATGAAATTATTAAATTAAATATATAAGCATTCAGATCCATACTCTGAATTTGTGCTTTTTAATTAATTTATTTTTAGTATATGTCTCCTAATTTTTCAAGAAAAAATAATGGTTTTTAATCCTGATTCATTCACTGATTTGGAAAATATGAAGTAATTGGCTTGGAAAATTATTTAAAAGTCAAATCATTTGTGTTTTATTGGTTTTCTTACTGATTTGCTTGGTGTGTGTTCATAAAAGATTATATGCTTTAAAGTGAAGAGGCGACAATAGAGTAGCTTTTCACTTTCAACCAAGACTCAGAATAAATGTGATAGAATTGTGGAAGGGTAAAAAATGATCAGAGGAATAGGATTTTGCCATCTCATCTTCTAGAAAAATAAAATAGCCTTAAAATGCACAGTTTTTGCTTTAGAATCCTTTTTACAGAAGGAATTTTATAAACCACGTTTTCTTAATGTAGATTATACTGTGTTTGCCTGTTCTTTAAAAAGAAACATTAATCCTTCAATCCTAACCTTTTCAAAATTTTGAAATCTTTATAAAGAATTTAAACCACAATAAAAATGTGGAAATATTAAACAGTCCTCCTTCTGCTTTATATTAAACCTGGAGAGGGAAAATTGTTTTCAGAAAAATTTTTATTGTTGTGTTGTTATTATATTTGATGGTGAATAAGGGGAATATTTTCTAAATACATATAATCACTCATATTATGGATAAGCCTATGATTGATTACAGTATGTAAATGTGCTCATGTAACACATCAAATGGTAATATTTAAAGAAAAATGTGCCTGGTATCATTAGCTTGAGGATTTTCAGTCTCCATGATACATTAAAAAAAAAATCCATTCTTTAAATCTCTCCATACTCTGGAATTCAATTGTTATTCTGTTATTTCCAGAATATGGAGATTTAAATATATGCTAGTTGTATTACAGTAATGTGTGTCAGAGAATGTAAAAGGAATTAACTCTGACACCTGTTAATTGGCAGAATTGATGCTCCTTATTGTAAAGAGATCTTCTTGCATCATTCGTTTTCGAAGTCTTTTTAAGCAAATACAAGATATCGGATTTATTAAAATAGTTGTTTAGTATATTATATTTTTCCAATTATTGATTTTGTTTTAAAATGAGAAATAATAGTAGCATCAATAGCTATTTTTTACAACTTCAGGTTCTACATCTAAATATATAATAACATGATTTCTCTACTTATTCCTATAATTCTGATACAACCTCATTACTACACTGTGGAGTAAACAATGTTTCAGTTACTAATATTAATTCAGAAATAAACAATATCTTTTTTAGAATTTTTAAATACTAGAACTATGAATAAATATATAATAATTTATGAATGTGTTGATATTTATTGATTCATCTCAGTAATAAGATAAAAAAGGAAGGGTTCAGTCAGGTAACATTGTTAAACTAAATGTGTTTCAGATTATATTGTATGACATTATCATTATTTTCATAATTAAGTCACTATCAGTGAAGACAAAGTCTTCTACAAACCAGTATACAGTTTTTTGTTTTATTTTTTGTTTTGTTTTGTTGTTACGCCAAATCTCTATCTGGAATACTAACTCAGGAAGGCTCCTTTGGTCACTTTCAGTTACATATATGTGTTTATGTGTTAGCACATGTGTGCTTGTAATGCCTACAATGACACTTTATTAAAATTATTCATTTAGTTACCATCTATACCCATCCTTCATCTCTCTTCCAAACAATACACACTGACCATGAGACTATGATCAACAAGCAAGTGATTCTTACTCCACTTTGTTATCAAATACAAACCTCAATTCATGACATTTTAAAAATGCTTGCCATACTGGTATTTTTTTTTAAAGATTTTATTTATTTAATTGCCAGAGATCACAAGTAAGCAGAGAGGCAGGCAGAGAGAGAGGAGGAAGCAGGCTCCCCGCTGAGCAGAAAGCCAGATGCGGGGCTTGATCCCAGGACCCTGGGATCATGACAGGAGCCGAAGGCCCAGGCTTTAACCCACTGAGCCACACAGGTGCCCTGGCATACTGGTATTTTAAAAGAAAAACTCAGCTCAACAAGAAAGAGATTTAAATGTGTAAAAGCATAAAACCTTAATGATTAGTTCATAAATCTCAAGAATTTTTCATGGTGAATAATGCTGGATTCATGGGTATGATGCTGCTCATGTCTTTGCAAGTGGGACATTGAAATAGAGACCCAAGCTTTCATTAAGGGTGCATACCATACTCTCATATCTCTGAATAAATACAGAATGACACTATTCTTTCCAGAAATGTAAGATAAAATCAGACCCTTTGTTTCATGGTTAAATGTGTAAGAAAATTACAGTCCTGTTATCCTACTTTTTCCTAAGGAAGATTAATGAAGTTTCTAATGTTTCACTGAAAGATGTGTTAGATATTTAATTAGCATATTTTAACCATTATTGATATGACTTATCTATACAAATAAAGCAGGTGATGACAATGAAGACAAAGCAGTTGGTGATAGAAATTGAAAAATTAAGAAAAGCATTAGTTTAATAGAAATAATATAATTTAAGAGGTAAAATATCCAGAGCTTAATTCCTATTCCAGAAGTTGCTATCTATATGAGTTTAAGCAATTTCTTTCACTATCTATAAGAATAACAAAATTTGACTCAGACAAATGCCGGCGGTTTGGGTGAAGATAAAGAAATCCCTACTTATAGTGCTGAATAATTACAATTAGAATTTAAAAAAAAAAAAGTAATGATAACCAGAAGACTGGTACAGTGCTGGATTACCTAATATGAAGATGCCAATAGAAGAGGATTAGCAACTCTTTCCTAGATAGCACACATGCCAAATGCCCTCGTAGTTCAAATCACAAAGTTTCTTAGAAAACCATAAATACCCAAAATGCCTATTAAAAACAAAAACTCACTGGACCACAGTCTATATTTTTGTTTTCCTGTATAAAGTTTTCCTTGTCTTGTGCTCCTGTTAGGTTACAGTCAACCCATACGTGATAAATCTCATTCATAGGCAAGTAAATCTCAGCTGTATTGTTTCCTACTCTAATATGCCTGTGTTAGTTGTTTCCGGAGGTTTCACTGGAAAAGTCTGCTCTCATGAGTCTCTCTCCATTAAAATTACAGATATGAAAAAAAAAATTACAGATATGGTATACTTCCTCCACACTACTTTCTTAAAATGTCTTCCTTTGGCCCTGCTATTGGGTCTATGTTCAATAAAGGACTCGGGTTTTCATGTTCTGAATCTGGTTATGTCATGTCTGCTTTTTATAAATCTAACATTTATTGTCCCATTGGAGACAACAAAGATAGTAAGTTAGCTTTGACTATTTGACCATCTGGTATCTGTCAGGTAAAATAGAACAGAAAACAAATTTTCTTTACAGGGCCAATCAATTCAGTATGTGGTTTTATATATTTGTCACTTTTGATTGTCTTTTTGTCTTGAGAATTCTTGGTATTGAGTTATCAATTGCCAGGCTACTGGGTCACAGGACAATAGTTTAGTTGGACTGTTAGCCATTGTCAGAAATGGTGTTGGGAATTTGCCCATATAAATTTCAGAAACAATCAATTTTTTTACTTACTTTGTTTTATTTGACTTTTGATGTTATTCTAAAGGAAAATAAATTAGCATATCCAATTCCACATTTATAATCATGGTCCTTTCATCTCTGGGTATAGTTCTTTTAATGCTTCTGAAAATAATAAATCATAAAAATTTGTCAAATTTTTTGGGGCACCTGGGTGGCTCAGTGGGTTAAAGCCTCTGCCTTTGGCTCAGGTCATGATCCCAGGGTCCTGGGATTGAGCCCCGCATCGGGTTCTCTGCTCAGTGGGGAGGCTGCTTCCTCCTCTCTCTCTGCCTGCTTCTCTGCCTAGCCGTGATCTCTGTCAAATAAATAAATAAAATCTTTTAAAAAAAAATTCATCAAATTTTTTGACACACTGTAGGTGTTATATAATTCAGATGATTTTTTTGTTGAAGGGAAATTAATGGAATTTTCCAAAACTTAAAATTATTTTGTAAAATGGAACAAGAACTTTATTATTGTAACAAATGTGCACATGAAACTATATATCATATGGACATAAGCAATAATACCAGGACCATAGGGAAGGGAGGGAAATCTGAAGAGGGAGAAATCAGAGAGTGAGATGAACCATGAGCGACTATGGACCCTGGGAAACAAACAGGATTTTAGATGGGAGGGGCGTGGGGAGATGGGGTAACAAGGTGATGGATATGAAGGAGGGCATGTATTGTGATGAGCATTGGGTGTTATATGCAACTAATGAATCACTAAGCCCTACGTCAAAAGCTAATAACATACTATACATTGGCTAACTGAACATAATAACGAAAAGTAACAAAGTGTTTGGCAAGGGAAGAAGTCAATTTAAGAATAATTTATTTAATAATACTCTGGGAAAAAAAAGAAACTATATATCTGTTCAAATGAGAATACAGATGGAATAGAAGAGATTGCTTTTGACTTGACCCAAGTTTCTTTTTTTAATAACTTTATTGAGAAATAATCAATATACCATACAATTCAGCCATTTATAATATAAAAGTTAATGTCTTCTAGTGTATTCTTAGAGTTGTGCATCTATTATCTTAATCAATTTTAGAATGTTTTAATTTCCCCCCAAACAAACCTCATATCTCTTAGCTCTTACTGTTCAGGTCCCCTCATCCTTCCAGTCATAAGTAATTACTAATCTACTTTCTGTATATATGATCTGCTAATTCTGGACATTTCATTTAATGGAATTATAAAACATATGGACCTTTGTGATTGGCTTCTTTCACTTAGCATAATGTTTTCAAGGTTCATCCATGCTGTAGTGTTCCTTTTTATTGCCAAATATTTTACTGTATGAATGTAATGCATTTTATTAGTGCATTAATCAGTTGATGGGAATTTGAGTTGTTTCTATGTTTGGTTATTATAGAAAGGCTGCTATGAACATTAATCTACAAGTTTTTCATGGACATATGTTTTCATTTCTTCTGAGTAGATACCTAGGTGGAGATGTTGGGTCTTACAGCAACCCTTTTTTTAACCATTTGAGGAACTACCAGACTGTTTTACAAAAAGTGTCTGCACTGTTTTCCAATTCTATCGGCAGCATTTGAAATTTCAATTTCTTTACCTCCTTGACAACTTTTGTTATTATTTGTCCTTTTGATTATAGCCATCTTAGTGTGTATAAAGTGGTGACTTTCTGTCAACTCATTGTAGACTGGAGACTCTTGACAACTCAAAAAACCAGAACAGTTCCAAGTACAGGTCTTGTTTGTTTGTTTGTTTGTTTTTTCTTCCTCCTTTTAGGAAAAGAGAAGAACAAAACAAAGCAAAAAGGGAAGTCTTATAGAGATATACTCAAATTGGCCTAGTCAATAAGAGTAGGAAAGTTTTGTTTAACAGCAACCTGGTGTTAGCAAACCTTTAACTTCAGCCATTGACTGTAACCACAACGGGATTAGATGAGTTTTATAAAAAAATTAACCTACAGTGTAAACACTGTAAAATCACACATAGGTATTAACTTGTGTGAGAGTTTTATACATTTCTCTGCTTTGTGAACATAAAATATTTTCCAAACAAGCAAAATCATAGTTTTATATCTCTCCATGTCCAGATAGGCATCCTAACTCTAAAATAATTCCTATTCTGAATGGGAAATAAAGCATATATACATGCATAAATATATATAATATATGAAATTATTATAGCAAGGTATAGTATTTCCAGAGTCAAAAAAGATTAACTCTTTGCTTTGAAAAATGCTGACACTTTTTAAGAAAAAAGCTTCAAACCATTGTGGAAGCTCTAATACACACACACACACACACACACACACACACACACACACACACACGGCAATGTATATGGTTGTGGATTAAATGGCCTTGGTTGCTAAGTTACCAGATAAGAAGCAGAAAAAATATGAAGTCAGGCAAACAAATAGTAAAAGAAGCTGAGAAGATTTTTTTCTTTTTTTCCCTGCCCTGTCTCTCTCTTGGAACCACACAGTGGTGGGAAAATACAAACCCACAGAAAAATGATTATAACAACATAATAATGATGGAAAGATAATAGTAAGCAGTGAATGATGCAGTAATCATGAAGCATGTGCTACTTATAGAAATTGTATGGTTACATTACAGCCTTATGTATACTTAGAGCTTTAAAGAGTGGTTATTTTAAACTATATCAAGAGCAGTGACTTTATATTTTCAGTGTTTACACTCAGAACTCCCTATACCATCACTGATAAATTAGTATAAATAAATGAGTAAAGGATTCATAGAAATTATCTTATGACAATTATTTTTAAAAATGGGTGGAAAAAACAAAGTTGCACCCCCTCTACACCCATACGCACACCATGAAGCAAGGGTTCTGTAGTCAAATTATTTTTACTGCATAAATTACCTGATTTAGTTTTCATGGATAATTGTTCCAGGATTTTTTTTTTTGTTATGGCAGATTTGTTCTTGAAAAATTATGCCTGTTGTAGAAAATTTGGAAAGAATCCTAGAACACCCAATTATGCAAGACTTATAGCTCATATAAGGGACACCTACTGTTTTAAAGGGGAACATGGGATTTATAAATTTTCCACAAAGGAAGTTCTGTCTGAAAGATTTAATGGGACTGGGATTCAAACAAAAGGTATTTGTTCTGTTTTTTGTTTTTCTGACACCCATTTTGTCAACACCAATTAATTATTAAGTGCCACGGTGGTTTGGAATCCCAGCATAAACATTTTACTCACATCTTATGAATCCACCTGATGTGCAGCTTAAGTAGAAATGTGTGAAGCATTGGGCATTTTGCCAGATGTTTATCTATGCCTGTCAATTTTTAAAACTTGGAGAAGTTGCACAGTTTTGTAAAATAGTTTTTCCCACATAGAAAATCCATTTCCTGTTTTTCAAGAGTAAATTAATTTTAGAAGTTTCGGACATATTATAGCATATTCTCCCTGAGAATTGTTTATTTTGTTTTTATTTTCATAAAAGAATTATATTAAATGCACCAAAGGATGATATTCATCTTTGTTACATAATATATCTATGTCCCAAAAGTAATACAATGTATAATTGGAAAGCCCTTGGCATTATTTTACAGTACATGGTCAGCATAATTGGCTGAATTAGATTAAAAGCTGTTGAATAGTTTAGAATCAAGTTACAATTAACCACAAATTTATACCTTGTTGAGACATTTAATTGTGTATATAATGAACATACTAAAAGTCTAAAATCATTTATTCCTTTAAAATTTGATTTTTAAAGGAAATTCTCAGATCTTTAAAAGCACCACATGTTTCCAGAAGTAGCTCACTACTTAATTGTATTTTAAGATTGCTGCTTTTGTTGTGTAGTAATATTTTTGGAATTGGTACTCTATGGTAACCTTCTCTTGGTATGTGATATCATAGGGTAAGATTACTTATACTATAAGAGCTATTTGTTAAGCATGGGCATAATGTTATATATGTTTTATATGTATTTTTATCAGTCCTCCACTACCATGCAAAGCATCTTCTCTTTACAAACTTTATTCATTGAGGTTTGGAAGATTACGTAAAAAGACCAATAACACTGACTAGTAAGAGTAAGTTAGTGACCTATAATAGATTACTCCAAAGCTCATGTTTTGTTCCACTAAAACATGTTGCTTCCAACTATTGTCACTATTTCTTTATAAAGGTGTCTGTCTCAGAAAAAGATATTTTTGTATCATTTTACCATCAGAAAGTTGGATGTAAACATAATTGAAAATAGTTAAGTCTTTCGGGAGCAGTGACAGTGTGTTTTGGAGCCACCCCTGGAGCCAGAGCTGTCTTTTCTCCTCCTCTTTCACTCCCCTTGGCAAACAGTAAAGGATGTTCATATTGGGAAACAACAACAACAAAACACAAAAAAAAAGCCAAAACAAAAGCAATAATAATATGGTATCCACAAGGAAGAACAAATAAGTTGTGATTTCAAGTAAAACCAGTAACAGCAGTATCCTGGGAAGAAGGAGAAAGAGAGAAGGAAGAAGTGGAGGAGGAGGGGAGGACAAGGATGAGAACAAATAAGAAATGAAGTAATGGAAAAGAAAAAAACACAAGTAAAAGACAGTTAAAATATAATAAAATCTGGCTTCTTGCAGCTATAAATCCATATTTAATGATATTGCTTTAGATATAAAATGTGACAACACATAATGTTTTCAATGAAGATATCTGAACTTAGAACTCCCCAGTTGCTTTTCAGTCATTATTTCAAATTTACCAGAGTATTCCTTTTACTTTTTTTTTTCCTTTATAAATACTAATTCTTTTTCCTGAATACACTGCAATCCCCTAAACCTCAGAAGTCTTGGGACTAATAATTTTTCTACAATATAAATATAAATATATTAAGGCCAATATTTGAAAGATTGTCTCATCTCTTTTCTCTGCTGCATCCAGTTATTTTCCTTAATACAGATGGAAATAATCCCCTTATTTGAAATATATTCCATTTGGTGATTCTACCATTGGACCTCTCACAAAATTCCTATTACACTTTACCATTTAAGAATTTAAGAAATCATACTTCCTTGCTTGTTAGTTGATGACTGATCTTCCTTATTCTTTCTTTCCTTTTCTTGTTTTCCACACTCTTTTTTGTACTTTTTCTTTTCTCCTTTGGTTGCTAATTGCCATCCTGCATGATGTCTCCAATGAAGGTAAATATAGCACATCATTCCTGTTGGCCCTTTGACACAATGACACTTATATGTTCATTTCACTTCTCTCATAGGCTTTCTGGTGTCTCTGAAACAAATTCGTTTCCAATCCTTAATTTAAACATTGTATTCCAAAGCCTTTATTGTCCCAGCTCTTATTATATAAATATTCCTAATGTAACCTATCAAGTAATTACTGCAAATTGATAATCGAAAGAAATAAAATGTAGCTGTAACTGTTACATAAACATGGATGTAGACATGTACATCATTTAAATACAAGTTAGGGGAATTTGGAGTAATCGTGGATCAAGCCAGATATTTCTTTTTCACCTCAAATAGCTTTGCTGTCCAGGGTTAGTGAAATAGTTCTACTCTATGATGTCCTTGGTCTATAGAACAGAGAACAGAATAATGAAGAAGGAAACAATCAATCACTTAATCCCTGTCATGGTAAAGTTCATGTTAACTAGACATGAGGTGCTCAGACGAATCATTTCTGGGTGTGTCTGTAATAATATTTCTGGAAATAAGCCATTTGAAGTGGTGGACTCAGTAAAGTTGATTTCCTTCCCACTGCGCAAGGGCATCATTCAAGCTTGAGCCCGAATAGAACAAATGTGGAGAAATGAGGAATGCATGCCTTTTCCCCCTGCCTCATTGCTTGAGCTGAACCATCTCATGTCATCTCTGCTGTTTTTGGACTGGGATCTACACCATCAACTCCTCTGGTTCTCAGTACTTCAGACTTGGAATAAATTACATCACTAATTCTTCATGGTCTCTAGCTCGTGGACAGCTAATCATGGGACTTCTCAGCCTCCATAATCATCCGGGCTAATTGCCTAATAAATCTCTTTCTCTTTCTCTTTTGTACATATATAATACATATAATCTATATATGATCTACATAAGTATATATAATCTTTATATATTTATATAGATCTACCTATCCCATTTCTGTGGAGTACCCTGATTAATACAATTACCTAACTATACCTCTTTATAAGTGAAGCTAGAACATAATAGTCATTATTTTGAGCAGCCTTGTGTCCAGGTAAATATTTATTTAAAATAAAAATAAAAATTTAAAAAAAGAACAACTTTAAAAGATATTTAGGTATCTCAGACAATAGCAGCATCTTTGAAAGAACAAAATTGTGATAAAGTATAATTAGGAAAAATAAGACAAAGCTGTTTATTTTATGTATGTATGTATTTATGTATGTATTTATTTATTTTAAGTTTTCATTTATTTGAAAGGGAGAAAGAAACAGAGATAGGGAGAGAGAGCACAAGCTGGGAAGAGAGGAAGAAGGATGCTCCCCGCTGAGCAGGGATCCCGTCGGGCTCAATCCCAGGACCTTGGGATCATCACTTGAGCTGAAGGCAGATGCTTAACTGACTGAGTCACGCAGGTAACCCATCAAAACAGTTTATATAAAGAAATAATGACTAGGAATGCCATGGATGAACACTTAAAATTATATTAAATCTTTAGAAAAAGACTAAATGGTTGACCACCCACAGTGAGCAGTAAGGAGATTAAAAATATGAAAGAAGCATTCATGATACCTTTGTGTGACTTCAGTATAACCTCAACATCCAATACATGTTTTAAAAGAAGAGAAGAATACAGGGAATGATAAACACCTTACATTTAAGTAGAGAGTGGCTGAGTTTTTAGCTGTTTTATAATTGTGCATTCTTAACCTGAAGTGCACACTAAGTAAAAAGCAAGTAACAGGGGCACCTGGGTGGCTCAGTCGTTAAGCATCTGCCTTCAGGTCAGGTCATGATCCCAAGGTCCTGGGATCAAGCCCCGCATCAGGTTACCTGCTCATCGGGAAGCCTGCTTCTCCCTCTCCCACTCCACTTGCTTGTGTTCCCTTTCTCGCTGAATCTCTCTCTGTCAAATAAATAAATAAAATCTTAAAAAAAGAGCAAGGAACATAAAATTAAACCCACATTTAGGCATATCTACGAAATTACAAGCCATCAAGAATGAAAAATACAACAAAACAAAAAAAGCGTCTAGATAGAAAAGAGATTATCTAAAAGAAAATAACTCTTACATTGATAATAGATTAATAATCATATGTAGCAGATACAGACAGACAACAGAATTCTGGATCAAGTGGCTGAAGGAATATCAGCAAAACTTATAGCACGCGAGAGAATGTGTGACATTTTATCTGATAGCTTACAATACACAGACGTCATGAAAGAAATATTAAAAGCTTTACTTTCTCAATAAGAAAATGTAAACAGAGGCAGGACGTGTGATGAAAGAACAAATGATAACCAAATATGTTGTAAAACATTTCAACACTGGTGATAAAAATTACGTGGATTACTTCAAAACATTTAAATAACATCAAGGCTAAAATTTTCTATAACTGAGTTTTCCATTGATGCCTTAACAAATTATACAAATTTAAGCCATTTAATTCATTACTTTATGGCTCTGTGGGTCAGATATTCTGTACATGTTACTCTGTAATAGCAAAGTGCAGGTGGATCTGTGATCTTTTCTAGAAGTTTTAGGGGAAATTGTGTTCCCTGATCACTTGGGTTATTGCCACCATTTAATTCCCTAAGGCTGTAGGATCTACGCCTCCATTTTTTTTAACTGGCTGTCTCTGATGGCCATTTATTTCCAAGAGTGAAACCATTAATTTTTTTTTTTTTTTTTTTTTTTTTTTTTTGCCTGTGCTGTCTTTCCTGGATCCTTAAAGCCACCAGTAGCTTGTTCTTTCCACGTCCCATCACTCTGACCTATTCCATTGCCCATCCCCCTCCAACTTTCTCTTCCTTGTTTTTAAGATTTCATGTGATTAGGGCCTCCTGGGTGGCTCAGTGTGTTAAGCCCCTGCCTTAGGCTCAGGTCTTGGTCTCAGGGTCCTGGAATCAAGCCCCGCATTGGACTCTGCTTAGCAGGGAACCTGCTTCCCCTTGTCTCTCTGCCTGCCTCTCTGCCTACTTGTCATGTCTCTCTCTCTCTGTCAAATAAATAAGTAAAATCTTAAAAAAAAAAAAAGATTTCACGTGATTATATGGAATCCATTCAGATAATCTAAAGTAATCTCCCTGTTGTAAGGAGGTGATAAGCAACATTGATTCCAGCTGCAACTCCCAATTCCTCTTTGCCAATAATGTAACATATTGACATTTGAAAAAGCTTGACATATGTGCAGATTTCCCATTTGCCTCTTTTCCAGATACACAGTAGTAGAAAGTCCTGAATTCTCCACCAAAAAAAAAAAAAAAAAAAAAAAAAGTCAAATTTTCTCAGACCTGTGGTGTGCTGGCACTGGCTCTGATCCAAGAAGGTCAACCATAAAATTTTTAGGAATCATAAGTCACTTATTAAACATAGCCATTATCATGAAGTAAATTATAGGACTTAAAATTAAATGAATGTTAAAAAAACAAAGATAAATAATGAATATATCAATTTCTAATTACTTAACCATTTTCTACACTCTTGAAGTTATTTGCAGGGTGGAAATATTATATAATGGCCTTCTAAGGAACTTTTGTCTTACTCTCTAATGTAAAAGAAAATACCAAACAATGTTCACTATACTCATTCATAAATTGCAATCACACTTTAAGGATGCAAGCATTTGGCAAAAATTAATCAAAGTCTTCTATGAGAGGCAGTTAACAAAACAGAATTTACTGCATTTTATTATCACATTGAAACTGTGGGCTGCCTATTGTTTATGTAAGAAAATATGTAATATTTTTAAAATATATAGCAGAGCTTTTTGAAGAGCCAGTTTTTAAAATTTCTCTAGCATGCTGAATCTGAGGCATTCAAATTGGTTTTATTATAATTCTCACAATAGAAGAAAAGAAAAGTTCTGATATAAGGAAATTCCCTTCTTGGAACATGTTGGGCTAATTTGGTGAGTGTGTGCATATGTGTGTGTTAGCTATTTTTTTTTTTTTTCACATGTACATTCCCATTGTATCATGTACTTTGAGTTTCTGGTAAATAGTATCCATTCATCCTGATTTTTTAAACAACAAAATTATTCAGCACAAGAAGCACATCTGCCAAATTGTATACTCCAGACATTTCTGTTGATCTTTTCAGATACTTAGTGATGCCCTCTTTTTAATGTAAAAGCAGAAACAGGCTACCACCTGAAGCTTCCTTTGTCAAAAATGCATTAAGGTGACACACAGTGGAAGGTTTTCTTTCAATGTTTGTGTAAAGCTGGAGGATTAAAAAGGAAGGTAATTTTGTGGCTGTTGTTGCAAAGCAATGATAAAGAGTTTTTCTAAAAATTATGTAGCCAGATATGTATTTCAAATATGGTGTCATTTTGCAATAAAGGTATTCTAACTCTAACTTAGTAGGAGAATACGGGGAATATATAATCACATGGGAGAATAACCCAGCTCTAATGTAGCTTTTATAAATCAACATTAGGGTCTGTGTGGCTAAGTTACGACATAGCTCCCCTTAGATTTGACAGTCGTACTTTCAGGAGACTTTAAAACAGCAAATACGCCATCCTTTTTGAGCTGAATGTAAAATGAGAGTTACATACATTTATAGGATATGCTTTCATTGCTCTAAGTATCATAATTTTTTATTCAAAATTGTAATCATTCTGTAGTAGGCTTGTTCTGTCAATACCATATCATGGTGCATTTTGATTCTTCAAAACTAAAAATGTCAGGGCTTGCTACTAAAAAAGTCCCAGGGATATAATGTATACCAAGGCAACTATAGTTAGTAACACTGTGCTGCCTATTTGAAAGTGGCTAAGAGATTAAATCTTAAATAGTTTTCATCACAAGGAAAACAAATTCTGTAACTATATGTATGGTGACAGATGTTAACTAGATTGACTGTGGTGGTCATTTCAAAATATATTCAAATGTCCAACCATGTCATATACCTGAAAACTAATATAATGTTGTATGTCAGTTATTCGTCAATAAAAAAATCTTTAAAAACAATCTGAAATTCGTCCTGCAGAGAAAAAGAATATATATAATATACATTTTATAAATATATATTATATATTTTCTGAAGGAAAATCAGTGACCAAAATTACTTTACGTTCAATTTTCATGTTTTGTTATTTGTATGCTCTTTGCTATCTTGTATATCTCTTACCCTTAAATCCTCAGAGGTTTTAAAAATGATCTCCCAGATCAACTAGAAGGCATCTACATGATAATTGAAACATTTCATTACTAATTGCCCCTTATTTTATTTTAGTCACCCACCATTGATTTACTCAAACCCTTCATAGTAGGCACTCTTTAGTTTTAGTTTCTTATGGTTAAACCTAGCTGGCTTTCCTTAACAATTTTCACTCTGAATCCTTAGGGTAGTCTGAAGTAGAGTCATTAAATCCTGTACTCCAAAAAGCGTCTTCTCTTCCTTCTACTTAATTTATGGAGAAGTTTATCACCCTGTAGAATAATCATGTCGCCCTAGCTTCAAAATCTCTCTCTTCTACATTTTTTTCTTTCTCATTCTTTAGTCCATCGGGGAGTGGTGTTTTTTTTTCTTTTTCTAATCGATGGTTTCTATTCCAGACTCCACTGAAGTGCAAGGACTTAACGTGCCAGTGTTGTGGGAGTAAATGTCATAGAAAAGAGAGTATCAGCCTTGCTTGGTGAGAAGATGCTTCAGAGGTTGGTGGAAGTGTATCTTCCTGGCAGAAGAGCAGGTGGTATTTGGGAGAGAGGAGAAACAGATGGTGACTCTGAAAAAAAGGACATGATAATGTCCCATCTTCATAAAATAAGCCTGAGTTGAGCATGAACATAGCATGGTGAGCAATAAATGTGGTAGGTCAACTACCAGGTGATGCACACGATAAATATGGACCAAGCTCTTGATTGCAGAAGTGTGGAAAGTACAGACCTTAACTGAAGTTACCTTTGTTAGTGAAGTTAGTCACAAATAAAGGTGTGCTTTCAGTGCCTAAAAGGAGAGATGATTCACAGCTCATTTCAATAAAGCAAAGCAATAAAAATAAAAAAAAAATTAAGGATTTGATATAAGGAGAAACATGTAAAGTTTAAATTTATGATCATAAAATGTTGATATATATTGTTTTCAGCCCCTTAGTATGCAATACTGTAGCAAGGATGTTTCTGTAACATAAAATATACCCTGCAAGAATAAAATAAAAAAATATATATACACACATATATGCATATGTGTGTATATATATATATATATATTTTTTTTTTTACCAAATTGTCATTTTGAGAAGCAGTTGTTGATATAACTTTAGGTTGAATGCTTATACTTCAATGTACTATCAATTTTGCATCATGTCTGTTTTTCCCCAGTAAGAAAAATGAGTACTCAGTGTTCTTATGCTATTCTCAATTTTATTTCTCCTCTACCCATTTCAGTATTTTAGAGCAAATAACATTTTTTTCCTATTCATTATATTTCAGTCTTACAATGTTATTATTAGCCGCTACTTGGAGTTCTGTCAATATCTGAAAGTATCTATTAATTGTGAAGGGAGAGAATTGTGACATTATTAATTCATTGTGAAAGGAGAATATTAATGCTCCTATGTTTCTACTCACATGGCTTTCCCCAGTCCCGCATCCCAAACTTTTCATCTATTAATTTAATTTTACATTTTGCACTATAATCTTATTCAAACATTTATTTAATACTAGCTACTGGTGGGTCCTGTATGTTGAAATAAAAATAAAAGTCTTTACAGTGGGGGTGCCTGGGTGGCTCAATGCGTAAGTATCTTCCTTTGGCTGAGGTCATTATCTCAGGGTCCTGAGATGGAACCCAGTTTTGGGCTCACTTCTCAGCAGGGGAGCCCACCTCTCCCTCTCCCTTCCCCGGACTCCTCTCTCTCAAATAAATAAATAAAATCTTTAACAAACAGTTTTACAGTGTACTGGTTACGTAAAGACTTGTCAAGGCACTGTAAATACCACATTTCCTGTGTTATTTGTGAGAATATAGCCAGTGTCAAAGTCTAATGAACTTTTTTCTATTCTCTATTAATAAATAAAATCTGTGATATTTGAGTCAATTTCATATTTTGATCACATAGATTATAAAACAACATATAGTTTTTCTGATGTATTATCTGCCTTTTCTATTAGATTTTCTATCAGATTTCTATTAGATTTTTCTATTTTCTATTAGATTTTCTATTAGATAATGATTCGCCTACATAATACCTTCTCATGGATCCTGTATGTTGCTTTACTCTCTTTATCCCAGAGAGCTTTATCCAAGAGAGAATGCTTACTTAATACCTTTATTATACAATTTATAACACTACTGTCTGAAGTCCACTCATATGGCTTTTCTTTTTTTTGTGTGTGTGTGTACACATTTAGTTTTATTGTAACAAAGCAACTTGTACACTTTTAACGTTTAAAACTGAGCATCATCTTTCCTTTCCAGTGAAACAAAAAGAAGATTTAAAAATAAACAGGAACAAAATTACAATAGAGAATGTCAATTCCAAATAAGATCCTACAAGTTCTGCTGATTCTTCCATCGAGTGGCAGGGCTCAAGTCATCATTAGGAGAGAATTTTATTTTAAAAGTGTCATCTTAAACTGCAAGGATGTCCGTTAAACATCACAATTAAACATGCCAAAGGAGAAGCCATGTTGTCAAAATGCCCACTTAACCCACCCAAACATCTCAAACCCACCCTTTGCTGACCTTCTATAACCCCATTTTTTTAAGTTTTTTTTTTTTTCTTTTTTTTAAACAAGAGAAAGTAGACAGGTACATGTTGGTAAATGCTAACTGTCCATATTCACATAGAGACACAGTGTAATCTCTGAGCCCAATATACAGAGAAAGGATGAAAAAAGCTAGAATTCTATGCACTACTACACAGGGGCCTAGCACCCTCCAGATTCCAGCAGAGCTAAGGGAGCAGAAGGTTTTTCTTTTTTCCCACAGAGCACGGTGGTATTGATTCCATAAAGTTTTTGTTTTTGTTGAGACAGGAAGGGACAAAAATGAATTTGGAACAAAAAGGGGTAGAGATTCTTTTCCCACGGTATTCTGCTCAAGGTATTTCCCCCCAAAATAAGCTGAGAACCATTGTATAAAGGGAGAGAAAAAGGAGACTTCAAAAAACAGGGCGAATGAGCACGAGAGGAGAAAAGAAAACGAAAAAGGAAAAAAAAAAAAAAAAAGACGGCAACTTGCTCCCAGGGACTGAAGAAAATTAAAAAAGGAAGGTTGGAATCCATCAGTGTTCCATCAGTCATCTTTTCCTTCATCCACCTCTCCTTCCTCCCCCTCATCATCATCTTCATCTTCTTCACCTTCATCCTCTTCCCCTTCTTCATCAATATATTCCAATCCTTCTTTTTCATCATCATCATCTTCTTCTCCTTCCCCTTCTTCGTCATCTATATCGGGAACCAAGTAGTACGGTAATGGATTTGGCCAAATATCATCTTTGATGACCTCTCCTAACTCATCTGCACCTGCATCAGAATGGTCAGTAAACCAGGTGAAGCAGCTCTCTGGTTCCTCATGCTGTCTCTTCCTGCTGGCTTTATTCTGTGTTTGACTTGAACGTTTTGTCAAATCCTTTCCAGATTTCCATTTGATTTCAGTGGACTTTGAAGATGGATCACCACTCTCATTCAGATGAAATTCTTTGGAGAGAACTTTATTTTCGAAGTAAGGGTTTTCATCAAAATAAAAATCTATTCTGTAACCTGATTTAATATCTTCAAATTCTGTCACTTCAACTCTTGTCAAATAATGCAGCGCCTCTTCATCCTCCTCCCCAAGCAGTGCAGACACTTGTGGATGGTTGACAAATATTGTTACCCCAAAATTGGGGATTTTGGCGATCAATTCCGACCTCTTCTGAAAAAATGGTTGGCGGAGTTTGTTATATTTCTGTTCTACTTTCAAAATCTCCTCACTGGCTTGTTCATTAAGTCTGTCTATTTCATTTTGTACTTCATCAATATGTTCAATTGCTTCTCGCTGTTCTTTTTCTCCCTTATGCAAGTGCTGAGATGTGGACGTCTGCCCTGGCTTGGGGGCAGGAGGCAGTCTCGGTTTCTTCGTTTGAGGCGGGAGCGAAAACTGGCGTTTGGGGGCCATGCTGCGAGGAACCTCCAGGAAACCGGGAGAGAAGCACGTCTGGAAGCTCTGATTCTCATATGGCTTTTCAATTCTAACTCTTGATTTTCTGCAACTACTTTTTTTCTGAAGTACATACCTAAGTTTACTCAGAAAAGATTGGTTTCACTTTTTCTAGTTCTTGCATACCTGAAATCGTCTTTAGTTTACCCTCAGATTTTGTCAGAGTTATGATGCCTAAATTCAAAATAATTTTATCTATGTACAATGTAGATTTTTAACTTGTTCTTTATATCGCACAGGGATTTCCATCAATAGGCTGTGACAAATGGATTCCACTCCCCTTATGGATTCCTTAGCAGTGTGAGATTTTTCTTTTTTTTCTCCAAACTTATAATTCATCTGATGTTCTGAGGTTTCTGGGTTAGCATCTACATTTACCTTGATCAGAACAGAATCCAGTTCATCTCTTTCTAAAACCTTATTTTCCTCAGGTTTTTTTACTTCTGTGATATTTTGTTCCTACCCATACCTTCACTTTTTTTTTTTTTTTCTTCTTCTTCTTTTTGTTAGATCTTCTTTCTAGGACCTCTATTTGAATATTGGTCCTCCTCCATTTATTCTACTTATATTGTGTATTCTTCCATATGCTTGCTTCATCTTCTGAAAAATTAATTTAGGTTTATATTTTGCCCCTTATTGTAGCCTTTATTTATCATTGTAGAAACCATGATTTTTATTGCTAATAAACGTTTCTTCTTCTCACCCACTTCTCCTATTCCCTCTTCCTATTTCCTGTTTGTTTTTAAAGAATGACTTCCAAAATCTCTCTGCATATGATATTTTAATCCTCTTTTTCTTGTACTTAATGGTCTTCTAATAAGTTGTTATTTCATCTTGATTTCTATCCTCCATGCTTTCAGTTTTTCTTGTATGGCTGGTGACTATTGATGTTTAAATTTAAATTTTAAAAAGATTATTATTTTAGGTTGATATTATTGACTTATTTTGTTCTTTCATGAGAATTGGATCTCCCCACTTTTACTTTGAAAATAGTCTTTCATGTCTCACAATAAATGCTATTATTTTAGTTTCTTTAATATTATTTATCTGCTACAATACAGGATCCACCAGTATCTCACTTTAAAATATAGGCCTCAAAAGCATTATATTACTGCTTTTTTCATTTATTAACAAGTTGAACAATCCAGATTTTACTTCTCCACTTTGTAGGTTGTTATTAAATATGTATCTTGCTTTGAACTTTGAATAGATTTCAATAGCCACCTCTAAGCTCCATGAAACAAGACCAAGACATGAGTGATCATATGAATTTTTATGAAAATTTTATGCAGTGAACTATGAGATAAAATTTATCATCACTGAGGCAAAGCAGATGACATAAAATGTAGGATATTGAAGTAGACAGATAGCAGAGTAAAATTTCTGTAAGCTGTCTAGAGGAGGAATGTATCATGAAAAGGTACCAAAAAGAGCTTGCCTGTGATTAGAATAATCTGTGGTATTATATACATACTTTTGATACAAATAATTCCATGGAATATTTACTTTGTTGTAGAGTTTAAATTTCTTTAAATACTATGTGAAGTATAATTTTTAGGTAATAAACAATTGAAAATATTTAAAAATGAAGACTTACTGATGATTTCATCTTGCCCATAAAATTATGATATATTATTCTTTCAGTATTGTACAGAGATGATGTCACTGCAAATAAGCAGGTGAAAATAATTATAGGAAGAAACATGCCTGCTACTGAATCAGTGTAGCAGAGAGGTGTGTCATGTAATGTGTATTTTATTGTAGGTTTAACAAGAAAGCAGAGCATTTCTTTGACTAATAACTGATTTTTAATAATTAAAGATTTCCTACAAGGAAATCTATCCAAGTAATCTATTATGAGATATTTTGTCATTAAATATTAAAATAAAATCATAAACATAAGACATTGTGAGGTCAACTAGTATTGGTTTTAAATTTATTTATAATAATTCAAAGCAAATTTTTTTCTTCAAAATGCTCCAATGAAATTTTACTATGAATTTTATAAAACTCATAATTAATTTCATTTACACATGGTAAATTACATTTTCCTCATTGGTTGTTGAAACAGGAGACAGGGGCCCCCTGGGTGGCTTAGTTGTTAAGCGTCCGCCTTTGGCTCAGGTCATGATCCCAGGGTCCTGGGATCCAGCGTGGCATCAGGTTCCCTGCTGAGCAGGGAGTCTGCTCCTCTCTCTCCCCTTCCCCCTAGTTATGTTCTCTCTCTGTAAAATAAATAAATAAAATCTTAAAAAAAAAAAAAAAAAGAAAAGAAACAGGAGATAGGACATAATATAATAGTATATGTAATTTAAAATGATGCGTGTATTAATACATAATATGTGTGTATATAAAATATAATAATATAATTAGAAAGGGCCTTAAAAGTCTTCTATGTCTGCTACTCAACAAAATTATGATACATGTGTGATGATACGTAAGTATTAGGAGGCTTAGAACACTACAGAAAAAATTGTTAGGATATCTATAGTTTTTATTGTCTTCTTGCTATTTTGCCAATAATATTTTATTGATATTAACTAGTAAATTATGTGCTATAATTGGAATTGTAGGTATCATTTACTTTGGCTAATTTATAAATATGAATGAGACCACTGTTTCGTTTTGGGCAACATACTACTGATAGTAACCTGAAGATGTCATAGATGATCCGTCCATTATTTCAGGAAGTATTTATTGAGTACCCATTATATAGCCTGCACCTTATAAATTGTATTTGAAAATAAAGTGTGAATTACTAATGTGTCTGAATCATATTAGAGGAACATTAGAGAAACCATCTGTGCTAAAATTATCTGAGCTTATTTATGACTTACGGGAGGAGAAAAATTTGAAGTAGATTCTCTGTTAAATGACATCCAGCATAAAATTACTAACAGTAATTAATATTGTATTACAAGTAATGTTGGAAGATATATTTGTAGTGATTTACATCCATATGACACAGCATAAAAAACTGCTGATGTGTCTTTCCACATTCAGTTTCTGATTTTCACTTTTTTATGGATTTTTATACTAAAACTCATTCATATGTTTTTAACCCCATCTGGAAACCCTAAACATTTTGACATTTAAACTTAGGTAAAATATTTGTCAAGCAATAATTTGATTGGGATAACATTTTTGCTGCTCTATTACCAGATAAATTTCCAGGCATCTTTGAAAATATACTTCACTTTGCTGCTTCAGTGATGAAGTTCCACGTATCATCATGATTCATTGTATCACTTTTGGGCAAACATTGTCATTAGAAACTTCTTTAAAATATCAGAATAAGTTTTTTTTTTCTTGTTCTTTAATATATGCTACCTTAATAAGATCCAGGAATTGATTCAACACATTTTCAAGTAGCTGTGTCAAGAGATTGAAGAAAAAATATGTAAAGTTTTTTTTTAAATATGTTGGACAAGTCATGAAGTAGGAGTGTGCTGAGAGCAGGATGTTTGGTATACAACATGGGTTATACTGGGCTTCTTGAGCATTTTTTTTTTCCTACCAAAGTATAAAAGGAATTTTCTAAAACTTTTTTTTTTTTAATTTTTGTTTATTTAAGTTCAGTCTTGCTGCCAGTTTGAGAAAAGAATAGATTAGAGACAAGTGAGGAATCAGATACTCTAACTAGGGAGATGAAATAATAATCTAGTCCAGAAAAGATGGAGGTGTGCATTAAGATGGAGGTCTTAATTTACAGGTAAATGGACCAATTTGAGCTATATTATGTGGGTAGGATCAATTTGTATTTAGTTTCTGGACTCAGTAACTTGTATAATTGGTACTACTCACGGAACTACAATACCTAGAAATGTGAGTACGTGTGTGTGTGTCTTATATCTGTGTGTGCTTGCGTGTGTACACATGAGGGGTGGAAAAATCCATTGTACCTTAATGGAAGTTTTTATTCAAATAGATCTATGAGATATCCAAGAGGGTATGTCAGTGATGTAGTTGGAAATATGATTCTAAACTCAAAACAAGTATTTGAACTGGAGAGAAAAAAATCACAATTTTCAAGGATGAGATGATATAAAGGCAATAAAAATAATAGTACCTCTTAGGGAGAGTGGTTAAAACAAAAAGAAGTTTGAGATCTAACCCATGAAGAAGTCTGACAGAGTCGTGTAGAAAAAGAGACAGAAAGAATATAAATTGTCATAAGAGATAAAAGAGAAACAGTAGAATATGATATTAAAGAACCAAGAGAAGACAACTAATTAAGATAACAAAAAAATTCCATCATGAATTTATTATAGGAGGTGCAGTAGTGGCCTAAGAAAGTGCAGGATGAGAAGCATGTTAGAAAATTAAGTAAATTTACAGTGTGCAGAGGGGTAAGAGTTGTGAAAGCAGAGGCAGTTTGTCTTTTCAGTAGGAAGGAAAAAGAGCTTTGTGGTACGTGAAACTGAGGAGATAGCCAAGGAGGAGGCATCCTCACAGAGAAGAGAGAAAATGGAGTGTCTAAGGCAAAAATGAAGCATGCATTTTGAACATTAAATGGAAACATTGCTATAATTGTATTCTTGGTTATAAGAAGGATATATCTCAATCTGATAAGATGTCTTTGAGTCAATGTGACTATATAGATATACCATGTGTAAACTATGATATTTTTTTAAGTACATGAAAAAAGGATATGGCACAAAGTTGTCATTTCAGAAAAAAAAAAAGCTAATGAGCTATCTAGGGACTGTAACAGCAGAGTTATCAGTAGTTTGTTTTCTGTTTAACAACATGTGAAGCAGGTGTGTGCAGATAGGTTCAAATGGCATTGAAGATTTTCTACACAAGACATTTAGAAAGTGCCGAGTGGTGGTGGAGAGAGGTGGGGGGGAGAAGCTGAGATGAAAGGAGAGTAGAGAAGAGAGGGACTGATAGACTGTAGAGAAGGGAAGAGAGGGAGATATATGAGTTTTGGACATTTGAGAGTGAAATGTTACAAATAAACCATTCTATGTGCATGCCGTATAAGAAGGATAAAGACCTCCACTATGAATTCAACAATTTTAAGAGCATTCCATTACAGTGTTTGCAAAGGTTATGTAGCAGTGGTACACAAAGTACATGACTGAAAGACTGGAATTGGGAGCATATTCTCATAGCAGAATGTGGAAAACAAGATGTTAGAGATTAAGTAGTTTTTGGCTAGCAGCAAAGACCAGATTGTTGAGATTAAAATCCTAATAAATATGGATGCTTTGACTCACCATAAGTCCATCAGAATAGAAAATAATTTTTATTTTATTTATTTTTATTTTATTTTATTTATTTATTTGTCATAGAGAGAAAGAGAGAGAGAGAAGCAGGGGAAGCAGTAGGCAGAGGGAGAAGCAGGGACTTGATCCAAGGCTCAATTGAGCCATCCAAACATCCCATCAATTTTTTAATATATTACTCAGAACTGAGTAATATGTGTGTGTGTGTGTGTGTGTACCACATCTTCTTTATTCACTCATCAGTTGATGAACATTTGGACTCTTTCCATAATCTGGCTATTGTTGATAGTGCTTCTGTAAACATTGGGGTGTTTGTATCCCTTCAAATCAGCATTTTTGTATACTTTGGGTAAATATTTAGTAGTTCAGTTACTGGGTTGGAAGGTCTTTATTTTTAACTTTTTGAGGAAACCCCATACTGTTTTCCAGGGTGGCTGCACTAGTGTGCATTCCCACCAATCCCAACAACACTGCAAGAGGGCTCCTTTTTCTCTGTACCCCCTCTAACACTTACTGTTTCCTGAGCTGTTAATTTTAGCCATTCTGACAGGTATGAGGTGGTATCTCATTGTGATTTTGATTTATATTTCCTTGATGATGAGTGATGATAAGCATCTTTTTGTGTGTCTGTTAGTCATCTGGGTGCCTCTGAAAAAGTGTGTATTCATGTCTTCTGACCATTTCTTAACTGGATCATTCGTTTTCTGGGTGTTGAGTTTAGAAAGTTCTTTGTAGATTTTGGATATTAACCCTTTATCCTATATGTCATTTCCAAATATCTTCTCCCATTCCATTAATTACCTTTCACTTTTGTTGATTGTAGAGAAGCTTGTTATCTTGATGAGGCCCCAAAACTTCATTTTTGCTTTTGTGTCCTGAAATTTTTCACATTTTAAATCAATAGGACTTTGATCTTAGTAGAAAGTTCCTGTATTCTATGCACAATTGGTGAAAAGAGCCTTTATCCTTTGTAACGTATCATTTTTATTATATTTCTTACAAATTTCTATCAAAATTTAAGTTACTGAAATAAGAATTTACCATGTCTCTAACTAAAAATATGTGTGTGTGTGTGTGTGTGTGTGTGTGGGTATGCGCGTGTGTGTGTGTGTTTGGGAATCCAAGCTCACTTAATAATTATATAGTTGCAAGCTGAGAGTCTCTTAAAACTGCTTAAAAAGGAAACAACGCAATGTAACAAAATTACCCACATGGACCAATCAAATTGAGTGATAATTACAAGGTGCTTTTTAAGAAAGAAAGAGAGACGGGGGAGGGTGGGAGGAAAGAAAGAAAAAAAGAGAGAAGGAAGGGAAGGAGGAAAACAAAACTGAAAACAAACAAACCTCTTAATTTGTGCAGTGAATTATAAAGGATTTCAAGAGCTGACTTCATGTAAACACTTACAGTCACAATCCTCTGAATTCAGAAGTGACTATTGACCTTTGACCATGACTTGAGTTTTCTGAGTACTTGCTAAGGCATTTGGCCAGGGAATATGATGGGAATTCAGGACATCATCTAATCAAAAAGATACATGTCAACTACGTTCATTATACCACATCCTCAGAAGCCTTACTGTTAGTTGTTCATTGTATATACCATGCTGGAAGCTTATTTCTCATTGTCCTGTTTTTCCCTCAAACCTGCTCAGAAAAGTCATGAAAATGACTACTGGGAAGATATTGATTTGTGCCACCTCTGATACATCTATTTGTATCAGGAATTAAGTTTTCTTCTAGCTCATATTCAAAGCTTCCTATGTATTATTTAGAAATAATAATTTCTAAATTACTCACAGAGATAAATAAATGAAACAGTTAATAGTCAAAAGCACACTTCACTACCCTTTCTTTTCCAATCACCACCCATCAAGGATAACATTGTCAGTATCACAGTGATATGAGGGGTATCATTACCTCTGACACTGTAGGTTATTTTTGTCTTCTTTTTGGACTTGATTTAAATTGAATCATCATCAGTAAGTACTCATTTGCATCTGGCTTCTTCCTCTCATCACATGAAGCTTCAGTTTTTCCTTTCTCATTATTTGTTATTCCATTATGCACATAATTTATTATTATTATTAAAACAAAATTTATTTTTTATTGTACTTGTTATGTACATTTGGGCAGTTTCTAGTTTGGGTTATTACACATCATACTACCATTAACATTCTTATTCTAATTATTATAAGAACATACGTGTGTAGTTCTTTTGTATCTTCAGTTGCCTTTCATTCTCTTAATGGTATACTTTATTGAATAACCAAAAATAATTCTTTAAAAATACAAATTAAATAGGAGTACTCTGCTTGAGCCCCTTCAAAGGCTTCCAATTTCGTTAAAATTTAAATTCAAATCTGTACCAGGTTTTTACATCATCTAGCTCCTGCGTTTTTCCAAAACCTCATGCCATTTTCTCTCACTCACTATGTTACAATCAGTCTAGTCTGTTGCTGCCTAGAATACAACTAGATTTTGACCTTGAGAGAATTAATTATCTTGTTATCTCTTGCTGAAATTGTTTTTCTTTTATTCCACATATATCTGACTTCTTTAGGTAACCACCTTAGGAAGTCATTTCTTGACAACTGTAACCAGAGTAAGTCAACTCCTGCTGTTTTCTATTAGTACACTATTATGACCCTTCATAAATCTTGTAAAAAATTGTCTCATCATTTTTAGTGAATAAAAATAAATTAAATCTGTGTCTTCTCTCCATGACTGTTTTGTTTATTCCTCTATAGATAGTACATAGTAGAAGATACGTTAAACATTATTTCTTAGTCTGATTAATTGAATAAACGAACAAAAAATATAATACATGTAATGGCCCAAATGTGCCCTTTTAAAATTCATATATTAAAACCTTAATATGATGTTGTTTGGAGGTGGGGCCTTTGGGAGGTGATTAGGTCGTAAGGGTGGAGCCCTGATGAATAGGATTAGTGCTCATAGAAGAAGAGGTCAGAGAGCTAGCTAGCTCTCCACCATGTGAGGATACACTGAGAAGTCTGTCACTTGGAAGAGGGCCCTCACCTGACCATTATGGCACACTAACCTCAGACTTTCAGCCTCCAGCCCCCAGGGCTGTAAGAAATGTATTTCTGTGTTTATAAGCACCCAGTCTATGATACATTGTTATAGCAGCTCAACAGGGACAGTGTGTGTGTGTGTGTGTGTGTGTGTGTGTGTGTGTGTGTATTCATAGTAATAACTATTTATATTTTCCTTTTTATATTAGATCTACATTTCTGATTCTTCCTTCTAACACTCTGGACCTCTCTGGATCCTAGTACCAATGCAGAGCCCCCTTGCTTTAATTCAGTTAAATCAAATAAGTGGTATTTTTGTAGTTCTGGATGTTTATATAGTGGTTATATATACACACACACACACACACACACACACACGAACATGACAAGAATCTTCAAACACAGTCAAGAGTCACATAGACAAGCTGTCAGATGATTACAGTGCAAATGCTATAGTGTGAATATGAATTAAGTGTTATATAAACAACTAATTCATTGGAGCAGATAAGTAGAAGAGTTAAGAAACTTTAGGCAAAAATAAATATTTGGGATAAAAATTTAAAAATTGATTTTACCTACTGCTTTTCTGATATAGAAGTTTATAAAGTAATAAAACATATAATTTGTCTAAACTTGTGTCCCCTCAATTGTACCCTTCCCTTATATGAAATTTCTCCTATAATATTTTCCTTTTCATTGGTTCATGAAGCAGTTATTTACTGAGGTTATATTCTAGGCTCCAGAGAAGAAGCGACAGAAAGAGGGAGAGAGAGCAAGAAAAATTAACATTATAAAATTAGCATGCTAGATATAAAAAGATAAAATCATAGTACTGGGGATTTTTATCCCATATTTTTGCTTGTTTTATTTCTCCAGTTTTAAAATTCATCATTTTCTTACAAAGTACAATCCAGAATCATCCTTTATTTCTCATATTTATCTCCTCTATGGAAATCGAATCAAAATATGCCATATTTTTCATTTTTTCTAAGTTGTCCTTTACTTAATGGGAGAAGATTAGAAGATTAGAAGCAGAAAAAGGTTGCTATTTGGGCAATCATTATTTCAGATCCACAAAAATATTTTCCATAAAACTGCCTTTGATGAAGTAAATAATGATAATGCCATTATCATTATTTGGCAGGTGATTAGAACAAATATATTTGTTCCTTTTAATATCAATTTTATACTCTAAATTCTAGAAGACAGACATGGTATCTCTAATATGCTCTAGTTCGTGCACTGTGCAGATGGCTACTTCCCTTTTGATTGAGAGATAGATATGGGAGTTGTCATCTTGGAAACTTTATAAACGAAAAAGGTTATTTTTCTACTCTGTAATAAATCAGGAACAACTGGAAAAATGTTCTTTAACTGTAACAAAAGTCAACATGCAGGCTAAGTCTAAGCATAAAAATCTCATCCTAAATGAAATCTATAAAAAAAAAAGTTGTGATTGACTGGAAACAGTGGCCTGTAATGAAAGATGTCTCAGAAACCTCACTTACATTTCCTACCACAAAGAATGAAATACACACCACATGTTTAGGTCACATTTCTGAAGAATATGACAGAGTTTGCAATATAATATTATTGACATTGATTTATTAATATTGATTTCTAAGCTGTGCAACATAGTTGAAGCTATTTTCTTTTGCTTTCTTTCTTAAGCAGATCAAAGTAAAAATAGTGAATTATGAATTGCGGGCTGTCTTGATTTTTGATAAAATATCAACAGAATGACTTTTCAATGTCATATTTCATCAACTATAATTAATGGCTTTAAATTGTGCATTCCATTAAAACTTATTTAGTCATTCTACATTTAAAATGGTTATATTTAGAAGAAATTAGGACTGAAATTGAAAACTGCATAAAATAATTTTGGTAAGGAATTTACATATAGCATAATTACAATAGTGTAATTATCTTACATCATCATAGGGCCCCTACTGTAATTTTAAGCCAATCTAAAACATGTCATTTTTTCCCAATGATTTTTTTTGTTTTTAATGAAAAGTAGAGTTTTTTACATGTTGTCTGTTGTTTAACATTTCAAGAGAGAAAGTAATATGAATATTGCTGCCTCTTCAAAAATCTTCAAAAGTATAAAATATATAAAGTATAAATGTAAATATTTATATAATATATATTTTATATAGTTATTTTATTTATATAAATAAATTATTTATATATTTATTTATATAAATTATTTATATAATTAATTATATAATATATTATATATAAATATAAATATTTATATAAATATAAAATATATAAATTATAAAAATATAATACCTACTGATCAATATGCAAATAAATTTATCCTTATATATAATATTGCTCTTAAAATGACTGAGAACAATAAAAATATAAATTTTGTGAATTTTTGAGTATCTGTTAGTAATGTAGTATATAAATTTAAAGAAAGTTATAAAATATTGCATCCCAATAATAATTTAATAACTATGATTATAGTTTTTTCATAGGGACAGTATTTATCTAGCTAGAAATGTTTTTCTATTATTGTCCATTGTCCCCTTAAATCATTTTGGTAGTTTCCTTCTCTGGAATGCATGGACTAGAGCACATTGACTCCATCTAAGTTTTCATTTGTTTTTTCCATCAAGACCTATTTCCTGTGTTATCCTGCTGTATTCTGGTTGCCTAGTGTGCTGTTCTACCCAATCTACCTTTATGGTTTGGACTTAAAGCTTTATCAGTCTTTAACTTCTCTTCCTTAAATTAAAAATATTTTCTCTTTCACAGGACCATCTTGTTAAGGACTTACATTCTTCTGGTGAAAAATCGCTAATCTCATTATCCATTCTCACATGTTAATGCAAGTCAGTGCTACAGTCTCCTAGATTGTAAACTACTTAAGGGGGGTAACTTAATATATATTTATGTCACTAGTTTCTAGTGTAGTGAGTTCTTCATAGGCATCTCCCTCCAAATATGTAATATTATTAAAGTAATATTTGATATCTTCCTAAGTATTTTACTTAAATTTTGACAGTTTTGCCTAAAACTTTACTGTTTGCCTATCAATACAACAAAAATGTCAGCTTATACAAATTTGTTCCATGAAGTTTGAAGTCTCTGGTATCCATGGTTTCCATTGCATCAACCAATATACTTTTCATACAATTGCTATTTTCATCAGCAAACGTGAATACGGGTCAGTATATCTAAAAAAACATAATTAATATGCCACTACATAACTAAAATTAGTTTTATATAAAGGTGATTGCAAGGAGCTCACATATAAATATGTCTGCAAATAAGACAAAATATCTTCTGTAAATATTCCTTGAAATAAATTGCTCTATATTATGTGAGATAACTATGTAGTTGACTAGATTGACTCTTTGAAAATCTATCACCAAGAAATCAATTGGATGTTGCATAGTTACTCGTAGTTGTTCTACTTATGTCATTAAGTCAACCAAAATTACTGGACCACAAAATGAACATTCTAGTTATTTGGGCAGACTCATCTGAATGGAAATGATTATGCATTGATCAAATCAAGTTCTCTAGAGTTTAGTTGTTATGGAACTGAAATGCTTGAACACACCACATTTTTTGTTGATTTGTCAATTATCTGTCTACCTAGTTTCTGGCTAATACAGAATTCACGGACTGAAAATCACTGTAAGAAGCAATACTTGTCCATTTTAGTTTTTTTCATTCAACTTTACACTGTAAACTTGAAGATCCCAATATAGTATTACAGACTGAAGAAAAAGCAGAAATTATAGCACCATATACAATGATATTTTTGAATATTCAAACTCAAAATAAGATGACTGATAATGTGCCTATTTTCAATGTAAATGATTTAAATAATCTGGTTTGTTACATATTTCAGAGAATAAAAAAATCACATTGAATATGTGTGCATATGTGTGTTTATTTTCATTTGTAATGTCTTTTTTACTTATTGTTAGCAGTTATAAATTACATGAGTTTCTGGAGAGCTGAATGTATCAAACCTTATTTAAACCACTTGGAACTGGCTATTTTTCCAAGTAACTCTTTTGGAAAAATTAAAGATAGACATCAAATACCTTTAACATGTATAAGAATATGTTATCTTGGGGCACCTGGGTGGCTCAGATGGTTAAGCATCTGCCTTTGGCTCAAGTGATGATCCCAGGGTCCTGGGATTGAGCCCCACATCAGGCTCCCTGCTGAGTGGGAAACCTGCTTCTCCCTCTCCCACTCCCCTGCTTGTGTTCCTGCTCTTGCTGTCTCTCTCTCTGTCAAATAAATAAATAAAATCTTTAAAAAATATGTTATCTTAACTTTTTTTAAGGACATAATTTATTTATTTGACAGAGAGAGATCATAAGTAAGCAGAGAGGCAGGCAGAGAGAGAGGGGGAAGCAGGCTCCCCACTGAGCAGAGAGCCCCAAGCAGGGCTTGATCCCAGGACCCTGAGATGACCCCAGCCGAAGGCAGAGACTTAACTCACTGACCCAGGTGCCCCTGTTGTCTTAATTTTAATGCCACTTATTATTTTTCAAAGTGGTAATACTATTAGCTCATTTTAAAAGATTTGCATATATAACTTTTGAAATTTACTTATTCCTTATTATGATCATTAAGAAAGTCTACAGGAGGGGCGCCTGGGTGGCTCAGTGGGTTAAAGCCTCTGTCTTTGGCTCAGGTCATGATCCCAGAGTCCTGGGATCGAACCCCACATTGGGCTTTCTGCTAGGTGGAGAGCCTTCTTCCCCCCTCTCTCGGCCTGCCTCTCCACCTACTTGTGATCTCTCTCTCTCTCTCTGTCAAAAAAAAAAAAAAAAAAAAAAATCTACACTATATTTAATATTTAGTTTCATCAGAAATTCTCATTCATATTAAGGCTGGAATAGAACCGTGTGGCTTACAGAACAATTTTGGTAATTCCATTCACAACCAAAACAAAGAATAGAAAAATTTTTAAATAAGCATAATTTGACACATATCTACAAAACTCCTAGACATATCTGTTTTCCTTTAATTGCCTTATTTTATTTTTTCTAAATTAATTATATCCTGTCTCATTCAAGAAAGGATTTAAGATAAATATCCAAATAATATCTGTATTGTTAAAAAAAAAGTACAAAATAAATTTAATGTTATAATTTCCCAGAGGAAAAAATTTCAGAAGAAAAGAATTTCTCTTGAGAAAAAAAAAAAAAAAAAAAGCTCCAGGACAAGTAAAAATATGAAGTGATATGTGGAATGTTATTGTGGTTAAAAGAGTTGAACTTTATTCTTGGGATGGAGCTTTGTAGGTGCCAAAACATAAGAAAAACTCAATTAAAATTAGTTTGAATTTCAAGATTCAAATTATAAATAAAATAAAAAGGAACAATTGTCCATTTTTAAGTATTCAGATAGAACATAATTGAAATATTTTATAAAGCATATATCCCTGATAAAATGATCTCTGTAATAAAGTTAAACAAAATGTAAGAAAATTTTCCAGGTTTTTGTTATTGTTGCTATTGTCATTGTTTAAGTAGTAAGAACTTTCCAATATTCCTTACTTAGCAAATGTTCCAAAAGTTTATGGGCTCTATGAATGAATCCACAATTTTCATATAAAAATCCAGCACCAAGTTGAACAATTTAGTAATATTAATTCCACCAAGAGCTATGGCATACAGTTCAGATATAGATTTTCTGGGTTTTTTTTGTTTTTGTTTTTGTTTTTTTTTTTTGTCAGAGAACAAGAGAGAGAGAGAGCACATGCACAAGCAGGAGGAGAGGAAGGCATCAGGAGAAAGAGGCTTCTTGCTGAGCAAGGTGCCTGATCTGGTACTCCATCCTAGGATCCTGGGATCATGACCTGAACCAAAGGCAGACACTTAACCAGCCCCCAAGTGTCCCCAGTTCCTGTATCTTAAGAACTAACTATAATGGGGGCACTTGGATGGCTCAATCATTAAGCATATGTCTTAAACTCAGGTCCCGATCCCAGTGTCCTGGGACCCAGCCAGCATCCGGCTCCCTGCTCCGTGGGGAGCCTACTTCTCCCTCTCCTACTCCCCTTGCTTGTGTTCCCTCTCTTGCTGTGACTCTCTCTGTCAAATAAATAAAAATCTTAAAAAAAAAAAACTATAAAATTTAAAATATCTAACTGATTTAACCATGATATTTATACCAGAGTTAGAAAAGGAAAGAACATCATTTAAGTGTATAATGAAGATGGCAAATTCCAGTTCTTTTCTCTTGGGAAATCTGAAGTTGGGGGAATTTTTAAAATAAGAAGTCTAAAGAAAATACCAATTATACCCCCAAAATATTGGAGATTGGATCTCTAAAATATTTTCAGTTCATTTCTTGATATCCTAAAAATCCTTCCAAAGGTCATATTTTCTAGGATATGAGTTCACTGTTATAGGAAAAGTCTGGATAATTTGGCCAGAGATGAGAAAACACCATAATGCAATATGGTTTCTAAATTTGTGAAATAATTAATGTTGGTAGAAACTAACTAGAAAAACCAAGTCAGTGAAGCTAGCTTTTTTCCACATACTGCCTGGACAAAGGACAAAAGACTAACAGAAATGAAGCAAAAATTTTATATGTGACTTTGGATAACTTATTGTTGCTTTCTCTCCAGTTTTGCCAATCTCAGCCACCAACATCCATAGTTTAGTAGAATATCAGGTCATATTTAAACTTTAGAAGAAGTTGATTTCTCCTTGGGGCCAATTTTTATTGTTTTAAAAGAAGCTATAAAAAAACAGACCAAAATGGCATCCATCCTGGTGTTTATCAGTCAATGTTTAAAATATAAATTCCCGAATTTCATTATAATTTTTTGTAAGGTAAGGGTCTATCCATATATTTACATGTAGATTTCCAATTGTTCTAACACCTGAAAAGGTAAACATTTCCTCATTTTGTTGTCTTTGTTCTTTGTCAAAGACCAATTAGCTCTATTTCTATGGGACTATTTCTATACTTTATTTTCTGTTTCATTGTTCTAGTCACCTGTTCTTTAGCCAATAGACAATGTCTTTATTACTGTAGTTTTATGTTGTCTTTAAGTTGGTTGGTTTCATTTCTCCAACTTTGTTTTTCAAAATTGTGTTGGCTTTTCTGGGTTTTTTGGCTTTCCAGTGAACTTGAGAATTTGTTGATAAAACTTGCTGGCAATTTCATTGGGATTGCATTGATAGTATATACCAAATTGGTAAGCTCTGACATCTTAACAATACTGAGGTTTTCTACCTGTGGGTATCGAATATCTCTCCATTTATTTGTATATTCAATTTCTTTCATCACAGTTTTGCAGTTTTTCTTAAGGAGATCTTGTACGTATTTTCTTAGATTTAAACCTAAGTATCATTTGGGGGGTTACAAGTGTCAATAGTGTTTGTTTTTAACTCAAATTCCAATTGTTCAGTGACAATATACAGGAAAGCAAGCACCTTTTCTTTATTAACTTCTCACCTTACAACCTTAGTTTATTAGTTCCAGATCGTTCTGTTATTATTTTTTTTTAATTTTCTGAGGACTTTCTACATAAATCATCATGTTATCTATGATCAAGATGGTTTTATTTCCTGCTTGCCAATCATATCTTTTGTTTTCTTGTCGTATTGAATTAGTTACGGCTTGTGGTGTAAAATGACATTTTTCTCTCATTCCTGATCTTAGGTTAAGGCTTCTAGTATGTCACCATTGAGCTTGATGTTAGCTGAAAGTTTTTGTAGATATTATCAAATTGAGAAATCCCCCTCTTTCTATTTTTCTGAAGCTTTTGTCATAAATGGAAATGAGATTTTGCTAAATGCTTTTATTACATGAAATGATATGACCTTATGCTTCTTAGCTTATTTATGCAATTAGTAACATTTAATCTTGAAATGTTAAACCAGCCTTTTATACCTGAGATAAATCTCAATTGATCCTGCTATATAATTCTTTCTGTGCATGGTTGGATTCAATTTGCTAATATTTTGTTGAGAATTTTTTCATCTGTGTTCAAAAAGAGCATGTCTATGGTTTTCCTTTCTTATAATATCTGCATCTAGTTTTAGGTAATGCTTGATGCTCATAAAACAAGTTAAGTATTCCCCCTTCCTCTATTTTTGGAAGAGATTATAGAAAATCAGTATAATTTCTTCTGTAAATGTTTGGTAGAATTCACCAATGAAACCAACTGTGCCTAGGTGGTTTCTGTTTTGGAATTTTATTATTTTTTTTTTTACTTTATTTTTACTTTATTTTATTTTTTTACTTAATTTTATATATATATATATATATATATATATATATATACACCAATTCAAATTACTTATTTCTTCTCATATGCATTTTGGTAGGTTGTATCTTTCAAAGAACTGATACATTTCATCTAAATTATCAGAGCTAGGTATACAGTGCTTTGTAATGTTCCATTATTTTCTATTTATGTCCATGGGGTCTGTAGTAATGGTCCCTCTTTCATTTCTGTTACTGTTAACTTATGTCTTCTCTCTTTTTTTCTTAGCCTAGTTAGAGGTTTAGATGAATATGATTATTCTTTTCAAGGAACAAACTTTTGGTGTGATTTTTCCATACTGATTTCTTGATTCTAATTTCATTTACTTCTGCTCTAATTTTTTATTATATGTTTATTCTGTTACTTGGATTTAAACTGTTCTTCTTTTTCCAGTTTCCAAAGGTGGATGCTTAAGTCGTTGATTTTAGATCCTTCTTTTCTTCTTTTCTTTTTTTTACAACCAATGACTTTTTTTTTATTTTATTTTTTTTAATTATGTTATGTTAGTACCTTCTTCTTTTCTATATGTGTATTCAGTGCTATAAAATTTCCACCAGTATTTTTGCTCAAGTCACAATTTTTTTTTTAAGCTACAAATTTTGATGTTGTATTTTCATTTTTATTTAGTTTTTTTTTTTGTTTTTTTTTTTTTAATTTCTCTTGAGACTTCTTTGACCCATGTGTTATTTAGGAGTATGTGGTTTAATCTCCAAGTGTTTGAGTATTTTACAGCTATCTTTTTGTTTATTGATTCCTAGCTTAATTCCATTTTGGTCTAAGAATATGTTTTGTACTATTTCTATTCTTTTAAATTTATTAAGGTATGTTTTATGACCCAGAATGTGCTCTACTTTAGTAAGTGTTCCATGTTAGCTTCAGAAGTATCCATTCTGCTACTGTTGTAAGAAGTGTTCCGTAAATGTCAATTAGAACAAGTTGATTGATGGTTCTGTTAGTTCAACAATATTTTTACTGATTTTTTGCCTGCTGGATCTGTCAGTTTTAGATAGAAGGGTATTGAAATCTCCAGTTTTAAAAGAGTATTTGTCAATTCCTCACTGAAGTTCTTTCATTTTTTGCTACAAATATTTTGATGATCTGTTATTGGGCATATACATATTAAGGATTGTTATGTCTTTTATTTTTTCACAATTTACTTCTTTATCATCATTTAATACTCATCTTATCCCTGAGAATGTCCTTGTTCTGAAATCTATTTGTTTATAATTATTATGAGTGGCCCAGCTTTCATTTAATTTGTGATTGCATAGTCTATTTTCCTCCACTTCTTTACTGATAACTATATATTTATATGTAAAGTGGGTTTTTTGTAAACAACATGATTGTAAAACCTTTTTTTTTTCTGTCCCCTCTTACACACCTTGTCTTTTAATTGGTTCATTTAGACAACATTGAAAATGATTATTGGTATCATTGTTTAAAATATACCATATTTGTAATTGTTTTCTATTTTTGCCCTTGTCTTGTTATTTTTTTCTTTGTTTATGTTTGCTCTTTTTTTCTTACTGTTTTTTTTCCTTGTTTTGTTTTTGTTTTATTGTATTTTCTTTTCTTTTTTCTTTTTTTTTTTTTTTTAGTAGACTCCACACCCAACACAGAGCCCAAAGTGGAGCTTGAAGTCAAAATGTGACATCAAGACACAAACTGAGATCAAGAGTCAGATGTTTAACTGACTGAGCCACGGAGACACCACTGCCTTTTCTAGTTTTAATTGAGCATTTTATATGATTAGAACTTCTTTTAACATTTCTTAGCAGAGCCATTGGCAGTTTATTCAATCTTTGTTTGAGAAAGTCTTTTTCTTTACTTTTAAAAACATAGTGGAAAAATGTGTATAATGAAAGTTACCATGCTAACCATTTTTAGTGCGTAATTCATAAGTACATTCACACTGGTTTGCAACCATCAACACTATCCATCTTTACAACATTTTCATCATCTCAAACTGAAACTTTATACCCATTAAAAAATAAATCCCCATTACTTTACCCCACTCCTAATATAGTGAAAACTACTCTTCTACTTCTGGTCTTTACGAATTTGACTATTCTAAGTAATCATATCAGTGGAATCATGCAATATTTGTTCTTTTATATCTGTCTTATTTCACTTAGCATATTTACAAGGTTTATTCATGCTATAGAATGTATCTGAATTTTATTCCCTTTTAAGGTATTCTGTTGTATGTATAGAGTACATTTTGTTTACCCATTCATTTTTTATTAACATTTAGATTGTTCCATCTTTTGGATATTGTTCCACACTTTTGGATATTGTGAATAATGCTCCTATAAACAAATATGCATTCAATTCCTGCTTTCATTTCTTTTGGGTATATGCTCATAAGTGGAATTCTAGATCAAGTGGTAATTCTGTGTTGATTTTTTTTTTTTTTTTTTTTTGCATAACCACCATACTGTTTTCAACAGAGGCTGAACCATTTTATGTTCCTACCAGCAGTGCATGAGGTTTGCTATTTCCCCACATCCTTGCCAACACTTTCAAACGATATGTATCTTTCCTATTATTATTTTTAAAATTATTTATTTTTACATAGTGTTTTAAATGTTTCAAATACATTTCTATTATCATTATTTTATTTGTGCATTTAGTATTATTTTTTAAAGTAACCATTTTAATAGGTTTAATTTCAGATCTATTGTGGTTTTGATTTCTGTTTTCCAAATGACATGTGATCTTGACCACCTTTTCATATTCTTTCTATTTGTATATCTTTTTAAATCTATTCAAGTTATTTTCCCATTTTTTAATGGAATTGTTTGATTTTGGGTGACTTTTGAGTACAAGAATTCTGCCATGTATAATAAATGTGCAATAAATACCTTATCAGTTATGTGATTTTCCTGTACTTTCTCCTATTCTGTGGGTAGCATTTCATTTTCTTGATAGTGTTATTTGATCCACAGAAGTTTTTAATTATAAAATATAATTTAATTATGTTTTCTTTTCTTTTCTCTAATTTTTAGGTCATATCCAAAAAATCATTACCAAATCAAATGACCTGAGAAATTTTTCCTATATTCTCATTTAAGAGTTTTAAAGTTTTAGCTCTTAAGTCTTTAAGTCTTTGATCCATTTTTAGTTAATTTTTGTATGTGGTGAAAGTAAGGGTCCAACTTCATTTTTTCGCTGTGGATATTCAGGTTTCCCAACATCAGTTGTTGAAAAGACTGTCTTTTCCCCATGAAATGGTCTTAGCACTCTTGTTAAAAATCACTTAATTACAAATGTTAGGATTTACTTCTGGGGAGTCTATCCTATTCTACTGTTTTATGTCTTTTTTTTGTTTGTTTTTAATGTCAGTACCGCATTGTTTTGATTACTATAGTTTTGCAATAACTTTAAAATCAGAAAATGTGAGATCTTCTACTTGATCATCCTTCACAATTGTTTTTGTTGTTTGGGATCCTTTGAAATTCCATATAAACTGTAGGATGGGTTTTTCTATTTTTGTAAAAGTGATCTAAGAATTGGTATTAGTTAGATGTTTGGTAGAACTCTTGAGTGAACCCATCTGATCCAGGGCTTTTTTTGATTAGAAGGCTTGTTTGGATTTTTGATTCAGCATCCTTAATAATTATAAATCTCTTCAAATTTTCTATTTATGATTCTGCATTATGTGTTTCTAAGAATTTGTCCATTTCATCTATAATATCCAATTTGTTGGCATCCCATTGTTCATAGTTCTCTATTATAGTAGTTTCATTTCTGTGAATTAGTAGATATTGTTCCCACTTCGATTTCTGATTCTAGTAATTCAAATGCTTCCCCCCCCCATAGGGAAGCTAGCTAAATATTTACCAATTTTGTTGGTCTTTTCAAAGAACCAAATTTTATTGCATAGACTTTTTATCTTCCTTCCGATAGCTTTGAGTTTAGTTTGATCTACATTTTTCTAGTTTTAATAGTCAACTTAGAAGTATAACACAAATGACAGACAACATCAAAAACATCTATTTACATGTAAGATAATTCACTTTGAAAAGTATAGTGATGGATAGTATGACATAAAAGGAGATATATATTTTGTCTTTGTCTCTGATTTCTGATAGAAACCTTCTTTAAGAGATCTTGTAATTTCCTGAGTGATAGGGTATTTAAAAGTTCTTTTATTCTAATATTTGTTCATTGACTCTGGTTTCTCACAGAGCTCCTAAAATCCTAATTGTGTGAGTGATGACTAGCAAGAGCATCTTAAATGGAGCCCTTAAATCCCTTGGGGTTTCCTGGGCATAGGAGTGTCTTTTGTTATAATGAACAGATTCTTGGTGGTTTCCTGGATAGCTTCAGGATGGGGACCAATCATCAGAATGCTCAAGCTATGATTAGAAGGTTAGAACTTTCTTTCAGCCCACCTTCATCCTTCAGAGACAGGAGAAACCTGGAGATTAAATTAATTTGATCATGTCTATGTGAGGAAGGCTCCATAAAAATCCCTAAACATGGAGGTTTGGAGAGCTTCCAGGTTGGTGAACACTTCAAGGTACTGGGAGATGCCATGTGCAAAGAAGGCATGGAAGCTCTGCAACCAGCCCCATATCTTGCCCTACATATGTCTTTCATTTGTCCATCCCCGAGTTGTATCCTTTATCCAGTAAATGTAAGTAAAGTGCTTTCCTGAGTTCTGTGAGCCACTCTAAAAAACAAAACAAAACAAAACAAAACAAAACAAAAAACAAAATGAGGAGGGGCCTGTGGAGATTATAGCTGCTTGGTAAGAAGTATGGGAGGCTAGACTTGTAATTGGCATATGAAGGTAGGGGTAATCTTGTGGGACTGAGGCCTTATCCTGTGGGGTCTAATGCTAACTCCAGGTGGATAGTGCCAGTATTGAATTGAATTGTTGGACCCCACTTGAATCTGCAGAGAAATGGAAAATTACTTGTTTTTGAAAACCCACACATTTGGTGTCAGAAGTATTTTAAGTAGAAAACTAGCTTTCCTTAGATGGAATTTACTGTATGATAAAAATGTTACAAATGCCATTTAGTTATCATCAGTAAGAAATGTACTTGTTAGGGCAGCTGTCTCAGTATGTTAAGCATCTGACTTGATTTTGGCTCAGATCATGATCTCAGTGTTGTGAGATTGAGCCTGCATCTGGCTCTGTGCTGAGTGTGGAGCCTGCTTTAGATTCTTTCTCTCCCTCTGCCCCTTTACCCTGTTCGTGTGCACTTATTTTCTCTCTTTCTCAAAAATGAAAACAATAAATAAATAAAAATAAATTAGATTAAATTAAAAAGAAATGTACTTGTTTAAAAAAAAATCCTGGCAGTGTCTAATGTTGGCATTGTCCAGGAAAATTAATGGGTTTATTTATAATTATTATATATTGTAACTGATAAAACTTCTTCACAGAAGCATTTTGACTTACATTACAATTTTACATCCTAACATTTATATTAAAAATTCACACACAAATGAGAATAGAAAAACTGCTATTATCTGATTTCTATCCCCTACTTTGTCACCTGGAATCATATACTCTGGTACTTTTTAATATGCCTTTTAATTTTTTCTTTGAAACCAGTTATGATGTAATAGATAAAAGGAACTGAGGTAAATAAGCCCTTTATATGAGGTTTTATGTTTATCTGGCTGGGAGTTAGGCTGTGTTTACAGTGTGCTGTGACCTTATGTGTGAATGGCTGGAATTTCTTTTAGTGTTCTGTCCCTGTTTTCACCTCTACCATTGTTGTGAGGTTTTCTAGAGACTCCTTCTTAAATAGGGTTTGAGTCTTAACTGTTCTTTTAGCTGTAGTGGATTTATGAGAGCTTGTTTGATGAGCTGGTGAGGTATGGGGGGGGGAGCAAATGTTCTAAAATTGCATGCTTATGTCATAGTGTTTTAGTGAACCTGTCTCTGAGCTATAACCTTCATGAATGCTTTTTAGTTTTTCCCTACCTTAGGATAGACAAGAATGCTAGAGGTAGGGTTTTTCCCTTCCCCTAGATCAGTTAGTTTTTTGGAAAATCCCTAGTTTGTTAGGCCAAAATAAGAGTTTCTTTCAAATGCAGTCCTTATTTAAAGAGACCGTAATGCTCTAGACCTATTTCAAAAACATTACTTTGCTTCTCCCCTTATTGAAAGTACCTGAGAACCCTGAGAACTTGGTGGAACTCCCAGTGGTAAAATAATGTGGAAGTGTGGGTACTCCTGTCCTCAATAGTAGACTCCCAGTGTTTTTATATCTCATGCTACTCCACACTGAGCCTCTCAGTGTTTGTCATTTTTGTTCCTACCAGGCCTGTCACCAGCAAGTAACGCCTGTCCCTGGGCTGATACAACTATCTAAATGTCTCTTTTGCTAGAAACCTGGCAGACTCAGTTGGCAGAAGATCCAGCATTGGGTGTGGAGCCTACTTAAAATAAATAATTAATTAAAAAATTCTCTCTTTGAATTATCTCTTCTTTTTTTTCCCCCCCTAAGTTTCTCTTCCAGTAACATACAAAACTGTTTTATTAACTGTAACTATTAGTACATTTTATGTAATCAAGGGAATTCACTTTTAATTATTTTTCCTTTCAAAAAACCTTAACTAACTCTCTGGGTGTATTTTCTCTTTCAAATAAACTTTGGAACCTGTCAAATTACATTAAAAATACTGTTGGGATGTTAACTGAAATTGCATTAAATTTATAAATTAAGCTATAATATTACAAAAAATAGATTAAGACTCCTCAGACAATAACACTGTATGCATACATATATACATTTCACATATATCTTTTTTCTTCAATAATGTATTATATTTTCTTTTAATCAAGTTGGCTTTTTGTTTGAAACTTTATTAAAAGTATTTTCAAAATATATTTTTTGTTATTGTGAATGGAACCTTTTTCATTATTTTTAATAGCTTATGGTGGTGTGCAGAAAAAAATATGTATTGATTTTCATTTGTTGACATAGTACCTGGTTCCCTTGTGGAACTCCCATGTTATAACTAATCACTTTCCAGTTGGTTGCCTTAGATCCTCTAGTTAGAAAATCTGAACTTCTGGGGGTGCCTGGGTGGCTCAGTGGGTTAAAGCCTCTGCCTTCAGCTCAGGTCATGATCCCGGGGTCCTGAGATCTAGCCCTGCATCGGGCTCTCTGCTCAGCAGGGAGCCTGCTTCCCCCTCTCTCTGTCTCTGCCTGCCTCTCTGCCTACTTGTGATCTGTCTGTCCAATAAACAAATAAAATCTTAAAAAAAAAAAAGAAAGAAAATCTGAACTTCTGCAAATAGTGAAATGCCCCTGTTCACCTTCACACAACCACAAAGGAAGCAGGTAGCTGCACTCCAGGAACTATACTCCGTCAGAGGAAATTGCCTTATACTCTGCTCATCTCCATTTGAAGCCTTAGGATCAAACCAATAGGCACAATTGGCCATCCCCTTCCTAATTCAAAGGTATTTAATCAATCCTGCCTCATTTCCATGATGATCTTAGCCCATTGTGTCTATCATATTTAAAATTCTTCTTTTTGTCCATCTGTGCTGAAATACGATGTCTCAGTGTATCCAACATCCCAATACTCCCTCTCAACTAAACCCTCCATTAGGTCTATTCCACATCATTTGCTCCATGATTATGAAATGTACCTACATCCTTGCCTTATTTTTAGAACTTATATTCACCTCTCTGTTTTGGTGTAATATAGTTAGTCCCTAAGAAATTCTTCATATTCCCTGACTCATTTTCTCTCAATAAATTAGTTTTATCAAAGATGTGTGACTTGAATATTCTCTAACGTAAATTAGGTTTATGAGTTTCGCTTACATACACTTTACTGTATTTTTTTCCCATTTGCAATCAACATTAATGATTGTAATTGTGTTTATCTGTTGGATGAATCTCTCCCTAAATGAGATGATAAAATCTGAGATGACAAGGATCATGTCTGTTTGTCTTATCACTTTGTACACAGAGCCTACACATGAAAAATATGCTTAATTTATCTTACTTTATCTTTTTAATTGCTTCACATTTGCTACTGGAATTAAACTTACATTTGGTATGGAAAAAAATCTATTTTCCCTAGATTAATTTAGATAACTATTATAATTTTAGATATTTTGTATTGATTTGTCACATTATTTTTAATATGTATTTTAAATATTGGTACCCTTAGGTATAGACAAGTTGAAGTTGATTCTCAGAAGTAACCATCATTTTGACATTTCATAGACAACTCCTTCTTATTATATAAATTTTCTCCTTACATAACTTGAGTGCATCACAATATAGAATAATGCTATGCTTTTGTATTCTATTTGTCAGAGAGAGAGAGAGAAGGAGAGAGAGAACAAGCAGGTAGAGGCAGAGAGAGAAGCAGGCTCCCTTGAGCCAGGAGCCTGATGTGGGACTCCATCCCAGGACCCTAGGATCATGACCTGAGCCGAAGGCAGCAGCTTAACCAACTGAGCCACCCAGGCGTCCCCTGCTTTTGTATTCTAAATAAATAATATAAAATTCCTGATCCAAAGAGGAGGGGTGCCTGGGTGGCTCAGTGGGTTAAAGCCTCTGCCTTCCGCTTAGGTCATGATCTCAGGGTCCTGGGATGGAGGCCCACATCGGGCTTTCTGCTCAGCGGGGAGCCTGCTTCCCTCTTTGTCTCTGCCTGCCTCTCTGCCTGCTTGCGACCCGTCTTTCTATTAAATAAATAATTAAAAAAAAATTTTTTTTAAATATATGGAATACCATACTGAAAGTGCAAAATAGAATGGTTGTACAGGTACAGAATGATTGTTAAGTACATTGGTTGTTTACCTTGGTGATTATGTGGCTGATGAGAGCTGCAGCTTGCTGCCACTGCCCAACATCATGAGAGATATTATTATATCACATTATACTGCATCTCACTAGCTCAGGAAAAGATCAAAATTCAAAATTCAAGGTACGGTTTCTATTGAATGCATGTCATTTCCATGGGATTAAGAATTTAAGATCATAAATTAAAACTATCATAATTTGGGGACCATCTCTAGTCTGAAATTGAAACTTTGTTTCTAAAAATGTGGATAAGGCTTCATTCTGGAAAATAAGTGGTTTTCAATTATTTTAAGTATTAGAAAAATAACCCATAAATGTGGAAATTGAAGAGGAAATATAAAGTAATGAAAGCAAGGGGAACGTTTGTAGAACTATAGCACCAGGCTTAGAAATATCAAGAAAAAATTAGAAAAAATAACCTAGAGCAGTCAGCCATGATCACAAATTTAGATGTTTCTAGGAGGTATGATGGACCTTACTATTCTTCTTTATTTTGAGATTTTATTTATTTATTTGAGAGAGAGTGAGAGAGAGAGAGGGCAGGAGCAGGGGAGAAGTAGGCTCCCCACTGAGCAGGGAGCCCAACATGGTGTTCTCTCCCAAGATCCTGGGATTATGACTAGAGCTGAAGGCAGACTCTTAAAACCACTGAACCACCCAGATGCCCTAAGCCTTTCTATTCTGCCTCTTGCTATAATGAGTGCTTTTTTAATGAGAAGCTAAAAGACTATTTATATTCTTTTTTTTTTTTTTAAGATTTTATTTATTTACTTGACAGACAGAAATCACAAGTAGGCAGAGAGGCAGGCAGAGAGAGAGGAGGAAGCAGGCTCCCTGCTGAGCAGAGAGCCCAATGTGGGGCTCAATCCCAGGATCCTGAGATCATGACCTGAGCTGAAGGCAGAGGCTTAACCCACTGAGCCACCCAGGCGCCCCTAAAAGACTACTTATACTCTTAATTTTCCTTTTGCTCAGAAGTTTTTCATAAACTCATTGCAATTTTTTTTAAAACTTATTACTTTTTAATATGTCAACTTCTACCATGCTGGTTTCTTATTTAGACCTCTGTAATCCCCTCCTATGAGAGTTTTCTGCTTTCCCTTTTGCCTCCAATTCTCTAACCATCTATCACAATGATTTTTTCAAAAAGAAAATCAAATTGTCTATTTTCCTGCTCAGAACCCACCAATAGCTAACCCATGATAATAAAATAATATCTCAAACGCATATTATTATTTACAGAAATTTGTACCCTGTTTAAAAATACAATTCCTCCCATCCTCTATACCATTAATTCCTTTTACTTTTTCTTAAAAACATTCATCATTGCCTGACAATATATTAAGCATGTTCTTTTTTCACTAAATTAAAAGCTTCAGAGCTTCAGAAGGACTTTGCTCCATCTGTAAAATCAACATCCTAGCCCCAGCTTTTGGACTGGCACCTGCAATATGAAGATGTCAATAATTAAGGGTTGAATGAATAAATGGATAAACTGTTGCAGCTTGTATCCATAGCAAAACAAGGACTGAACCTGTGAGATTCTCTTGTAAATTTTAACCTGATAAAGCTAATCAGTGTAGGAAATATTAAGGAATGAGATTCTAATGTGAAAGTAGAAATAAGCAATGAATGATTCAGGGACAGATGGAGAAAATGGACAGAAGAGAAAAGTAAATACAGACTCTGCCTGATTAGAGTGCATACTAATTTAAAGAAACAGAATGCAGAGACTATATAGGGAAAATGATGGGGCTTTTCTTGTTGTATTTTTGGCTCTTTATTGTTTTTAATTGTTTTAATCAAGGCCATTTTATTTCTAAAAATTTTTTAAATGATTTATTTATTTATTTATTTAATGAAAGAGAGAGAGGGAGAGAATGTGGGCAAGGGGAGGGGGAGAGGGCCTGGGAGAGAGAATCTTCAAGCAAACTCCCTGCTGAGCATGGAGCTTTACATGGGGCTCAATCCTAGGACTCTGAGATCCTGACCTGAGCTGAAATCAAGAGTCAACCACTAACCGACTGAGACACTCAGGTGCCCCAAAGCCATTTTAAATTGACCTCAGAGGATACATTATATCTACCCATTGACTCTTAAATTCCATATATCTCCATGAATATCACATAGATTAAACTGTGATTCCCAGTTGTTGGTGATCTTAGTCCAGTTGCAGAAGTAAAATGTGAAATAGCAAATAATTTTGTAGTTATAAAAATGCCAAATTATAACATGAAGAAATAATAGAAAATTATTTAAAATAACCTAAAACATATAAGTAATTTTTTTTAAGATTTTATTTATTTATTCGACAGACAGAGATCACAAGTAGGCAGAGAGGCAGGCAGAGAGAAAGAGGGAAGCAGGCTCCCCGCCGAGCAGAGAGCCCGATGCAGGGCTCGAGCCCAGGATCCTGGGATCATGACCTGAGCTGAAGGCAGAGGCTTTAACCCACTGAACCACCCCAGGTGCCCCTATAAGTAATTTTATGCTTAGTAGATTAAGCTTGGCCATGTCCATTTTCAGATTACTTTCTTTACTTAATGACTCATTTATTTAGGTAGCTAAGCCAAGTAAATACTTTGTGCAAAGGATTCTGATTAAAATCCTTAAATCATTTCTGGTCCAACACACTTGATAACTAGTTTTGCAATTTAGTGTCTGTCTTGGTTATGTTCCCAGCAGGTTATTAACAATTAATTAGCAATACTTCTCAAATGCTATCTGTGTTAGGCTACTAATTGCATAGCAGGAAAATAGAATTTCCCTTTGTAAACAAATTGCAATCATGATCATTTGCTTTAGATAAGGCAATACAAATTTCCTTATATTTTTGTTGTTACTTAGATTTACAGCCAGAAGGCATAAGTTGTATTTATGAGTGTTGGATGAAGCTGTTTATAAGCTCTACAGCAGATATTAAAATAATTTAGTTTTGGACAGCACTGCCTCGTTTTTACCCCTGTTTTCATCCTAAGAAAGGATGAAAGGACCGTGTGTGTGTGTGTGTGTGTGTGTGTGTGTGTGTTTAAACTGATAACTCACAAGAGATTCTTGGCAGAATTTGTTTAGATTAGCAATGATAACTTCAGCATAAAGCATAATTTTCACATTTTCTATTGAATATCTTAAGGGTCTCTTTTTAAAAATCAATTTGCTCATGTTTAAAAGATTCTAAGTTAAAATTGTAGTCAATAATTATATATATTTGAGTATTTTTAGTCTTCAATAATTTCTTTGGTACTTGCTGTGCTTGACTCATTATATTCCTAGCTATGACCATGTCTTATTATGCTTTTTCATACTACTTATATTCATAGAACGGTTCAATTGGCATTAATCTTTGGTGTTTTTTAGTCCAGTCACCTAATTTTATAGTTGAGAAAGCTTAGGATCAGGAGAAGATAATTTGAATTTTGAAAGGTCACTATAGCAGATACAATAGATTGACTCACTCACGTATATATTCTAATCTCTTTCTAGTGTGCTTTCCTGTAGTGCAGAGGCTGCAAAGCTGGGGGGGAAAAAAAAAGTATCACCTTTACTTGAGAAATGTATATGCTAAGATTCATCCAGGCGAGACTCTTACATTCAGACCTGAGGAAGTACAGGACGACTTATGCACAAATCACATGCTATAATAGTTGAGTAGCAGGTATGGCAAGTGCTACACCACTTGTAACGAAAATCATAGTGGTAGGTAGTTGGACCTACATTATAGATGTGAACATTTCATTCTGAGTGAGAAGTTGAGGCAGAAGTGGCAGATGCCTTTCTGGGTCAAGTCTTTGGTATTGGTCAGAGTGATTTCTGGACACCCCCCCCCACTACTATCTGTTTATGCAGAAACTTCAATAGATTTGAGACATAAAATTGTTCTGCATTAAATTTTGTTCTTCTTAAACTAGTTAGGATAGTTTCTGTTATCTGAAACGGAATTCTGACTAATATAGTAATGTGGAAAGTAACATGGAGAATAGCTTCTATAATTACATGCTTTAGAATAGAGCCAAGAACTCCTAAAGCATCCATGATCACTAAAGAGCAGGAGGAATGGGGAATGTAAATTCATAGGGGGAAAAAAAAAAAAGAGTTCAGTTAGACACCTGAGCAGAAATAATTAGTATATGTGTTGTCATGTAGGGAAAGCTAACTGGTCTTCATTTCTGTCTTAGCAGGAAGACAAAGCTGATAAGCTGATAAATAGACAAAATAGATACAAGGAGACTACATGTTGTATTGAGACGTGGTCAAAAGTTAAAATTAAGGCTGCCTGGGTGGCTAAGTCAGTTAAGCATCTGCCTTCAGCTCGGATTATGATCCCAGGGTCATGGGATGGAGGCCTGCATCAGGCTCCCCACTCAATGGGAAGCCTGCTTCTCCTTCTCCCTCTGCCTTCCTCTCCCCCTGCTTGTGCTCTCTCTCTTTCTCTCTATGTCAAACAAATAAATAGAATCTTAAAAAAAATAATTAAATAAATAAAGTTAAAAGTAATAAAATGAATGCCATAAATGAATGGTACATATTAAGAAAAGTTTGAATTTCAAACTTCATATTATAGTCATTCTTTTGTATATATCATTAACACGATTGGTACAGATAATAATTTTAGTCATAAACTTATTGTGTCAATTAAATGATATAAACTTCAAGAAGCTCTTAGATTTGAGCTAATACATAGGATGCATTAAATTAATAGGAATTAAATTAGTATAGATTTAATCTAATTCCCTCAGATGTGTCTTAAGAAATGTTTATTTGTAATTAGCTGCTGACAGAAGTATTGCTTTTGAATGGATTTCATCTTTATTTTTTGAGATTATTGAAAAACTTTGAGACTGCCTTTTGCCTTTATAATTGGTGGCATTGCTTGTTTTATGATTTAGTATGAATGATTTAGAGTATAATTTTTAGTATTCAGTTTAAAATATCATTTTAAAAATAAGGAACCGGTCTTGAAACAATCATCTTGTCAGGTATTTTCTATATTAGCAGAAACTGTTTTTTTCTGTTATCGAAAGTAAGGATCAGTGAAGTTATCAGCATCATTTTTATAGATATAGATAGATATAAATATGAGTGTGCCTATTAGATATATAGAAGCAGATATATTTTTATGTTCATCTTTATTTGAGCATGATATATAACAAAAATGAAAATCTTTCAAAATATATGTTAAAATGCTAACAAATTGAGTTAAATTATTAGTTTTAACTGAAATTAAATATTTTTACAAAATTACAGAAAAACCTTCAAAAGTTACCCTACATAGTAAATGTTTACAGTTTACTTAGAAATATTGTTAATTAAATTGTCCAACATATATTTTTCTATCCAAATTATGGTGATCTAACCTCCCAAAGTTTTCATTCAAATATTGAATTTTGTTCATAAAAATCTTTAATTTGGTATAAATTCAATTCTGTGTGAAGCTATAATTATGTGCTAAATATTTATGCAAATTCAAGTCATATTATGTACACCCAAATGTATATTTTTTGCACTATTTATCTTACCAGTAAGTTCTAAGTTTAGTTATTGAGGAAAACAATATATATAAGTTCATTAAAAAACATTTCAATTATCAGTTTTCAGTAAAATCTTTATGATCTACCACCATCAACTTTAAATTATGACATACTAAAGCCATATCAACATAGCCTTTTAAAGATAATTTTTGAGAATAATTTCCAAATTAACATTACTTTATTAATTACCTTAAAGTTTTACTGAACAATTTCTAGCCTCTCATAAAAAGCAAATACTTAGTATTTACATCTTTAAAAAAATACTGAAAAGACATATAAAAGTTTTATCCAACCAAAAGTGTTAAAATAATGAGATAAAAAATAATGTAAGATCATCATTTACTACTACTTCAAGCCCTTAGATTTAGACTTTGTCTTTTAATAACACAAAGTCCTGCACTTTTTTGCCTAGTAAAGAGAAGATAAAATTATAATGTAAAGAGATAAATTTAAAAAAAAATCATCTTTGAAGATATTTAAGAGAATTCCTGCATGCACTCCCTGTGAATATGTTTGTGTATATGTGCTGTTAGAAAATTTACTCTGATTTTTCTGAAAAGATCAAAGCAAGTATAATAAAGAGCATGAAATTTAAAATTTAATAAGTAATTAAAATGTAGAAACTTTAATCTATGTTTGCTTTAGGAGGTTAGAAAACTAAGCTATTATTATAATAATTGAATATGCATATGTATACACACACACTCCAACAAGAGTTTAGTCAAAACAAAAACAAAAACAAAAGTGAATATGTCACAATCTCTTACGGTATGTATTTTTTATGCTTTTTATAATCTTTTTAATTATCTTGTCAATAATTGAAAAGGTATGTTATTATCTGCATAATGTCCTTTGTCTATTCACAACAATATTGTAAGTTACCAGTATCAGAAGTTATCAGTTTAGTATTTTATAGGTTGATTTTTGTTGTTGTTGTTGTTTTAATTTATTCTTTTCTATGTCTTTATTACCTTGTGTTGGGTAAAGATTTAGTAAATAGTGAATAACAATATTTTGGTCTTTTAAAAAAAATGAATGTGTAGATTCTCATTGGTTTTTTAATTTACATTTCTTTGATTATAAATAATGCGAAAAATATTTCTTTTGCTATTTGTTTACTTGTATATTTTTCATGAAGTTTAAATCATTTTTGAACTCTTAACTAGTTGTTTACTTCTCTATTATTGAGTTGTAAGAGTTCTTTAAACAATTGGAATATAAATCATTTCTTTTTTTTTTTTAAGATTTTTATTTATTTATTTGACAGAGAGAAAGATCACAAGTAGGCAGAGAGGCAGGCAGGGAGAGAGGGGGAAGAAGGCTCCCTGCCAAGCAGAGAGCCCCATGTGGGGGCTCAATCCCAGGATCCTGAGATCATGATCTGAGCCGAAGGCAGAGGCTTCACCCATTGAGCCACCCAGGTGCCCCTAAATCATTTCTCATATAGATGTATTATAAACCTGTCTCCCCAAGGCTTTACCTATATTATTTTCATAATAGTGATTCTTTTATGAAAGAATATTTACTGATTAGTTGATTGATTGATTGATTGGATTCTGTGCTGTTGGGGATAAATCGCTGGGAAATAGTCTTCAGTAATTTCTACCTCTCTATCAACCACAGCTAAGCTCCTTGCATTTTCTCATCCCTCCCAACTGCAACCATTTAAGATAATAACAGGTATAGTATCTAACTGTAGTATCTAAATATCACTGTAATAAGTTAATATTTAAATAAACTACACATATTTACATTAAATAACTGTAGAATAAGTTAATCTTCAATCAAAAGCTATAATTCATACAAATTCATATGAAATTCTCATAAAATTCCCACTTTCAAAACAAATCAAGATTTTACACTTTAATCTAAATATCATCATGAGCATTTAATTTTTTCAGAATGGAAATGGAGATGGTTTTAAAAATTATGGTCTATTTGTACAACATCTAAGAATATATGAGGAAAATAATTAAATGTTTGATATTAGGTCTTCAATTTTTTTAAAACCGAAACACAAAATTATGTGGAAAGTACAATATCATCAAGTCTTAAAAACACATCTCAGAGGTGAGCTAAATTGACCTAACCATGGTATGACACCAAGAAATAATAAAACAAACAAAAAACAAAAAAATCAGAAACAAATATTTTGAGTAAAAGATATTTTGTTGCTGGTGGTCATTTTCAGACCATGAGGTATATCTTATTTTCTTTTTTTTTAAATTTATTTTCAGCATAACAGTATTCATTGTTTTTTCACCACACCCAGTGCTCCATGCAATCTGTGCCCTCCCTAATACCCACCACCTGGTTCCCCCAACCTCCCACCCCCCACCCCTTCAAAACCCTCAGGTTGTTTTTCAGAGTCTGTAGTCTCTCATGGTTCACCTCCCCTTCCAATTTCCCTCAACTCCCTTCTCCTCTCCATCTCCCCTCGTCCTCTATATTATTTGTTATGCTCCACAAATAAGTGAAACCATATGATACTTGACTCTCTCTGTTTGACTTATTTCACTCAGCATAATCTCTTCCAGTCCTGTCCATGTTGCTACAAAAGTTGGGTATTCGTCCTTTCTGATGGAGGCATAATACTCCATAGTGTATATGGACCACATCTTCCTTATCCATTCATCCGTTGAAGGGCATCTTGGTTCTTTCTTTACTCTTATTGCTGTTGTTGGATGTTGGGTTTGGACCCTGTCAGATTGGCATAGTAATTATGCTTTGGAAAACTCTGAATAAGTCAGATGTGAACTAAACAAATTATAACTTACTCTCAACAAGGAGCACTGTTGTCACTTGGACAACTACTTAAATTTGCAAGAAAATCCTCAGAGCAGTAGACAAGTGTCATCTATTGAACTAGGAACAGTTTTCATCATATGATAGTGCTCATGCATTGCAGGAGCAGAATGAGTGCAGTAGACTATCAAAATTAGTTATTTCTCTTCCTGTATTTTGTGTGTAGTCTTCTCTCACTGATTGCAAAAGTACTGACATTCTTACCCAAATCAGAAAAAGTAGAAAGAGAAGTTTCACGGCTTTGAAAGTAGGTCAAGATTATTTAGTTAGTAGTTCTCCCTAAGCACCTGGCAGAAGCAAATACAAATCCTCCTTGGAGATAGATCACAACATAATGGGCTTCAAATGATTCCTACCAGCAATTGTCCAAACATATTTGGTGAAATATCTAAGGTAACTCTTTATACAAGGAAGTGAAATATCACAACAGAATAAACAGAGAAAACAAACAAACAAACCCACAGAAAACCACAGTATTCTAAGTTTTAGAAAAAAATAAAAACAGCATTGCAAATGTAAATGGTTTAAATATATCAACTGAATGTAAGTATTGTTAGAGTATATAAAAATGTAAGATGAAACTATATGCTCTCTATGAAAACAATTTTTTTAATTATCTAGGCACAGAGTTTAAAGGAAGGATGAGGGGCACCTGGGTGGCTCAGTGGGTTAAGCCTCTGCCTTCAGCTCAGGTCATGATCTCAGGGTCCTGGGATCCAGCCCCACATCGGGCTCTCTGCTCAGCAGGGAGCCTGCTTCCCCCTCTCTCCCTGCCTGCCTCTCTGCCTACTTGTGATATCTCTCTGTGACAAATAAATAAATAAAATCTTTTAAAATTAAAATAAATAAATAAATAATAAAATTAGGAAGAATGAGAAAAGATATGCCAAGCAAACACTAATCAAAAGGACACTTGGGAAGCCATGTTGGTAACAAGCAAATTATATATTAGGGAAAAGAACATTATTCTTGATGAGGAAAGGAAGAGATGAAGAAATATATTTTATAATGGAAAGATGTGAATTTATTAAGAGGGTATCAAGAGGACATGTCACTGCTAAATGTGAATACATTTTAAAACAATCAAAATGCATGAAGAAAAAGGTGATGTAAATAGAAATAAAATTGATTAAATTAAAATCATGATTAGATATTTAAATATATTTTCCTTAGAATATATGGACAAAAAATCAGTAAGGATATGGAAGTTTTAAATAACACTATAAAATTTCGACCCAGGTAACATTTTTTTTTTTTAAGATTTTATTTATTTATTTATTTATTTGACAGAGATTACAAGTAGGCAAAGAGGCAGGCAGAGAGAGAGGAAGGGAAGCAGGCTCCCCAATGAGAAGGGAGCCCGATGAGGGGCTCAATCCCAGGACCCTGAGATCATGACCTGAGCTGAAGGCAGAGGCTTTCACCCACTGAGTCACCCAGACACCCTGACCCAGACACCTCGACATTTATAGAACATTCCTTTTCAAGAAATTAAGATCCATATTCTTTCTCTCATGCATAGAACATAGAATATTTGTCATGTCAGACTATATTCTGGAACAAATCTAAATAAATTTAAGGGAATTGAAATTACACAATGTATTTTTTCTTACCAAATATGGAATTAAATTAGAAGTCATTAACTGAAAGATATTTGAAAATCCCCCAATATTTCAAAATAAATAATTTCTGGGTCAATGGATAAAGCAAAATGGATATGAGAAAATATATTAAAGTAAATTGAATAAACATACAACATGTCAAAATTTATAGTTCACAGCTAAAGGGAAATTAATAGTAGCAATGCTTATATCACAAATGGAGTAAAGTTTTGAATCAACAAGTATGGAATTCAAAGAGAAAGGCAAAGGTAGAGAGAACATTATATATTCGATATTTATAGTAAATGCTTATTGGCAATTCAACTTATGTTAAGGAGCAAATATAATTATTTTTTTAAGATTTTATTTATTTATTTGACAGAGAGAGAGAGAGATCACAAGTAGGCAGAGAGGCAGGCAGAGAGAAAGTTAGGGAAGCAGGCTCCCTAACTCTGCTCTAAGCCGAGCAGAGAGCCTGATGTGAGGCTTTGATCCCAGGACCCTGAGATCATGACCTGAGCTGAAGGCAGAGGCTTAACCCGGTGAGCCACCCAGGCGCCCCATAATTAAAATAAGTTTAGATGAACATATACATGGATGACAGGAAATTAAAAAGGATATATATTGTAGGTTTTTTTTTCTTTCCTAAATTTATAAGCATTTTTTTTCATTATATTCAGTTGGCCAACATACAGTATATCATAGATTTTTGTTGTAGTGTTCAATCATTCATTAGTTGCATATAATACCCAGTGCTCATCCCAACATGTGCTCTCCATAATATCCATCACCCGGTTACCTCATCCCCCAATCCCTTCCCTTATGTAACCCACAGTTTGTTTCCTGGAAGTCAGAGTCTCTCATGGTTTGTTTCCCTCTCTGATTTCTTCCCATTCAGTTTTTCCTCCCTTCCCCTAAAATCCTCTGCTTTATTCCTTATGTTCCACATATGAGTGAAACCATATGATAATTACTTTCTCTGCTTGGCTTATTTCACTTAGCATAATCCCCTCCAATCTCATCTGTGCTCATGCAAATGGTGGGCATTCATCCTTTCTGCTGACTGAGTAATATTCCATTGAATATATGTACCACACCTTCTTTATCCATTCATCTGTTGAAAGGCGTCTCTGTTCCTTTCATAGTTTGGCTATTGTGGACATTGCTGCTATGAACATTGGGATGTATATGCCCCTTCTTTTTACTACATCTGTATCTTTGGGGTAAATATCTAGTAGTGCAATTGCTGGGTCAGAGGGTAGCTCCATTTTTAACATCTTGAGGAAATCCACACTGTTTTCCAGTGGCTTTACCAGCTTGCATTCTCACCAAGAGTACAAGAGGGTTCCCCTTCCTCCACATCCTCTCCAACACTTGTTGTTTCCTGTCTTGTTAATTTTGACCCTTCTAGCTGGTGTTAACGTAGTATCTCATTGTGGTCTTGATTTGCATTTCCCTGATAGCTAGTGATGTGGAACATTTTTTCATGTGTCTGTTAGCAAAAGAATATATCTTGTTATTGAAAACAAAATGATATTTCAGTTTTACACTAATAATGGATCTCATTTTTTCCTAATAGACTATTGGTTGTGTGTCAACATAGGAAGAGAAAAATATGTATGCTGCATATATTAACTACTTTGAAATCAATGTAAACTTTATGTTCCCCAAAACAGGAAATTATATGTATAATAATTTCAGTATTTACCTCTGAGCACTCAGCCCATTTCTGACAAACAACGTAAGTAATTTCCAGATTTTCTTCTACTCATCCCAGTAATTTCTGAACCACTTTCTTTTTAAATTTTTATAAGTCACCCTCATTCTGAGGGTGAGTTGTTCTTATTCCAAGTCCTACTTGCACACGTTTGGTGTTGATATAATGACTGTTCAGAATGAACGTGAAGGGAGCAGTTGGCTTCTCTGTTTCATCTGTTTCATTGAATAGGCAACCCCCCAGCTAGGGGTCCCTGCTCTGAGGATCAGTGATTGAATTCAAATGCAGCTCTCTGGAGTTTAGGATCCATCATAAATCTGTTTTCACCCATCTAGGGTTCTGTCTATAGAACATTATTTTTGTTTGTTTGTTTTAATTTTCTGTTTTGGTTTTGTTTTATAAAAACAAGGAAGTTGGGCAGGAAGTAAATGAAAGCATGATCAGAATTGCCACAAAATAAAATTCCTATTTCACAGATTAGAAAAATGAGCAAGAAGAGATTTAGTGCCTTGATCAATAAAGACAAATTTTGCAAGGTGATTTCCACAATCAACCCAAAATACCTAAGATACTAAATTTTAATCATCACCTAGAATCTTATTTCAATTTTTTTTTGAAACTTTGAAACTTTTCTCTTAAGGTAAATAAATTACAGATATTTTAATACAAATTGTTAAATACTACAATGCAGAAATATGTAAGCAAAATATCCCATTCTTGTTTGTATTTTTAGAAAGATTCCTCAATTTTATTTTATTTTTTTTTTAATTTTTTATTTGACAGAGAGAGAAATCACAAGTAGGCAGAGAGGCAGGCAGATAGGAAGGGAGAAGCAGGCTCCCTGCTGAGCAGAGAGCCCGACGCGGGGCTCGATCCCAGGACTCTGGGATCATGACCCGAGCCGAAGGCAGAGGCTTAACCCACTGAGCCACCCAGGTGCCCCTAGATTCCTCAATTTTAAATATGTAATATTCTGTTTGCTCTTGAACTATCTTCTTCATTTTGTTAGTAAGATTTGAAAACACAACAGATTGGGGTCTCAGCTAGTATTTGTGTATCCCTCAATACCCAATGTGACATTTAGTAATTTTATATCACTCAGGAATCAGAAGAAACTCAGGGGTGACCTTTAGTTTTCTAACTAGTGTATATTACTTTTGTTGCTCTATGAGTGATGACATTGATTAATGATAAGCATAAAAAGGAGAAGAGAAAAACCAAGAAATATTCCCATGTTGAGAATGTGATGCAAGACTTTTTGATTCAGGTACATGAGGTGTATTTTCTTTGAGTTATTTTTCTTACAGTGGGAGTTGATATTTTAGCCATGAGTCAGAGGAAAAGAGTCCTCTAAAACTTGTCTTCAGTAATAGTTAGAAGCATCATTGAGAGAAAGTGTACCAGAACAAAAGAACCTAATTTTCATGTTTTTTCACATTTTGTTAGCCACCCTTCAAAATGTGTTTAGGAGCTAAAAATGAGACAACTCTACAGAGAAGACATAGAGTAGCATGTCAAATAATAACAAAATATCCAACACACATTAATATAGAGTCATTGAATCTGAGAACAATTTGTAAAATGGAGTAAAGACAAAACACATCTTAAGCTGGAAATAAACACAGGAATGGAATGCCTAAAATTCCAAAAGAGCAGTTTGACCCTGACCTATTATATAAAAAATAATAATAATAATAATAATAATAATGTTTTCATTTTATAAAAGGCCAAAAATCAAAATTAATTAAATTGTAGCACAGTGTACTCAGATTAAATGTATCCAAACAAATACAGTGAAAATTCATATCATGAAAACATTGCTGGAAGGATAGATAAAATATTCTATAGTAGACAAAGCATATTTTACTATACTTAACACACTTATTTAAATTAAATAGATCATAGACTTCTATTTATTCTTACAATGTTTTGATAAATCACAACCAGTTTTTTTCATTAACATTAGTTTTTCTTAATTTTTAATACACAAAGAATATGTGGCTTCATTATCTATTATCTATTATCTTTCCCATTGTGTTACAACCTTTAAGATTACATTCTTGGTTTTTCCCTTTAAAGAGACAGTGTAGCTAGGGGCACCTGGGTGGCTCAGTCGGTTAAGCCGCTGCCTTCGGCTCAGGTCATGATCTCAGGGTCCTGGGATCGAGCCCCACGTCGGGCTCTCTGCTCCGTGGGGAGCCTGCTTCCCTTCCTCTCTCTCTGCCTGTCTCTCTGCCTACTTGTGATCTCTCTCTATCAAATAAATAAATAAAATCTTTAAAAAAAAATAAAAAAAAAATAAAGAGACAGTGTAGCTGATAAAATTTCTGAGTTTTTGTATGTCTTAGAATTTCTGAATTTAGTTCTCTATAGAAGTGTCAGTCAAATATTTTTCTTTAAAGCCTTTTCTCAATTTTCTTTCTGAAATTGTCAGTGCCGGAAAACATCTAGTGTCAATGATTATTTCTTCTTTGTGGGAGATTTGACATTTTAGATCCGCTCTTTAAACAAAATATTGAAGTATTCACTATTGTGTATTTAGGTGTAGTCTTTAAAACAATAGTGCTTGGCAATTATGTCAGGCTTTTATTTTAAGAATGCTTTTTAAATCTTTGCTATGGGAAATATTGGACTATTTTTCCTTCAAATTTTGTGTCTCTTCTTGTTTCTTTATTAGGTCTTTGTGTTTTGCTCACTTTTTTTTTTTCTGTACTATGTCTTACATGGTTTTATAATTTATGAAGCTATTCTCAATATGTTTTTTTAAAAGATTTTATTTACTTGAGAGAGAGACAGAGATAGTGAGAGAGAGCATGAGTGGGGAGAAGAGGGAGAAGCAGGCTCACAACTGAGCAGATAGTCTGACATGGAGCTTGATCCCTGCACCCTGGGATCATGATCTGAGCTGAAGGTAGACTCAACCGACTGAGCCACTCAGGAGTCCCATATTCTCAACTTCTTTTAAATTTTCTTTTAAATTTAAGCTGCATTCTGGAAGAATTTTTAGTTCAATTTCCACTATTTAACTTATTATTCAGTTGTTTTCATGATTTTGTTCAATCCAAATATTATTGATTTCAGTAACTGTATGTATTTTTTTAGTCTGCAAGTTCTCAGGATATGTCCTTTACGTAACCACCTTGTGTGGGTCTTTCCTATTCCTAGTACATAATGGCAGCACTGCTGTGTATCTTAATGTAAAGTCTCAAAATCTCCATGTCCACCTGGAGGCAAACTCTAGGGTTGCTATTAATTATCTGAGGAGACAAGACTTTGAAGCACCTGCTGCTTCCATAATCATCCCACTTTTTGTTGATGTTGTTCCTTTGGTTCCTAACTTCCACCAACTGTAGGTTCAGAGAATTAATCTTTAATCTGTTTTGCTAAGTCTCTGAAGGTGTGGCTTCCTTCTCAGATTTAGAGAATCCTCAAGACCTCCAGAGGTATAAAAATTGCATATCTTACTTTTTAGAATTACATAATTTTTATGACTTTAATTTTTGATAAGATTTTTATACTGTTTTCTATACATTTGATGTGAGGACAGAAAGAAGGTAGGATGTGTGTAGGCCACACACTTGAAAATGAGTGTTTAGTTGGCTAATAGAAACATGAAAAGATGCTCAACATCATTCATAATCAAGGAAATACAAATCAAAACTACAATGAGGTATCACCTCACATTGGGGAGAATGGCTAAAATTAACAACAAGGGAAACAACAGGTGTTGGTGAGGATGTGGAGAAAGGGGAACTCTCTTATATTCTCTCAGTCTGAATGCAAACTGGTGCCATCAATCTGGAAAACGGTATGATGGTTCCTCAGAAGGTTAAAAATAAAACCACCCTATGATCCAGCAATTGCACTACTCAGAATTTACCCAAAGGATATCAAAATACTGATTTGAAGGGATACATGTGGAGTGCATGTGATGTGATGAGCACTGGGTGTCATACACAAATAATGAATTACTGGACTCTGTATCTGAAACTAATGATGTATTGTATGTTAGCTAATTTAATTTAAATTTTTAAAAATCAAGTGGTACATGTACCCCAATGTTTATAGTAGCATTATTAACAATGACCAAATTATGGAAAGAGCCCGAATGTCCATCAACTAATGAATTGATAAAGATGATGTGGTATATATATATATATATATATATATATATATATATATATAATTTACTCAGCCATCAAAAAGAATGAAATCTTGCCATTTGCAAAGATGTGGATAGAGCTAGAGAGTATTACACTACATGAAATAAATCAGTCAGAGAAAAACAAATCTTATCTGATGTCACTCATATGTGCATTTTAAGAAACAAAACAGATAAACACAGGGGAACAACAACAACAAACAAAAAAAAAAAAAAGAGAGAGGGGCAAACCAGATACAGACTATTAACTAGAGAGAATAAACAGGGTTGCTAGAGGGGAGGTAGGCCAGGGAATGGAGCAAATGGGTGATGGGTATTAAGGAAGGCACTTGCTGTGATTAGCACTGGGTGTTGTATGTAGGTGTTGAATCACTAAATTCTACACCTGATACTAAAATTGCACCATGTGTTACCTAACTGGAATTTAAATAAAAATTGAAAAGAAAAAAGAAAAAAAAAAGAAAATCAGCATTTGGCTAAAATTCCTTTCATTATAGATTTCATCCATTTTTTTTTTTTACTAGTCATACGCTTCTCTTTTTACATCAAAATTATACCTTATATTAGAAAGTAAATACACTGACATAATTACAAAAGACATTCTCATATATTTATGTGGGTGTTTTAAATGTTTGTGTCTTAGTTTCCTCTCTCATTTCACTTGAAAACAATGCTCCAGGAAACAAATCAAAAACATTATGTATCAGGATGTAATTTTTGGTTGTAACAAGGAAAACTAAAGAGAAAAATAAATAAATTACTGCAAATGTCAATACTGGTTTTAATAAATGAATAGTGAAACCTAAAAATGTCATTTAATATAATCATCAACATATAATGCAGCTATTTTTTCTTTCAAAGACTTACTTAAATGTAGTATCAAAAACCTGCAGAATGGAATTGTGTTGCTTATGAAACTGAAGTCTGTAGAAGACTGCAGTCTCAGGCTGTAATGGAATATATGATGAATAAAAACCATTTCTTTTGGATGAAATTTTGAACAACTCCAAAATAGGATAATTTTTGAAAACATGTATAATGCATTTTTTAATTAAGTGTTTGTGCTGAAGTGACCATGTGTAATGTATGAAACTTACCTTTAATTGCTCAAAATTAACATTTTGCAACATAATAGTAACAGGTTTAATATATTTATTTCTAAACTCAAAAATGCTGTGTTATTTTCCATTACATTGCCCCATTTTCTTAAAAAGCTTTTTTTCTAAAATGTTTTATATGAAGGATATGGCCAAATAATTTCTTTGGATTTATTTGTCTTTGGATTTTCATTAGACTGATTATAGGGCTTTAATGTCAACTTTCCTACATGACCTTAAAGTTTTACACATCTCCTTAAACTTATGCAGCAGTCAGATTTTCAAAGTAAAATTTAAGAATAAATTTTAGGCTATGTTGCAGACAGAGTTATCCAAACTGGTGTGCTCATTTGGACACATAACTCAAAAATGGGAGAACAAGCATCTAACCAAAAGACTAGCATATAGATACACTGTACTTAAAGAAATGACTATATTAGGAGTGTCTGCGTAGCTCCATCTGGCTCCATGCTCAGTGGGGAGTCTGCTTGGGATTGTCTCCTGCTCCTCCACTGCTTGCATGCTCTCTCTCACTCTCTCTCAAATAAATAAATTAATCTTTATAAAAAGAAGTAACTATATTTTTGAGAAGTGGAATTGAAAAACGCTTGAACTCTTAGTTTTATTACTGAATTGCATTTTGAATTTATACACCAAATTGTGAAACATTTGGAAGTAAAAAAAAAAAAAAATGTTTAAACTAAGGAAAAAATAGCATACCTCACTAGTCAGAAATTATATTTCTGCAGTTGTCTCCCAATATAATTTCTATTAATTATTTTCATACTTAGGATTATGCTTACAATGAATATATGACCTGTTTATATTCACTAAATTATGTGTATGCTACAATATAATTCTGTAAATTATTACACATACGCACATACACATATATTCCTAGGTCATTTAACACAACGGAAAGTAATTTTAATATAAATAGTAAATTAGGTGGATATAATATGGTATGCTTAATCATTTAAAAATATTTAAATAGATAGCTGATCAACAATTTGCTTCTCTTCCAGTATAATTGTTTAAAGTTATAAATTTACCTATAAGCATATATGAAAAGTGTTTTATTCTAGCACACAATTTAATGACTGGCTAATGACCTTGAATCTGTGCCATTATTTATTGTTTTGTTAGGGAGAGGTGAATGAAGCTACTTTACCTTGTTGGTATTAAAACTCCCTTGGTTCTTCTGTGGTAGGCTGTTGCAGAAGCCTCTATTCAGTTCATTAAGGTTTCTGGTTGCTGGTTTCCACACCACTCCTAGACTTCAGTGTTGCACTGTTTCAGCAATCCTTTTCTGATTAGTAATAACCCTTCGTATTGATTTTCCTCTTTGTCTCTGCTACTTGTTATAGTTCTTTTTTATTAGAACAGTATTGTTTGAGAAATTAATATTTCCATTTAATGGATAATGTAAGATATTTTGGGTCATGTAACTCCATTTATCCTCTCCTGTCCTTACTCTATTCTTTCATTATAGTTCTGTCACTTAAATCTAATGTGTCTACTTGTAGTTTTGTTTATTTATTTTTTAATTTAATTTTTTTTTCAGTGTTCCAAGGTTCATTGTTTATGGACCACATCCAGTGTTCCATGCAATAGGTGCCCCCCCCCACCTTTTTTAAGATCTTATTTATTTATTTGACTGACAGAGATCACAAGTAGGCAGAGAGAGAGAAAGAAGCAGACTCTCCACGGAACAGAGAGCCCAACGTGGGGCTTGATCCCAGGACCTTGGGATCATGACCTGAGCCGAAGGCAGAGGCTTTAAGCCACTGAGCCACCCAGGCACCCAATAGTTTCCCTTCTTAATACCCACCACCAGGCTTACCCATACTCCCATGCCCCTCCCTTCCAAAACTCTCAGTTTGTTTCTTAAGAGTCTACAGTCTCTGATGGTTTGTCTCCACCTCCAATTTCCCCCAATTCACTTTTCCTTTCCTTCTCCTAATGTCCCCCATGTTATTCCTTATGCTCCACAAGTAAGTGAAACCATATGATACTTGACGTTCTGTTTGAGTTACTACACTCAGCATAATCTCCTCCAGTCCCATACATGTTGATACAAAAGTTGGGTATTCATCCTTTCTGATGGAGGCATAATATTCCATTGTGTACATGGACAATATCCTCTTTATCCATTCATCTGTTGAAGGGCATCTTGGCTCTTTCCATAGTTTGGTGATTGTGGCCATTGCTGCTATGAACATTGGGGTACAGATGGCCCTTATTTTCACTGCATCTGTATCTTTGGGGTAAATACCCAGTAGTGCAGTTGCAGGCTCATAGAGTAGCTCTATTTTTAATTTTTAAAGGAATCTCCACACTGTTTTCCAAAGTGGTTACACTAACTTGCATTCCCACCAGCAGTGTAAGAGGGTTCCTCTTTCTTCAAAATCTCTCTAACACTTGTTGTTTCTTGTCTGGTTATTTTTGGCCACTCTAACTGGTGTAAGGACTAGTATCTCAATGTTGTTTTGATTTGAATTTCCCTGATGGCTGATGATGATCATTTTTTTTTTTTCATGTGTCTGTTAGCCATTTGTATGTCTTCTTCAGAGAAGTGTCTGTTCATGTCTTCTCCCCATTTTTTGAAGTGATTATCTGTTTTGTGTGTGTTGAGTTTGAGGAGTTCTTTATAGATCTTGGATATCAGCCCTTTGTAGTGTCATTTATGAACATCTTCTCCCATTCCTTGGGTTGCCTCTTTGTTTTGTTGACTGTTTCCTTGGCTGTGCAGAAGCTTTTGATCTTGATGAACTCCCAAAAGTTCATTTTCATTTGTGTTTCCTTTCCCTTTGGAGACATGTCTTGAAAGAAGTTGTTGTAGCCAATGTCAAAGAGGTTATCTTTAAATCACTATTAATTTCAACATCAGAGAAACTTGTGTGTGTGTGTGTTTTCTAGTTTATGGGTCACATTTTTACTGCTTCATTACATGTCTCATAATTTATATTCACAGTGGCCATTGCCATTGTTGTGTTGTATAGATCTGGATTTTTATCTTCTTTAATGAAATGTTGGATTTCATTAAGGCAGAGAGGTAAGTTACTAGCAGATGACCTGGATCTTGTGTGGGCTAATAGTAGACGTTTAGTGCAGTTGCCATTGTGTCAAGGGAAGGACCTGCACCTTGGTCTCTAGTACTTACCTACTATGGTAAGACCTCTCTAGGGTTTCCATGAAAAGTTCAAGTTGTTTACCAAATTCTTCTGAATTGACAAGTCTTGACTCTGTCTCCAGAGCAACTAGCTGCTGAAATTTCAACTCAGGTCTTTCAATCTTTCACCTAATGCTTTCCCTTAGGATGCTATTGTCTTTCCCTAAGTACGCCCAAATGATGAACGAGTGAAAGATTGGAGAGTTTATTTTTAGATGTAGGGACTTGCTTCCTATCATGAGTCCTTTCTACCAATTTCAAGCTATTCTATAGTCTTAAACTCTGACCTGTGATATTTCTACTCAGTCAGACTAACTTCTACTTAGCAAACGCTCTGTGTCTTAAGCAAACTTGATAGTGCCCATATGGAAAAGTCTGTTAAATGAAAATACCACCCAGTGGGTTTTCCTTTTCTTTAGGGTCATATATACTCTAGTTTAAATCTGAATTCCACACTTTTGAGTGTCTTTTTAAAAAGTTAATTGTCGGGGTGCCTGGGTGGCTCAGTGGGTTAAAGCCTCTGCCTTCAGCTCAGGTCATGATTCCAGGGTTCTGGGATCGAGCCCCACATTGGGCTCTCTGCTCAGCAGGGAACCTGCTTCCCTTCCTCTCTCTCTGCCTGCCTCTCTGCCTACTTGTGAACCCTGTCTGTCAAAAAAAAAAAAAAAAAACCCTTAAAAAAAAAAGTTAATTGTCTTTGGCAAGAGGATTTGTCTGATAAAATCTACTCAGCAGTTAATAGAAACAGGAAGACTCTGCTAAGTATATGCATTTTAATTGTACATATATTTCTTTTGATGTCCAGAAAATTTCTAAGACTACATGTCCATCATCAGTTTAGGGCCATTCTTCCTAAATTCCTAAAAACAAAGAACATAGAGTTTCTTAAGTTTTGACAGTCATATATTAAGCATAAAGTAAGATGTGTTTGCAACTTTAATTCGTATTTTTTGTCTATTAATTTATCTAAATATCTCTTCATCTGTATGCCTGATATTTTATTTTATTTTATTTGATATTTGATATTTGATACTGTGCTTTTGCTTATTCAGATCACTTTTCTGTTTTCTAATGAATTACTTGTGTTTTCCTCATTAATCTGTGAGATCTCTTTTTACTATTACTATACTATGATATTTAGCATCAGAATTTGCTGCATAAAGTTTTTTTTGTATTTGAAACAATGTTTATTTAATTTTAGTATTAAAATTATGTTTAATTTTAGTATTAATAAATACAGAAAGAGCATACATAATGTCATTTAATAAGGAAAATATATACATCACATAAATAGCTAATAATTCCACGTTGCTTACACTGTGCTAGATGGACATTGTGCTAAAAATTTTAAATGTATGTATATATTTTTATCTCCTAGCAACCCTAAGAAAAATACTATTGTTGTTCCCATATTAATAAAAGAAAAATAAGGCACACTGTTAGTGTTTGTGCCCAAGGACACAACTACAAGTAAGTGGTTAATGTTGCTGACCCCAGTGTTCATTGGCTCTTAGTGATAATAGAAATTGACAAGAGGCCAAGAAATGATTCAGGCAGCAGTTTTTTGGGGGCTTATGCTCCAGCATAAGGAAGGCAGCCCCAGAAGAAAACGTCCTATCTGGCTTTTGGAACAAAGGCCAAGGAAAGTTTTTAAAGGGGCTGAGTAAGGAAAGGAGTAATATCTAAGATTGTAGGGTCAAGGAGATAGAGGAAGTTGGGTGGGCAGGCACAGTGGACAGAACATATGTACACACGCACCATGTGTCTCATTAATATATTAAATCCCCACCCCTGGATGTGATCTTTAATATTAAAATGAGGGAAAAAGTAGGTGAATGATCAGTTCTGGAGTCCCTCTTGGTACAGGATGGTTTATTCCAGCTTCTTCTGAGGAATACTTCTTTCCAATAAAATACTTTCTGATAATTCTACTTCCACATTCCTGTGAGATATACTGCTCACAAACATAGCCTTTCCTTTTAAGGTGATAGGCATAAAGCATCAGCTTTGTGGTTAGGGTTGGGGTTTGATTCTGAACACAGTCCCTTTTCTATCTCAGCAATGTCAAATTCTGAATGTGAGCAAACTTGCTCCAGATCCTGTGTTCTTAGGCACTACATTCTACTACATACTACTACTTCATATATGTGTGTGTATATATATATATATAGAGAGAGAGAGAGAGAGAGAAAGAGATGCTTAATTGAGAAACTTTTTGACTATTTCCTAAAGCAAATTACTGTTTCTCTTGAAAAAGCCATGTTTAGTTTAAGGTTAAGCCTAATTAGCTATTATCTTCATTATTATAAATATATCAAAATAAAGTTTTTTAATTTGCTGATTTTCTGACGTTTGAAAGACAATATTTGTCTTCTGAAAGAAAATATAATATAAAAAAATTCCTATTAATCCATTAATCATTTTAAGGTTTAAATTTTGTAGAAACAATGATAGATAGTTTTAATTACTTGACTTCCTTATTTTCCAGATTTATTGATGTGATTTTTAGTTTAAATTCAATTAGCCAATTTATAGTACATTATTAGTTTCATATGTAGTGTTTAGTAATTCATCAGTTGTGTATAACACTCAGTACTCATCTCATCATGTGCCTTCCTTCATGCCCATCACTCAATTACTCCATTCCCCCACTCTACTCCCCTCCAACAACCCTCATTGTGTTTCCTATATTTAAGAGTCTCTCATGGTTTTTCTCCTTCTCTGATGATCTCCCATTCTGTTTTCCCTCCCTTCCTCTCCAGTCCTCTGCCCTGTATCTTATATTTCATGTATGAGTGAAGCCATATGATAATTGTCTTTCACTGATTTACTTATTTCACTCAGCATAATACTCTCCAGTTCCATCCATGGTGATGTAAATGGTAAGTACTCATCCTTTATGATGGCTGGGTAATATTTTATTTTGTGTGTGTGTGTGTGTGTGTGTGTGTGTGTGTGTATATATATATATGCCTTATCTTCTTTATCCATCCATCTGTCAGTGGACATCTCAGTTCCTTCCAGTTTGTCTATTGTGACATTGATGCTATGAACACTGGAGGGCAGGTTCCCCTTTGTATCACTACAAAGGTATTTCCTTTGGGGTAAATACCTTTAGTATAATTGGTGGGTTGTAGGGTAGCTCTATTTTTAATTTCCTGGGTAACATCTATATTGTTTTCCAGACTGACTGCAGCAGCTTGCATTCCCACCAACTGTTTAGGAGGGTTTCCCTTTCTCCACATCCTTGCCAAAATTTGTTGTTTCTGTCTTCTTAATTTTAGCCATTCTAAGTGGTGTGACCTGGGATCTCATTATGGTTTTGATTTGTATTTCCTTGATAGACAAGTGATGTGGAGCATTTTTTTTTCCCCCATGGGTCTAATGGCCATTTGTATGGCCTCTTTGGAGAAATGTCTATTCATGTCTTCTTTTCTTAACTGGATCATTTTTTTTGGGTGTTGAGTTTGATAAGTCCTTTATAGATCTTGAATACCAGCCCTTTATCTGATATGTTATTTGCAAATATCTTCTCCCATTCTGTACATTGCCTGTTAGTTTTGTTCACCATTTCCTTTGCTATGCAGAAGTTTTTATCTTGATGAAGTCCAAGTAGTTCATGTTTGCTTTTGTTTCCCTTGCCTTTGGAGATGTGTCTAGCAAAAAGCTGCTGTAACCAAGGTTGAAGGGGTTTCTGCTTGTGTTCTCCTCTAAGATTTTGATGGATTCCTATCTTACATTTAGGTCCATTATCCATTTTGAGTTTATCTTTGTGTATGGTGTAAGAAAATGGTCCAGTTTCATTCTTCTACATATGCCTGTCCAATTTTCCCAACACCATTCAGTGAAGAGATTACCCTTTTTCTGTTGGATATTCTTTCCTGTTTTGTTGAAGATTAGTTGACCATAGAGTTGAGGGTCCATTTCTGGGTTTTCTATTCTGTTCCATTGATCCATGTGTCTGTTTTTGTACCAGTACCATACTGTCTTGATGATTGCAGTTTTATAATATTGCTTGAAGTCTGGCATTGTGATGCCCCAGGCTTGGTTTTCTTTTTCAACATTCTCCTGACAATTCAGGGTCTTTTCTGGTTCCATAAAAATTTTAGGACTATTTGTTCCAGCTCTGTGAAAAATGTTGATGGTAATTTGATAAGGATTGCATTGAATGTGTTGTTTGCTCTGGGTAGCATAGACATTGTAATGATATTTATTCTTCCAATCCATGAGCTTGGAATTTTTTTCAATTTCTTTGTGTCTTCCTCAATTTTTTTGTTACATGTTCTATAGTTTTTAGAGAACAAATCCTTTATCTCTTTGGTTAAGTTTATTCTTAGGTATCTCATGGTTTTAGTACAATTGTAAATGGGATAAATTCCTTAATTTCTCTTTCTTCTGTCTCATTTTTAGTGTATAGGAATGTAACTAATTTCTGTGCATTGATTTTATATCCTGCCACATTGCTGAATTTCTGTCTAAGTTCTAGAAATTTTGGCATGGAATCTTTTGGGTTTTTCATATAAAGTATCATATCATCTGTGAAGATTGAAAGTTTGACTTCTTCTTTGCCAATTTAAATGACTTTTATTTCTTCTTGTTGTCTGATTTCTGAAGCTAGGACTTCTAGTACTATGTTGAACAACATTGGTGAGAGTGGGCATCCTGACCTTAGGGGAAAAACTCTCGTTGACAATGATATTCACTGTGGGCATTTTGTAGATGGCTTTTATGATATTGAGGTATGTTTCTTCTATCTCTATACTGTGGAGAGTTTTAATCAAGAAAAGATGCTGTACTTTGTCGAATGCTTTTTCTGCATTAATTGAGAGAATCATATGGTTCATGCCCTTTCTTTTATTAATGTGATGTATCAGGTTGATTGTTTTGCAGATGTTGAACCACCCTTGCAGCCGAGGAATAAATCTCACTTGGTCATGGTGAATAAATTATTTTAATGTATTGTTGGTTCCTCACCAAGTAACTTGGTGAGAATTTTAGCATCCACTTTTATCAGGGATATTGGTCTGTAATTCTCCTTCTTGATCTTTTTGATGGGGTCTTTTTCTGGTTGGGGATCAAGGTAATGTTGGCCTCATAAAACGAGTTTGGAAGTTTTCCTTCCATTTCTTTCTTTCTTTCTTTCTTTCTTTCTTTCTTTCTTTTTTTTTTTAAGTGTCAGAAGACTAGGTATTAGTTCTTCCTTAAATGTTTAGTAGAATTCCCCTAGGAAGTCATCTGGCCCTGGACTCTTGCTTGTTGGGAGATTTTTCATTACTGCTTCAATTTCCTTGCTAATTATGGGTTTGCTCAGGTTTTCTATCTCTTCCTGTTTCAGTTTTGGTAGTTTATATGTCTTTACAAATGCATCCATTTTTTTCAGATTGCTTAATTTGTTGGCTTATAGTTGCTAATAATATGTTTTTTTTTTTTTTATTTCTTTGTGTTGGTCATGATCTCTTTTTCATTCATAGTTTTATTAACTTGGGTCTTTCCTCTTTTCTTTTTGATAAGTCTGGCTCCCTAGGGGTTTATCAATCTTATCGATTCTTTCAAAGAACCAGCTTCTAGTTTCATTGATCTGTTCTACTGTTCTGGTTTCTATTTCTTTATTATTTTTATTAATCTAATCTTTATTATTTTTATTATCCATCTTGGTTTAGGCTATATTTGCTGTTCTTTCTCTAGCTCCTTTACATGGAAATTGAGCTTGTGTATTTGAGACATTTCTAATATTTTGAGAAAGGCTTGTATTGCTATTACTTCCCTCTTAAGAATGCCTTTGCTATATCCCAAAGGTTTTAAACAGTTGTGTTTTCATTTTCATTCATTTCCATGAATTCTTAATATTCTTCTTTAGTGTCCTGGTTGACCCATTCATTCTTTAGTAGGACACTCTTTAGCTTCCAATTGCTTGACTTCCTTCGAAATTTCCTCCCGTGATTGAGGTCAAGTTTCAAAGTATTGAGGACTGAAAATAAGCAGAGAATAATCCCAATCTTTTGGTATTGGTTGATACCGGATTTGGGACCCAGTATGTGATCTAATCTGGAGAATGTTCTGCGTGCACTTGAGGAGAATGTATATTTCTGTTGCTTTAGGATGGAATGCTCTGTTTATATCTGTGAAGTCCATCTGGTCCAGTGGGTCATTCAAAGCCTATTTCCTTATTGATCTTCTGCTTAGATGATCTGTCCATTGCTGTGAGTGGGGTGTTGAAGTCCTCTACTATTATTGTATTATTATCAATGTGTTTCTTTAATTTGGTTTTTAATTGGTTGATATAATTGGCTGCTTCTATGTTGGGGGCATAAGTATTTATAATTGTCAGATCTTCTTGTTGGATAGACCCTTTAAGCATGATATAGTGTTCCTCTTCATCCCTTATTACAGTTTTTGGTTTAAAATTGAATTTGTCTGATATGAAGATTGCTACCTCAGCTTTATTTTTATGTCCAGTAGCATAATAAATGGTTATGAACCTCCTCACTTTCAATCTGGATGTGCCTTTAGGTCTGAAATGAGTCTTATAGATAGCATACAGATGGGTCCTGTATTTTGTTATTGTTGTTTTGTTGTTGTTGTTTAATCCAATCTGATACCCTGTGTTTTTTGATTAAAGCATTCAGTCCATTTACCAGTCAGATAAATTATACAAAGATATGAATTTAGTGTCATTGTATTACCTGTAAGGTCCCTGTTTCTGTAGATTGTCTCCATTTCTTTTTGGTTTATGTTATTTTTGGACTCTCTCTTTGCTTATGGGATCCCCTTTAATATTTCTTGCAGGACTGGCTTAGTTGTCACATATTCTTTTAGTTTCCCTTTGTCCTGGAAGCTCTTTATCTCTCCTTCCATTCTGAATGACAGCCTTGCTGGATAAAGTATTCTTGGCTATATGTTTTTCTCATTTAGTACCCTGAATATATCATGCCAGCCCTTTTTGGCCTCTAGGTCTCCATGGATAAGTCTGCTGCCAGCTTAATATTTCTACCTCTGTAGTTTAAGAATAACTTGTCTCCATCTGCTGTCAGAATTTTCTCTTTATCTCTGAAATTTGTAAGCTTCACTACTACATGTAGGGGTGTTGATCTATTTTTATTGATTTTGAGAGGGGTCCTCTCTACCTCTTGGATTTGTATGCCTGTTTCCTCCTCCAGATTAAGGAAGTTCTCAGGTATGGTTTGCTCAAATATACCTTCCATCCCTCTCTCACTTTATTCTTCTTTGAGGACCCCAATAATTCCAATATTGTTTTACTTGATGTTATCTGATTTCCCAAAGCCTCCCCTCATGGTCCATTAGTCATTTTTTCTCTCTTTTCTTCAGCTTCCTTCCTTCCCATCAACTTTCTTTCTATGTCACTTATTCTGCCTTCTGCCTCATTTAACCTAGCTTTTAGAGCATTCAATTTAGACCTCATTTAAGTTAAAACATTTTAAATGTTGGCCTGATTAGATTTTATTTCTACACTAAGAGATCCTGTAGTGTCTTTTATGCTTTTTTCAAGCCTAGGTAGTAACTTCATAATGATTATCCTGAATTCCAGCTCTGACATTTTACTTATATCTGTATCAATGAGATCTGTGGCAGAGAGTATTACCCCTCATTCTTTCTTTTGTTGTGAATTCCTTCTTCTAGTCTTTTTGCCCAGAGAATAATGGATGAAAAAGAGAACAACAACAAAAATCAACCACAACCCAAGGAAATACATACTAGACAAATCTGAAGAGGGCAGAAACCAAAAAAAAAAAAAAAAAAAAAGTGGAGTGGGGAGAGATTATAATCTGGTGGACAAAATAGGGAGATCCACTTGGTCCTGGTTGTATTTTGATCTGTTTGTTAGAAGGCACTAAATCCCAAAATTGTAAAGAAAATATAACATTACGTATATACAAAAATAGAACTGAATACAGTGAAAGGAAACCCAAGATGAAGAATATATCTATACCATATAAATGTAGAAAATGAAAATTAAGAAAAGGACTTAAAAACAAGAAGTTGGTAAAATAAAAAGCTAGTTGAAAAAAGAAAAAAAAAGAAAAGAAAAATTTTAAACTGAAAGAGAAAAGAACCATGAGAAAAAAATCATCAAATTATCTATACTATTTTACCTAGCACTGCAATTTTGGGGTCCTGTATGCTCATACTGTTGGTGTCTACCTGTTCTTCCAACTGATCATCTGGGGAAGGGGCCTGCTGCACTGATTCTCAGGTGCCTTTGACTGGGTGGAGTTGCACTACCCCTTGTCAGGTGGCCGGGCTCAGTGTATACTGCTTCTGGTTGCTTATGTGGCTTTGTTTTCTGAAGGCTTTCCATGCCTCTTTAAAGGATGAAAATAAAAATGGCCACACCCAGATCTCCAGCCCTGGGGCTGAAAGATTTTGGTCCCCTCTCTTCAATAAACTCTCAGGAGTAAGTGATCTCCTCTCTTGGGTGTGCCAAACTCTGCAGTCTCCTGCAGTGCATGCCCACATCAATCCTCCAGGGGGAAGGCAGAGAGTCACTGCTTTTCTGTCCTTTGCAGTGTTCCTGCAGAGAGCTGTCATCCAACCAAGCCATGGTTTATGGTTAATGCAAACCAAGCTGAGAAAAGACCCCTCCTGGGCTCATTGACCCTTATCCGTTTCCCTGCTCCAATGCTTGGTAACTCTACTGGCTCAGTCACCCTTGTTCTTTCTGTGATCCCAGGATCTTGAGACGACCCTGTCCAACGTAGGATTCTGCTATGAGCACCTTTCAGGCAGTGATATCTCTCACTGGAGCAGATTTCTAAAGGTTCAGATTTTGTGCTCCAGGACTATATCACTTTCTTGCAGCTGGTTTCTGGAGGTTCCCCCTCCATACACACACCCCCACTAATTATCTTCCAGTATATTCCTTCATATTCCCTTCTCTGCACCTCCTACCTTGCAAAGAGTGGTTGCTTTTCTATTTGTAGAGTTTCAGCAATTCTTTGTTTATATCTTAGGTTTAATTGATAGGTGTTCAGAATGATTTGATAGTTTTCTAGCTAAATACAAGGGACCAAATCTTGCCTCTCTCAAGTTCCAGATTTATTAATTTGATTTCATATTAAAAATACAACCACATCTCATATGCTTTGTTTGAAGTACAATAAGACTCATCACCAAAAAAAAAATTTTTTTTTAAAGATTGTATTTATTTATTTGGCAGATAGAGATCACAAATAGGCATAGAGGCAGGCAGAAAGAGAAGAGGAAGCAGGCTCCCTGCTGAGCAAAGAGCCTGATGCAGGGCTGGATCCCAGGACCCTGGGATCATGACCTGAGCTGAAGGCAGAGGCTTTAACCCGCTGAGACACACAGGAACCCCACCAAAAAATATTTTAACAATGATCATAAAGTATCAGTAAGTGTTAGATTCATCACTGATGCAGGAAAAAAATGTGGAAATGAGTCAAATTTAAATGGAGCTGGGGTAAGTCATCCACAAATTGTCTCTTGTCACCTATAAAAGGAGCAAAAGGATTGTGAGTAAAGAAGGAGTAATGGTTAAAATGAATAATAAAGTCATAATGTAGATAATAATATATATCTGAAACATTTGAAATATGTAATTATTTTTATCTCAATGAAGGTACTGTCTTACATTTACTTAGTAAAATCTCTGCTTAGTTATATCAAAGCAAAAAATAACAATAGCAAAATGTAGATGGAAGGTTTTGGGTTGAGAATAGTTAAGTTCTTTTTTTTTTTCACAAAATGTATGTGTGACATAAAAAATGTACAATGAGAGAAAATATGTTGCTAAATATTGTACATAGGGTATTCATCCTGAAATTTAACCAAAGTAAATATATCATGTTTTTATTAAAGTTATAAGTATTTTCAAAGTAATATTTTATAGTATTATTTTGGAGAGCTGGAAACCTTTTCATATTGTTAAAATAGTCTCTATACATCTAGATATATATTTTTTCTCTATTTTGGAAATATTCCCTTTCAGTATGTCTGAAAACAGAAAGAAATGATAAATATGTTTCAGATTAGTAAAGTAAAAGAATGAGTAAAACAATTCTCCTTAAGAAATTTATAATATTTTTTTTATGGTTGGAAAAGATATATTGATTTATTTTATTATCTTTATCAATGATATGCAAACATCCCTGTAAATAGCCAAATAGCAAATATTTTAGGCTTTGTGGGCCATGAGGTCTCTATTGCAAACACTCCATTGTAGCAAGAATGCAAACAGACAATACAGTTTACTTAATGATAGGTGACTTCGTACTGAAATAAATTTCTACAGATAAGAATTATGAGGTCTGGAAAAAAACACATAAAATACATATTTGGAGACACTGAGAATAATTATAAACAGACAGAAACTTCTGGGAACTTAATCTTTTTTTTTTTTTTTTTTTGAAGATTTTATTTATTTATTTATTTGGCAGACAGAGATCCCAAGTAGGCAGAGAGGCAGGCAGAGAGAGAGGGGGGAAGCAGGCTCCTTGCTGAGCAGAGAGCCTGACACCGGACTTGATCCCAGGACCCTGAGATCATAATCTGAGCCCAAGGCAGAGGCTCAACCCACTGAGACACACAGGTACCCCAAGAGAATTTAATCTTCAAAAGGATGAAAGCTGCACAAGATCCACATTGATAGGCCCTTTCCCCTGAGGACATGTCCCAATTCACCTGTTACCATGAAGAAAGAATTTATGCTAAAATCTCCAGTTTTATTGGGTTGAGGTAGCAGAGGCCAAAGTTTAGGGTTGCTACAGGGACTGGACATTGTGTAGGTAAATCCTGGAAAGAAAGAAATCACCAATGGTAAAGCCTGCTATTTGCGTAAAATTCCTGGTATGTTAAAAAAAAAAAAAAAAAAAAAAAAAAAAAAAAAAATTCCTGGTATGTTTTTAGTTGACATCTGTGATGTGCATGTGTGGGAGAGAATCACTGTGCCAGATAAGATAGAACATAAATAAAAGCAAAACAAACAAATCAATTGGAAGGTTGAAAAACTTAGAGATTTTAACTGGTGTTTACCAAAATGGATGTGGAGGAGTTTAAATCTCACTAAGTGAGATTTCATAAATGTCTCAGATTTTCTAAATATCACACTCTTACAAAGCATAAACAATGTAAGGTTATCAGTCCATAATATAATTGCCTAATTGAATCAAACCAAATCTATTCAGAGGAGAATAATCAAATCCAAAGTATCTACAATGTACTTTTAATATATCCAGTATACAATTAAAGACATGCAAAAAATCAGGAAAATATACCTATTATTTGTAAATACATAGGTAATAGAGCCAGAACCCAAGATGATTAATGGTAAAGTTAGCAGCCAAGTACTTGGAAGTCACTCCAATAAATGTGTTCAAAGACTTAAAGTAAGTGATGGCCATTATAAATGAATGGATGGGAAATCTCAGCATAAATAGGGAAACAAATCTAAAATAATGGAAATTCTAGAACTCAAAAATACAATTTCTGGCAAAAGATTCCATTTCATGGATTTAAACAAATTGAATATTATAAGAAAATAATTAGAAATCAATAAAAAACCGTATTTCCAAATTTCCTAAATGTGTGAAGATTAGAGAAACCATTTCTAAGCTTAATTGTTAATCAAAATAAAATTCAGCATTCTTTAACAACATTACTCAATACATTTATAAAAGGGCTTAGAAGACTAACATTTTCAAACATTCCTTTCCTAATTGGATACCATTATTCTTTAGTTCTAACAGTCTGTTCCCATAATACCAAGTTAAATATTACATTTTATTTTCTATGGAGTTTTGTTTATATTTACATTATTTTCTTTTCTTTTTTCATTATGCCTTTTTTGTCAGAACTGTTTTTTTTTGGTATCATTTTCATTCTTCCATATGATCTAGGAGTTCTTTTAAGAAAGATTGATAATAAGGATATATTTTTTCTAAAAATAAATGGAAGAAATCATCTTTTTTTTTTTTTAAAGATTTTATTTACTTATTTGACAGACAGAGATCACAAGTAGGCAGAGAGGCAGGCAGAGAGAGAAAGGAAGGGAAGCAGGCTCCGTGCTGAGCAGGGAGCCGGATGCGGGGCTCGATCCCAGGACCCTGGGATCATGACCTGAGCCGAAGGCAGAGGCTTTAACCCACTGAGCCACCCAGGTGCCCCAAGAAACCATCTTTTAATATGTAGTTACAGGTTACCATTTATTTTTTCTCAGCACTTTCTTTTATCATCATTTTATGTTTTCCACTATATTAATGATGGGAAGTCAATTTTTACTGTCATCTCTTTGCCTGTAAGTGATCCTTTCTCTGTGATTGGTGTTTTTAGATGAATTATGAGTTCACATTCTTTAGAATGTATTTTCCTGAAAGAATTGGGTCCTGGGTTAAAGGTGTATAACAACAGAGAGGAATACCATTTGTTTCTACATGGAAGCTAGAGGTTCAAAACCACCAGATGTAACTCAGGGAATAAATTCAAGGGAGATTTTGCCCTTTTGCCAAAAGTAGAGATAGGGATTATGTATTTCCTTACTTCTCTATATAAGACTAGCCTCTTTCAAGTTTATCTACAATGGATATGGTGAAGAGCTATGCAGGGTTTTTAAGGAAATTCTGGACAGAAACTAGTTGGTCTTGTTTTTATCTTTGTTCTGTGGGGGTTTTTTTTGTTTTGTTTTTGTCTGCTTTGTTTATTTTTGGTATTTTTTCCTCTCTGTTCCCCATCAGGAAGCTCTGGAATAATAGAATAATAGATTAGCCTGTCCTCCTAGGGAAGCCACTTATATTTGCTTACTTCTCTGGAGTTTGGCTCCATTATACATTTTAGTCTCTGAAATTTTTACTTTATTTCTAAACAGCTAAATTATGCATTATATGCACATATGCACATATTTTCTATATTTATTTATTTATATATATTTTTATAATATAGATGTAGCTTTTACTTAAATTCATAATTTTTACATTTTTAGCATAAGAGATTTTTAATGTATTTAGATTGCCTTGTTACTCTAATATCTTACTTCTTTTGGCTGTTCTTCCTCTGTACTTCCTGTGTTGTAACACGGCAGTTATTATTTTCAAGGGTCAAATATTTGTTTATGTGTTTATCTCCAAAACTAATATATATGTTATATATAGCTATAGATATAGATTTAATATATATTAAACATATATTTAATATATATTATATACATATTTATATATTATTTTATATATTTATATGTAATATATAATATATACTATATGTAATATAATATAAATATATAATGTATATATGGTATATATTATATATAAATATATATGATATAAATAAAATATATATGATATATATTTAATACATATTAAATATGTATTATATATATTGTATATATACTATATATATATCTAAGCAAGAAGTATGATTTATTTATATTCTCTCTCCCAAGGTGAGAAAGAATAATGTAGTATTTGACTTATAAGTGATGGTTGTCCTTGTAAATTAATGTATAAAATTTGGTTTACAAGAATAATGATTAAATAAAAATTTCTATATCAACCATTATTTTAAAAAAATATGTTCTATAATCTATAGTTTTACTTTTCAGATAGATGTTTCTTAATATACATCTGTTAAATTGAATCATGCTCTCCACCACAGGGGAATAAAAAAGCAAATGAGGAATACAAATGGCTCTCTTGAAAAGAACTGTGTTGATTTTGATAATGCAAGACACAGTGATACTTTAATAAAGTTAAGCAATATAAAAGTGTCCCTAAATATGCAATTATATATTGTCTGTTATCTCATTGGACCATACGTGAGTAAATCTGGAATAAAATTCATTAAAGAAATTGGCCTACAGCATCTCATAAAGGGTGGACCCACAGAGTATGCTCAAAGGGAACTTATTAGCCAAAAATAAGGTTTTAAGTAATTACGTAAATGTTTAGTTAGTGTTTATCACTCAACTTGGCTTCTGTGGCATTTAGCTCTATACTAAATGTTTCCTCTATACCATTGCGCTTCTGAGGTATCTAGTTCAAACAGAAATGACATCTATCCCTCTAAAGAAGTAATCATCGTATCTTCTGTCCCAAACATCCTTCCATTCTACAAACTGACACCATGAGCATCTTCACACATTGCAGTTATTTTTAGCAACAGAAAAAGGAGGGGCACCTGGATGGCTCAGTGGGTTAAAGCCTCTGCCTTTGGCACAGGTCATGATCTCAGGGTCCTGGGATTGGGCTCTCTGCTCAGCAGGGAGCCTGCTTCCTCCTCTCTCTCTGCCTGCCTCTCTGCCTACTTGTGATCTCTGTCAAATAAAAAAATAAAATCTTAAAAAAAAAAAGGTGCAGGCTTTTAACAGAAATATTTTTATTTTTTTTTACATGTCAAAGGCAAAGTGATCATAACATTATAAGGAACTCAGAATAGTCATGATACATGCCTCAAAAGACTGGAATTAAGCCTGGTCTAAGAACGTGCTGCTTGTACTATGGTACTGGCTATTAATTTCCATCACTGCCAGAAGCCATTCTCTTCTATTCTGAGAATCTAGAGGTCGCTCTGAGAATTCCCTAGAGAACCAAATTTTCCTGAAATTGGCCTTGATCAAAATCAACCTCAGAGGGTTGATTTTGGTTATGAATGAAAAATATCTCTTCAAAAGTAATCTAAGCTACCACACATAAAGATAAACCAACTATTACTATATATATTTATTTTAGGTTCAGACTTCAGCAAAGGTTAACTTCCAGAATACAAACTAAAACTTGATTTAATAATCATGTTAAGCATTTTGCTTAACATTAATAACTAACATAAACCCAGACATTTTCAAATTTAGCATTAATTCATACATTTGTTATTTATTGAGAACCTAATATTCCAAGGCCTGTAGTAAAACTTATATCATGTTCTGATTATATCAATTTATCTATAATCTCAGGTCATGACACATTAGAAACAACTGAAAAGGGGGTGTAATAGTAGTCACTGATACAGAAATGGTAGAAATCACCACACTATACAGAAAGAAAATTATGAAACAAAATAAATATATTTAAATATCACATAAATCACACTGAGTTGAATATATTCTGCATTATCTCTTTTTTTTTTTTTTTTTTTTTTTTTTTTAAGATTTTATTTATTTATTTGACAGAGAGAGATCACAAGTAGGCAGAGAGGCAGGCAGAGAGAGAGAGAGGGAAGCAAGCTCCCTGCTGAGCAGAGAGCCCGATGCGGGACTCGATCCCAGGACCCTGAGATCATGACCTGAGCCGAAGGCAGCGGCTTAACCCACTGAGCCACCCAGGCGCCCCTCTGCATTATCTCTTTAAAAAACAAGGAAATGGGGCGCCTGGGTGGCTCAGTGGTTAAAGCCGCTGCCTTCGGCTCAGGTCATGATCCCAGCGTCCTGGGATCGAGCCCCGCATCGGGCTCTCTGCTCGGCAGGGAGCCTGCTTCCTCCCTTCTCTCTCTGCCTGCCTCTCTGCCTACTTGTGATCTGTCTGTCAAATAAATAAATAAAATCTTTAAAAAAAAAAAAAAAAAAAAAAAAAAAAAAAAAAGAAGGAAATATTTGCTTACACTTTATGTAATATATACATATAATGAACATATATACTTATGTATATCCATGTTATAAAGCATATATACTGCATGTGTATATATACCTTTCTATTTAAAAAGAGTATAATTTTGAAACATGTAGATATTTAATACTATAATCATATTTCCATGTCAAAATCTTTTAAAATAATCTCCTTTCCTGACATTATGGAATTAGGGTTTGTTTAGAAAAGCTACACTTCTGTGTTTTTCCTTTACTTTCACACCACTACTACTCTTACAACATTTCTGACATGAGATACGTGGTAATTCTCACACGAAACAATTCTGTGATAAGCAGACCAGCTAGGTGTCTAATGATTTAATTGAATTCTGAAACTATCCACCCAGCAATAGCATCAGATCCCACATGTGAAGGGCTACTGACTGTGTATACATTGAAGTTCCCACAACTCCTTCCTTGGGTTCGATGAATTTGCTAGGGTGGCTCACTTAAGTCAGGAAAACAATTTACTTACTGTTTAACAGTAATTATAAAAGGATATGATAAAGAATGCAGAGGAAATCCAGATGGAAGAGTTGTGTAGGACCAAGTACGTGGGGAAAAGCCTGGAGCTGCCAATCTCCTTGCACCTGCAGGCTTTCACCAGACCAGAAGGTCTCCAAACCCTGTACGTTTTTTGTTGTTGTTGTGATTGTTTTGTTTTGTTTTGTTTAATGGAGGCTTCATCACACAGGCGTGATCAATCATTAAGTCTATTTCCAACCTCTCTCTGCTTTCTGGACAATGGGAAATGAGGCTAAAAATTCCAAGTTTTTAATCACGGCTGTCTTTCTGGTGACCTCCCCCCATCCAAGAACCCACCAAGAGTCAACGTATTAGAACAAAAGACACTGCCACCACTCAGGAGTTTTTAAGGGATTTAAGAACTCTGTGTCAGAAGCCAGGGTCACAGACCAGATATTAAAACAAAAGATGTTCCTAGTGCTCTTATCAGTAATGGTAGCACAAAGGTTTTAGGAGCTGTGTGCCAGGAGCCAGGGACAGAGAACAATATTTACATAGATATGTTTCTTTCTATTATCTCACAATATTATTATAGAAAAAACATAAAGGGGGTAAGTATGCAAGTACAAATAGAAAAATTAAGTAGAATATTTGTTTGTTTGTTTGTTTCTTAAGTACCTTATATATTATCTGTGGTACTCTGTTAGGTGCATAAGCAATATTTAAACTTAAACCAACTTAGATTTGAACCCTACACTTATATTTATTGGTAGGAGAATGTTTTTAGATTCTCATTTTTAAATATTATTAAACATTAATATTATTACTGACATTTTTCTGTATTTAAACTAAATAGAATAAAGGTATGCATAGACATATAAAAAGGAAGTTGATAACCATCTTCTGTTACCTTTTGAGAAGTGTACTAAGACCAGTTACTCAACTATTTTACTATTTCCATATTTGTGATATCTCCAGGAGGACATAATGTTTATATATTTGTTAAAATGCTATCAAACTGAGGATAGGGTAGTTTAAGTCAGTTAAAATAAATTTATTATATCTGAATGTAATGTGAATGAAATAATGGCTTTAGCTAAGATGATTTTGCAGTAACCACTAACATACTTAGTGAAAAAAGCATGGATAGAAGTATTATTGCTATGAGATCTTTGATTAATGATTCCCCATAGTAAAGATAATTTACTTACAACTATTTTAATCTTTAATTTGAGAGGTATCCATGGTAAACTCCCCCAGTTCTGAAATTAGAGGATTTGTTTTTACTTGATACATTTATCATTAGGTTCCTTTCTCTAAGAATTAGCAGTCAGAGAGTTCTAATCAAGCAAACTCCTTCCATTAAACAATGCAAATGAATACCAGATTTTATCATTTGAACTGTGTTTGAGCTAGATAAGCCACAAATACAGTGAGTTTTCAACTAACATTTTGGTCCCAGAGCCTCTTAAAAATCAAAACAAACAAAAAGTTCTTTTTCAATTTATGAGGCTGTACATGTATTACTTGAGTTAAATATACATATATATATATTACATATATATGTAAATATAAAAAAAACAAATACATGATTTATGTAACTTTATTAATTTTATGAAAAATTACCCAAGCTTTTGAAATGAGGCAAAACATTAACAGCAATCCTTTCAATATCTCTCAATATCTTTGAGGCATTAGAGGCCCACCTCTCTCTAAGGCTCATGTAACTCTGACACTATTCACAATTAAATAGGATCCAGATATTTTGACATTTTATAGTTCTGGAAAGTTACATAAAATGAACAGCAACTTGAAAAGATAAAAAGAATTTTTAGGCTTTTAAAGATGTAACTAATTTCTGTCTAGAAGACAAGGCAATGGAAAAAATGATGGTTTTATTATAGTAAGGACCCTAGCCAGATTGTATCTAATTTAGCAATCTTCAGGCTTGCTTTCTTTTGCAACCTCTTTTGAACTGATGAAGTTCTAGAACATAGGTGAGGTTCAGTGGGGTGAGGTCTGGAGCCGATGACCAAGAAAGAATTCTTGAGACATCTTTGGTGCAAAATGGTGGTTTATTAAAGCACGGGACAGGACCCGTGGGCAGAAAGAGCTGCTGCCCCGGGGGTGTGAGGGGTGGACAATTATATACTTGTAAGTTGGGAGGGCGTTAGGGATGGCATAAGTCTCTAAGGAATTTTGGAAGCAAGGTTTCTAGGACCTTGAGGGGCTAGCTATTATCTGGGGAAAAGGTTATTCATTACCAGTAATAAAACCTTCTCGTGAAATCCTTTAGATGTATATCAGTGGGCCATATGCTTGGGAATGATTCTTTCTGGACACTACCTTGGAGGTTTAGAGATAAAGTTTCCTAAAGGAATTGTTAACCCCTGGTTGGGGGTAGGGAGTTGGTCAGGCTAGGATTGTCCTTTGCCCTTAGCAAAGCCTTAAGGTGAGCGTAGTTGAGTCCCTAGAGGAGGGTCACTTCCTGTTTCAAGGGCTTGTCAGTAGGTAAGGAAATTTAATAATTTTCTTCTGCCTCTGTTTCCCACATCAGAACCACATTATCTTCCTGGCAGTCTCTTCATTTAGTTAAACTGAACTTCACCATGTGCTTATATGTATTTGAATGAGAATTATGTACTTAACATTGACAAAATTTTGTTTTGACACAGTTAGAAAAGGAACAATTGATCTTTCTTGAAACACAAAAAGACAGAAACTTGTACCTTAGGTGTGGTTTAAACCAGTTTCCCAAATTTGACTAATGGTAAGAATCACCTATGAAGCCTGATAGAGCCAAGAAAACTCTTTCTGTCTTAGATATTCAAAATTTCCAAGGAAGAGACCTGTTAATCTGTGTTTTTAGAGTCTTGGGTGACTATCACTAGCTAACTATGCAGAATGCAGATCTAGGTTCTAAAAATTGTAGGCAACAGTTACCCCCAATGTTTTAGAACTTTAGGACTTATTTACTTATTTATTCCCTTTGACTGCTTTACTTAGGATAATCATGTATAACACAATAAGACCAGTCGATTTTATTAAACTATAAATGGTAAAGCCCTATGTTGATAACAAAGACTTCAGACTAATATAACTCTTAAATTTTTATAATCTCAAAGGTCAAGTACACATAACAGAATAATCTTTGCATGTTTTATATATTCTGAACATTGAAAAATTATGTTAGTGCAGCAAAAGTCAAATGTTATAACAAAATGTTACTTAAACAAATTCACTTTACCTATTATGTACTATGCTTCCAAATAGACTCTTATGAAGAAAAAAAGACAAAGAAAACCAAGAAAACTTTTATACATTGTATATATTGCATAGTAATATTGAAGTCATGAAATGGTATAAACAATAGCAAATAAATGTTATGCTTATAGAGTGCTAAATCCTGTTCTAGGTACCTTACATATATTATTCTCCTTTCTCACAACCACTCTATACTCTATCTTCTATACAAATGCTAATTCTCTTAATTGTTACAGATTTTTAATTTAAGGGTTTTAGCTCTATTTACATATGAGAGGACCACAATTCAGAGTGTTCAATATCTTGCTTAATTCACATGGCTAATGAATGATGGAGTAGGGGATCTTGACCTGATCTGTCTCATGAGCTCATGCTTTTCCACACTTAACTAATCAGTTATCTCAAAGTAATCCTTTATTAGAATCTAATAAATGGAATTTCAATCATATATCTGGATCTTAAATAGTTACAAATAGATGACATACAACTATACATCATAAATGCTACATTTCAGTATAACTCTTTATATTTTAGAACACTCCCCCCCTTCAGTTTACTTAAGGAGATCTTTATGTTGAGTTAATATAGTATATGTAATAAATTGTTTTTTTCTTCCAAGTATCTGGTCTGCCAATGTTTCAGCCTTACACCTCTCCTCCTCATTCTGCCAAATCCATTTGAAATTGTTCTTCATAAACAATTTTAAGTTTCTGAACTTTCTTCAAGCTGTCTTTTGAATATATTATGTCTTATATTTTCATTATTGTAATGTTGAAGTTAAAAAAAAGTCTTCTCCCAATTTCATATTACCTTATAAAATTTTTCCTTACATTTCTATTTTCTTAACTTCTTCTTTTCTTTACTTTATTGTCCTTATTAGCATTCCCCCTACCTTCCCTTTTAGCACCATCTGTGAGTTTCCTGACTTTGCATTTACTCTCTTTTAACAACAATTAGGATGTTAAATAAGACTAAGACAGCACTAATCTTTGCTTTGTCCCCAGTAGGTTACTTCTAATATTTTTTTTTTTTTTGCACTGTCTTATACTAATAAACCTTGTTTACAAGTTCTTAGACAATTTGTAGTATATATTCTTAGCTCAGTTACACTATTGGGCATGTTGTAAAAACATCTTGTAATTGAAAAATGTATAGCATAATTTTAAAAGCCCTTAAATCATTATGTGGCTTTACATATTTTTCCATCTCTGATTCACTATCGGTTTCAAGTAAGTGAGACATGCAAACGTACTTTAAATTCTTAAATACCTATTTTTCTAAGATCATATTATTTGTCTGAAAAATGATTTGAATTGTTAAAAAATATATTTAAAACCTGTATCATGAAGTATTAATGGAATCAAATCACACACCTCACTTCATTAGATCAAGTAAATAATTACTTGTTGTTGGTTTTCATGCAGGGAATGGCAGAAATATGACAGGCCACAGAAACACAAGGTTTCTTTGTAAGGTATGGAAAAGTTTAAAAATTAGTCCCAACAAGGGATCTTCTGAGTTTTCTATTTTCTCTTGCATAATTGTAGGGAGTTTATTCATAGTATCCCAAGGACATGGTAGGACATTTGAGCAATATTTGTAGAATGAGAGAGCAGTCTGGGACATCAACATAATTGATCATTTCTGGTTTATTTCAGTCACCTCAAAATTAATCCAGTCTTTCAGATTTCTTTATTTTTGCCATTACTCTTTATATTCTTCTATGTGATACCTGGATTTTGGAGAAACTATGAACATTTTGTGCTGGACACCAATCCCCTTGCATACATTGGTTCTCATTCCTTCTAAGGTGTGGATCTTATATTTTAAGTTCTTTGGTGTCTCAATTTCCATTGTTTCCATTCTTGATTTATATAAGTTTTCTTGGGCAATGCAACTTGAACACTTAGAGTGGATTTTCTTTTAAGCTTTAATGTCTCCAGTGTCCAGTCAGCCTACTGAGAACTTACTTATTTAGGTTGTGCTAGCCTTCCAATCGTGAAATCCAAAAGAAAATATCTGATTCTTATTTTGTTGACCTTAAATAATTTCAATAGAATGTGCATGTGAGCAGTATATACTTTAATTTCATTAAGTTGTGTTTTTAGTAAAGTATTTCTAAAATTCATTTTCACAAGTAATTCACTATATAATATAAAAGTAATTTAATTCTACTACATACCATAAATAATATGTTTTTCATATTTATTTTGGAAAATGTATTTCCATTAATTTAAAAAAATACATTTCCTGTCTAACACAACATGAATGTTAAGAAAACCAGCTGTCTGTATCTTTTCTTATTTGCTTTATAAGATTTATCTGTTAGATATATCTATAAGCTATATAGATATTTTATATAAGCTTTACAAAATACATCTATAGGATGTATTAGGATATTTATATAGATATAGAGATATATCTATATAAATATAGATATTTCAATTAAAAAGACAAAACCTCTCAATTTTTTTATGTTTTAATTTTATTTATTTGCTTAAGAGAGAGTGAATGTGCATGGGAGAGGGGCAGAGGAATAGGGAGACAGACAGTGAGAGCAAGTGGGGGAAGAGAGAGAGAGAGAATATCAAGCAGACTCTTTGCTGAGTATGGAGCCCGACCTGGGGCTCAATCCCATGACCTTGAGATCTCAACTTGAGCTGGAATCAAGAATTAGACACTTAACTGACTGAGCCACCCAGGCACCCAGCAATTGACCTTTGGAATTCCATGGATATATGATCTCTTCGATTTATAAGTTAGCTATGAATTACACGATGGTTAATTTTTTTGTGTCAATTTGACTGGGCCACAGGGTGCCTGAAATTTGGTCAAACATTTTTCTGGGTGTGTCTGTGAGGGTGTTTCTGAATGAGATTAACATTTGAATCTATAGACTGAGGAGAGCAGATTGCCCTCCCCAATATGGGTAGGCCTCATCCAATCTTTTGAAGGATAAGTAAGCTAAATGGAATAAAAAGCTAACTAAAAAAGAACTTTCTCTCTCTTTGTCTCCTTCTTCTTCTTCTTCTTCTTCTTCTTCTTCTTCTTAAGATTTTATTTATTTGTTTGACAGAGAGAGAGAGAGAAAGAGAAGGAGAACAAGCAGGGGGAATGGCAGAGGGAGATGGAGAAAGAGGCTCCCTGCTGAGCAAGGAGCCTGAGTCAGGGCTGGATCCCAGTAACCTGAGACCATGACCTGAGCCAAAGGCAGACACTCAACTGACTGAGCCACCCAGGAACCCCTGATTGTCTTTAAGCTTCTTTAAGCTGAGACATTAGACATTAGACATGAGACATTTTATATATTATTATTAGACATTAGACATATATATACACACACATATATATTATATATATTAGACATATATACACACACACACACTATATATATAAGATTTATATATTATTAGATTTACATATATTAGATTTATATTTCATATATATAATATATATCACATGTATGTATATGTATATAGGTATAGGTATATATACCTATACCTATATACATATATATACATATATACACACACATATATACATATATATACATATACATATATACATATATGTATATACATATACGTATATACATATATATACACATATATATGCATATATATGTGTATATATATCCTATTTGTTCTGTTATTCTGGGGAACCCAGACTAATATAAGCTGTAAAACAAATATATGTATATTTTTTGTATTTTTATCTTGGACTTATAAGTGAAAGAAACGTAATTGTAGTTATTTTCATTTCTAGTGAACTTTGTAGTGAACCAGTACTACTTACAAGGGGTTATTATTATTTAAGGGGTGGAACATCAGATGGGCACATAATTCAGCAAAGATGGACACGAACCTAAAAGGAGAAAACAAACAAATGTTCAGTGTTCAGGTAAATTTGAGGGATTGAATATGCTTAGAATATAATTTGCTAATCACCCACAATGTTAGCTTTAAGGTAAATTCAACATTGTATTTGTCCACTTATAAATATTAGTGTAACATTCTGAATGCTGATTATGAATTTATATAATTATTGATTATGAATTTGTATAATTTCCAGAGAAAACTTTAAAATAAATTTTGGCAACAGCACGCTTAATGATATTTTTCATTTAATAGATGTGTTCATGGTGAATGCAGTCAGTCTATTTAAATAGCATGATGATACTTTGCCCGCAGGGTGACTATTTCTTTTAACTTGACTAGAGAGATACAGACTATCCATTAGCTACGTTACATGAAGAATATATATCCACCTATTCTACACATTGTGCTCCTTCCTTTTTATGTTAGTTATTTAGTAAATTATCCATTGATGTATTCATAACCTCAATGGCTATAACATATATAAATCTAGTTTCATTTTGTTTTTTTAAAGCCCATACACAAGCATTAACATTTGCAGGAACTTTCAGGGATATATAATTTACATCTGAATTTCCTGCAAAATACACAAAAGTAGTATAAATTAACATACTAAAACCCATTGCATTATTTAAATATGCCATTACATGTCTTCATATTCAACCAAGAAAATATAATTGACAATTTAATGTGCTTCTAAACTTTAAACTTCCAGATTCAAGAAATAAAGTTGAAGTTATGACACTATCAGTACACACATACCCATTTATTTGTTTTTTTCTTAAGTTAAAATGTTGAAAATTATTATAATTTCTTGTTTTCATATCTGAAAGGGAATGCTTTTTCCATTATAAGAAAATCTTAATATATAGCTCTTATTTTAAAATCTTTAAAATGGCATAATATATGCCATTTGCATATGATTTTTCAAATATACTTAATGGTGAGATCCAGAATTAACTTCATTCTATATGAAAATCACATTATTTTCTAAATGTTACAATTCAGCAAAGCATTAGAAAAAATGATTAAATATATATCCAATTCTTAATTATTCACACTAATGGAGAGGAAAAAAGGTGTATGTAGCATTAAAACAAAGGCAAACTCCTAACTCGTTTTTAGCTTTGGAGTATAATTCATCATATCCACACCTCTCTGTAGCAGCTCACACTTTGCGTCTTTCCATGGCAGTCCTAAGCTTTAATATCAGGGGATCAGAAGGCTTAACCAGAATCTTTTGGGATGTCAGGGTCCAAAGAATAATTCAGAAAACTGACATTTTATTAAATGTAAACTGATACGATATTAACAAAACACATTATTTATGAGACTCAATATTATTTTATAGGTAGGAAACACACCTTGGTGGTTATATTTATATTCATTCATTTATCACATATGTACTAGATGTATAATATCCTAAGCAATTTTCTATATGCTGAGAATATAGTGTTGAAATAAACATAGTTCCTGCTTTGTAAACATTATATTCTAATAGTAGGGATTAGGCAATAAACACAAAATAGATATATACCAGTAGAGATAAGAGCTAAGAAAAATAAGTAAGAGTGATGGCATAGCTATTTTAGAAAGCATTATCTGAAAAGTATTTCTTATATGTCTTTTCATCAGAGGCATAAATGAAATAGATATTGATACAAGGAAATAGCTAAAGAAAAACACTGATTACAGAAGAACCCACAAGTGCAAAGGCCCTGTGGTGACCATGTGCTTGCCATGTTTGAGTCCACATGATATCTGAAGATGAGTGAGGGGAGCAGATTATATAGGGCACTGTGGATCTAGGGTTTTATTCTGAATTATACAGGAAGATTTGGGAGATTCTGAGGAAGTTGATGTGATGTGACTTATATCTTATTAGAAACCCTCATGTGGATATTAAACTGTAGGGAAAAGTGGATGGATGTGTGATAATCAGTTAAGATGATGTGAAAACTAAGGTGTGGTGGAAGTAGAGATATATTGTATTATAGACCTAGTAATAGTTGGTATTGTTCTTATTTTCAGTATTGGAAAGTTATTTTTAGACTGTTTTTAATCTACTATCCTGTAGATTTTGGCTATATTCTTTCAACCTTTTCTTTTTAAAAATTACATGAAAAATGGTCAATGAGTAATTGTTTTACTCCTTAGAACCACAATCACTTTCTGCAACATCCCCTTTATACTAAAATTGCTCTTCCTGTGAACACTAATAATTCTGTTAAATCCAACTCATACCTGAGCCTATGTAATTTTTTTCTTAATATATTAAAATATTATTTTTATTTTAATTTAATATAATTTAACCTCTATATAGATCTCTTTTAGAGAGCATGCAAGTGGATAAAGTTTTGTTATGCAATCCAAGTCCCCTTTCCATACTAGAAATATCATTCCTTCATTGTACCATGCTCTCTCTCCTCATTGCCTTTACCCAATATGATCACTGGACCTTTAATACTTTCTCACTCTCCTTAAAAAGTTCCAACCTCAAATCAAATGCCATTTAGTCAAGAAAGCTCTCTCTCACTTGCTGGGTCATATCTTCTGTTATAGACTTTTAATGAATAGCATTTGTCATGCTTACTATTTTATATTTTTCTTGTGGCTATTTGATTTATGTCTGTCTCCTCTTATCTTTTTTGGTACTCAGGATTAACTCTCCAAGCACTGGACTTGCCCTAAATTGGTGGCCTGAAAATATTTTTTAATAAAAGATTGGAGAGTGTCACTGAATCTTTTTCATTCCAATTCTGCATTAGGGTTTTCCACAGAAACAGAGCCAATATGTTGTTAGATAGATATAGGGGTAGGGAGAGGGAGAAGGAGACCGAGATGGAGGGGGAGAAGGATAGAGATAGAGATAGAGATAGAGATAGAGATAGAGATAGAGATGGAGACAGAGATAGAAGTGGAGATTTATTATAAGAATTGGCTCATGCAGTCATGGAGGCCAAAAAGTACCACAATCTGTTGTCTGTAAACTGAGAACCAGGAAATCTGGTGGTATAATTCAGTCTTAAGTCTCAGGTTGTGGGAATTGGGGGAACTGAGAGTATGAATGCTTGAGTCTGATGGCCCCAGAAATAGGAGTTTTGATATGCCAGCTCAGAAAGAGAGAATAAGAATTTGTCCTTCATCCACCTTTTTGTTCCACTTGGGCTCTCAGTGGATTGGATGATTCTATGTTGGTGAAGGCTGACCTTGACTCAGTCTCCTGATTTAAACACTCATCTCTTCAGAAACACCCTCACAGACACACCCAGAAATGAGAAGTTTTATCAGGTATCTGGGCATTCCTTAGCATGCCACATTGACACATAAAATTAGTCATCATAGATTCCATACTGTATGACCAATTCTTATTTCTTTTAGTTGAATTATTTGTATATTTTCTTGTATTGTTTTTCTAACCAAGAATTTGAAGAAATTTGTTTTGAACTTATTTCTATTAATCATTTTCTTTGAGTATTAAAATATTTTTAAACTTTATTTCTGTCTCATTTTCTTCCCTTGATTTGTTCTGTAATCTCTCCAACCTAGCAGAATGTGATTCTCCCACACCCCATTTCTCACTTCTTGTGACTATCAATGCTGTTACTATTGTTGTTTTAGTATAATTTGAAATTTATCAATACTCATTTTAAGGAGATTAATTTATTATGTGCTTTATTTTATAATAATAATTTGTTATTTACCTTGGTTGGGTAATTATATTTATAATAGTATTATTTACAGACACACGCTTACAAGGCTCACTGCTAGCTCATTTATATTTGAATTTCCTTATTTGTCACTTATGACAATTTTTTTCCTATTTTTAAAATTCTATCTTGGTATTTAAGGTATAGCACTGATTATGTTTATAGGAAAGTATTTAGGTAATTTTTAAAAGATGCAACAATTTATTTTTTAATAGAGTTGGCAGATAAAATGCAGGATATCCAGTTAAATTTCTGATAAACAACAATTTTTAATATAAATATTTATATGTATTTATAATTCATACAAGGAAAACTAGTAAGTGGATATAGTTTTCATATATCATATTTCATATATCATTTCATAAATGTGGCAATCAGCATTCTTGACCAACAAATCTTTTTCATAAAACTCTTGGCTATTACACTGAAGCATTTTGTGAAGTTGCACAGTATTTGGACAGTCTTAATTTCTGCCTAACTTAGAAACCTTATTTTTTAGGGACACCTAGGTAGCTCAGTGAGTTAAGCATCAGCCTTCAGCACAGATCATGATCCCAGGGTCCTGGGATCAAGTGCGACATCAGGCTCCTTGCTCAGCACAGAGACTGCTTCTCCCTCTGCCTATTGATCCTCTTGCTTGTGCTCTTTTTCTCTCTGATAACTAACTAACTAACTAAATAAATAAATAAATAAATATCTTTCAAAAAAAGAAACCTTATTTTTTAGACATACATTCTTGTATGAGAATGAATATTTTTTAAAAGCCAAAATGTCAGTAATCTTAACAATTATCAGTTTTTAATTTTGGCATTTAGTTAATTAATTCTACTTCAGAATATTTTTTCAGTGTAGAGGGCAGTGCAACTTACAGTTTGAACATTTTTGATCCCTGTTTCTATTCAGTTTGCTTGGGGCTCTATTTATAGTTTTTTGTCATCTTTCTGACAATTTTTTTTTATTGTTTTCATGCTGTTTTGCTCTAAGTTAAAGAAAACTTTTCAAATTTATCTTGGATGTTATTCATTTGGATTCCAGGACAATAACTTTAAGATTGTTCCTTCCTATATTGTTTCTAATTCTATTTTAGATTTTATTATTCTGTTACTTATTCGTATATTATTCCCTTTTCTCAGCCAAATAAATAATAAAATCTTATTTTATTATGTTATTTTTATACCTTCTTTAATGAAATTAATGCACCTTTTTTAAATCTTATTGAAAATACAGAGAAGATACAATCTAAAACATATTCCTTCTTCCTAGCATATATCTCTCAATCTCAAAACCATGCCCTTCTTTTGCCTCTTTTCCTAATTTACAAAATGAGTTCATGATGGTCATTATTGTGGTTGGGTCATATTATTCATATTTGTATGAGGATATTTACATTATGGCTTGGTATTTTTTCTTCAGTAGTATTGCTGCCCCTGAATGCTGTTAAAATTCTCTTTCTTACTTAACCTGCTCTACTGGTTGATGTAAGTCCACCTTAATAATGCTATGATCAGCCATGATCAGGACCATGCATATTATCAGAATGGTTATCTGCACTTTATCAATAAAACCAACGATCAAGTCCAGTTCTAAAGTATGGTTTTGTGGTGTTATTAGAGGTATTTCCCTATCCATTTTGCAAATAGGCTTTTTTATGTGATGATTTTAGAGTTACATTTGGTTTAGTCATAGCTACATTTAGGACTTTAAATCATATTATTTAGACAGTCTTCCTCTCCCTGTCTCTCATTTTTTAGACCCCTTGGGTCTGCTTCCCTTTGTGTGGTGGCCACATTTTCTCTTATTTAGTTGGAAAGTATTTCACATGCCACAATCGAGGGGTACAAATAACCTCAGTGAATTAGAAGGCTTCTTTCTCCAAAAAATTAAAAACTGACCAAGAGAAGGAAACTTAATAGTTGTTTGGGTTTAATCTTGGTGCCTTGGACACAAAATTAATGTCAGAAAAATGGAGTTCTGTTTTTGTTGAAGACAATGTCACATATACATGTCTCCAGCTTATTTCATTCCTTTCCTCCCCCTTTATACCCCTTCCAATTACATGGATTAAAAGGAAAGATATTAGGGAATAAATACTTATGTCCATTACATTTTACACCTTGTCTTGTTAGTCAGTCACACACACACACACACACACACACACACACACAAATATATGCAATTCTAATAATTCATACATCTAGAACAATAAAACAATGAGACATAAAACAAAAACAAAAATATAATACCATCACCTTGATTCCCAATGGCAACAGCTAAAGTTACTGCAAGTTTCCAAAATAGAATTTCAAATCCAAGATCTTGAGGTACTATTTACAGTCAATTAGTCTGGTCTGGATGTAACTTGGGATTTAGCCATTGTCATTTCAATAATATAATCAACCAGCACTGCTCTTTCAAAATGCAAAATATTCAGGGCTTGAGGAAAAACAGGCTTAATGTTATGCCCACGTTTTCGTGTCTGAGAGACCACAAGGCGCCAAGCATCGATGCAATCACACGAGGGTTTATTCGACAAGCTTAAGCTTGGGCCCAAGTATACCCGATGCAGCGGAGTAGGGACTTGGACCTTGAACCAGATTACAGTCAGAGTTTTTGAAGACAGAATAGGGGTGGATTTGGCAGTAGGTGATTGGGCCACGATTGCATTCCTATGTTCTTGTGATTTATTATAGTGTTAAGCTGTCCTATTTCTGACATGATTTATTACAACATCAAGCTATCCTACTCCTGACATGACTTATTACCTCGTTAAGCTATCCTATTCCTAATTAGTTTTTGGTATGGTGTTTTGTTTTCAAAATCTCTGGTCAGTCTTCCTGGAGCCAGGGGTCATTTACCAGTCACAGAGACCTAAGATGGCTGCCAGGGCCAAGATGGCTGTATTTTGTCAAGGCTAGACTTGAGGTGGGTACAGCCTTGTTTTTCTTGGCCTCCACATTAATAGCAATGAAAATGCATACTTACAAATAGGGGAAGGAGAAAAATGTTAACCATTAGGACTGTTTACCAAGGCACTCATGCCTTCCTGGCACAAAGAAGGGGTACACTTCACTCTAATTTTACGTTAAGCATGATGATGTTAATTGCTTTGCCCACGAATTGTAATTTGAAATCAGGCATGCAACTTCAAGACAAAAGTATTTTTCTAGCCAATGGGGCATTGTTAGTTATGGCGATTGTGACAGAATATGTCTATCTGGAGGAAAAAGGCTGAACCGGCCATTAGAAGAGTTGTTCAGATCTACTCTGAGTCTGTTTTCTACTGTGACCAAAAAAAGAAATTTGTTAAGTGAAGCACTGAACATCCCAGGATGTTTGTTTCTGCACATAACCTGGCCTGAAAAATATAGGAAACAACACAGAGTTGTCAGCGGTTTATGTCTCTTGTACGGGCTTATCTAAAGTGAGTAAAGGTAACAACTTGCTCCACTGGTCACACAATAAATTCTTTGTCACTCAGCATGGACGAATGTGGTTCTGCCTGATAGAGGTTTTAGCACTGGAGGCTGCCTCAATGGTTGCATATTTATAACATGTTTTATGCCAAGGCTGGGATTTCTCTGGCAATAAATTACATTAGAATAATAGGCAAAGTGTGTTTTTAATTTCTGGCCATAAAATAAACTACCAAACAAACCAGACAATTTTGTTGTTGTTGTTCATGTTGAGTTACGGACTTTGAATCTGAACAGTGTCTCTTTTTGTCTCTCTTAGAAGACTTCAAACTTTGCCTAAAGCTTGGCTACTTCTATGGCCTTTGTTTAGTAACAATAGACTGAGGTAGAAATGCAGAGCTAATTGGGACCCTCCCCCAAACTACATCCTAATAGAAGATGCATTAGCATAGACTGAACTGGGAGATAGAGAGGCATATTACTAACTTCTAAGACACGGAATGAAACAGGAAATACTTGAGTGGAGTGAAGAATTCAAGTTTTCTTCTACTTCAGAAAATCTTCCCAAGTGCTCATATCTCTTCTTGTTCTTCCTGCCTCTCTGAATTTGAGCATTGATTATAACTTGGAAAAGTTAACTTAGTTGCTGGCATGTAATCCGAGCTTCTGTGAGTACATACACAAGCACCAAAGACTCAGTAGAGAAAGATGAGAACTATAGTGTCTCTTTCAACGAAGACCCTGAACCCTGAACTAGTTGTTGCCATATATAATTGCAGGATCAGTTTTCCAGGTTATCTAAATTTTGGAGGAGATGCGAGTGATTTTGGATTTTCTATGAATTATCCAGATTTTAAATATTTCCAGTTGATTCAATTAAAACAAAACAAACAACTTCGCATGCCAAATCGGGCATATCTGTGAGACAAATATGATCCACTGGCTACTAAACTGAAACTTCAGAACCACCAGTAAATCCATTTAACTATTATGAATGAACCACTGAATGAATGAGTGAGTTTCTCCATCATTTTGTTATAAAAAAGTAAGGATGATGGGGACTTAAATTATAGTGGCCAAAAGAATGATTGGATTATCAAAATGCCTAGGGTTACCTGAGGGTAGCAGAACATGTCAATCCAAAATATGACTCCAAGATATGCAACCCCACAATATGCCGCATTGATGTAGGGTTGATTTTGAATTTTTGAGGTGGACACTTGAAAAATAGCAGATGCAGTGAGATGCTTTCTCTGAACTACCCTTATCTGCTTAAATACAGATCCTCCAACAGGAACTAAATTCCTCTCCCCAAGAGTTTCACCTACCAGGGAAGACTGACTCTTAGAAGAGACAAGACTAGGAGTGACACCACATCCAGACAGACTTTGTCACAAATTCTTGCACTTCCCATCCATAATGCTAAGGGCACATTCATCTTTCCTAAAAATAAATAATTTACTCTCCTCTAACAGGCCTACATCTTGTTTTTTTGTTTTGTTTTTTTTTTGTTTTTGTTCTAGATTTTATTTATTTATTTGAGAAAGAGAGACAGAGATTAAGGATGAGTGGGAGGAGGGACAGAGGGAGGGACAAGGGACTCCACCCCAGGACACTGGGATTATGATCTGAACTGAAGGCAGATGTTTAACTGACTGACCCACCCAGGCATCCTCTCCTTCTTTTCTTATTAAGATGATATTAAAATCTGAATTTTAAGCCACCTCAGGGTTACTTACTTTTCCCTGTGTTCATATATACATGAGGTAAACACTATGATAAACTTCTCTTTGTTTTCTCTGGTTTAACTGTCTTTTATTAGAGGAATTTCAAGTAAGGATTTAGAAGGGTAGAGGGAAAATTGTTTTTCCTCACTTACATACCACATACTATATATCTGACCTTGGACAAATTATATGTAATTTCCCTAGCCTCATTTCTCATCTGTTAAGTGGAAAAATGATTGTATTTCATAAAATTGTTAAGAGCATTAAATGATGCCGTCTGTGTAAAAGTAAATAGTCCAGGAATGCCTGGGTGATGTCTACCTTCAGCTCAGGTCATGATCCCAGTGTCCTAGGATTAAGGCCCACACTGGGCTCCTTGCTCTGCAGAGAGTCTGTTTCTCCCTCTCCCTGTTGCTCCCACTGCTTGTGCTCTCTCTCTGACAAATAAATAAATAAAATCTTTAAAAAAATGTAGATAGTATAGTGCTCGGTAAAGAGTTCATTGAATTTTAGAAATTGGGTAGATGGTAAAAATTGAAGATTTCCTGAAAGAAGAAAATTGCTGAATTTGAAAATTTTATTGCAGAAAGTAAAAGATAACTCTAAGATGACATTTACTTTTTTTTTTTTTTTTAAGGTAATCTCTGCAGGAACGTGGGGTGCAGAGGCTTACCTCACAACCCTAAGACCAAAAGTTGCATGTTGGCTCAGTCCAACTGAGCCATCTAGGTGTTCCTAAGATGATGACATTCACTCTTTCTTCCTTTGTTCCTTCTTTCTTTCTTTCTTTCTTTCTTAGGAGTAGGACAGAGAGAGAGAATAGAAAGAAAAGGAAAGACAGAGAGAGACAGAAAATACCCACGTGAACAGGGTAGGGGCAGAGAGAGAGGGAAAGAGAATCTTAAGCAGGCTCCATGCTCAGCGTGATGACGTTCACTTTTTAATTGTGTCTCAACATTCTCCAGCTGTTCAGTTCAAATTTCACACAAATATTTATATCAACAATGCTTAACTTTAGATATGGCCTGAAAATAGAAACTGATCTTCAAAATATCCGGGCCTTGATACTTCCACTGCTTGCCAAAAATTTCCCTCATTGTCACTGTTTACTTGTTAAAAGATCTGTGAAATTTACATTTTCATTCTCATTCATTGAATTTTTTATCCTTTTTGTAGGTGACTTAAAGAATCTGATAATTGCTAAATATTAGTAATATATTCAGGTACAACAAAAGTAAATGAAACATAAGAGAAAAAACTGCTTGTAGGAAAAACTATAGGTTTACCATTCTAAATGTTCATATCCATTATATACATATTCTTTGGGCTTTTTCTTAATAGTATTAATTTCTCGTGCATACTGAACACCATCTTTGTGGAATTCTAACACTGTTAATGAGCAATTTCAACTTTAAAGGGGGCAGGAATGAACCCCTCAAATTCTGACTGGTTTATAAAAATGAATTGCTCATGCAAATTCTTTCTGGAGATAATTTATTTGTTTCCAGATTATAAAACACTATGAGAAATATCTGAAAGTTCAACTCTAAAAGTGACTGCACATGAGGAAAAAAGTACTAGGTTATGGAAAAAAATATAATCATTATTTTAAGTTTATCTTTTTAATATATAGAATCCTAAAAAATCATCTCATTTCCTGGAACACAATTTTCTATAACTATTGCTACTTAAAATTAGAAACTACATTGGAATATGAGTTTGTAAAAATATATAAAAGTATATGTAAGCAAGTAATTTTTTTCTCATATGAGCATAATTTGCATACATTCTTACTCTGTGATGAATTAAGATCTTAGTAATTATATTTTAAATAGCCATTTGTGATGTTACTATACATTTATTTTAAGATAAATGATACTGTATTTCCTATATTAATGCATTAGATAAACTAGAGTTTAAGATTCTTTTTTTTTTTCCCTAGATCTCATTAATTATGGGACAGTGATTTAGGGGACAGTGTTAATAGAACTTTCCTTTATTTATCTATTTATAGTACCTAATTGTGGACTTAATTTAACATGATGCATCATTGCATTTGGCAATTGACTACTAAGGGGAGCATTTAAGCATTTGTGCTTCCCAAAGTCATTATAATTGGTGTCTAATGTTCCACATAAATACTGTTCTACACAAAACTACCTAAGTTTATGCATGCAGGAATAAGTAGGACATTGGTATTTTGATATTGGTTCTCATTTTCCCACTAATGGGTATATCCTGAAAGCAAAAAAACAAAACGAAACAAAATATAAATAGATGAGAGATTTTACAAAAGACCAAATATCCTCAAAGCAATGATAGTTTCCAAACTTTTCCTACTTATGATCATTTATCTACATTTAAAGTAACTGACATTATTCAATAGTGCTGTATTGTGACAAATTTCTCCCCCAATGGGCTTAATTTCGATTTTCCTTATGTGTCTGCAAATCTCCTCAAATTGTTACCTGTTACTGACTGGTGTGTATCCCAAACTTGCAGAAATTTTTCTTCTCCAGGCCTCACTAACAGATCTGTTTATAGATTTTTTTTTTTACACTTCATTCAAGCAAGAACACACTGAGATTTGTCTTTTTAACATTCACCCCCTCCACTGACCTACTCAATCATGTTAGGTGTGACATGATGAAGGACTGAATAAGCACCACAATAGTGAGTCAGAACAAGAATACAGTAACAAAATTGATGATAAATTCTGTCCTATTCTATTACATAAATAGGAACGTTTCTGATGTCCAGAAAAAAAAAAAGGAGTTACCCAGATATCAGCTGGAAGATCAAAACAGGAAAATGTTTAAAAAAAAAAATGTGGATTATATCCAGGGAAGAAATTGAAGTTTAAGAATGAAGAAAAAGCACAGAACCACCAGTAGAAATGGCGGAAAAAAAAAAAAAAAAAGTGAATAAGAAAATGAACAAAGTATTTCTTCTGGCCATTGGATGTTTAAAAAGCTACGTATTATCTGTTGTCACTACAGAGCTCTCCATCCAGGTCAACACTTACCTTCAAAATTGTTCTACTTTTTCCCTTTCCACACTATTAGATAACAAAGTACACATGTAATCCTTTGTGGCAGATTTTTATGCAATTTTTTATTAACTACTTGCGCACTTAAAAATGTGTTAATGTCACTAAACAGTAAAATGTTTCATTAAATGTACTTAATATTTTCACAAGTAGAAAAAATGTTAAAGAGACTATCATTTTTAATGTACCCCATCACCTGGTTCTATCCTATCTCTGCATTTGCTAGAACTCTAATCAGACATTTTCCACTTTATGCCTTCTGACCTTTGCCCTAACAAATGAGAACTCTCAGCTTTCCCCTCTTTTTGTTTTCAAAATCTGTTTTCAGATTCTTTTACCCTTGGACAATGAGAAGATTTCTGAAACAATGATACTAACTGTGTGTGTGTGTGTGTGTGTGTGTGGGTGGGTGGGTGTAGGGGGATATTTTTATGTTTCCCTTCCCTCCTTTCCTCCCTTCCCTCTTTCCTTCCTTCCTGTTTTATGTAGAGACTTTTGATATTTATGTTATACTCTAGTTTAAAAACATAACACTGTTGTGTTGTTCATTGTCCCAGCTTTGGCCTTTGAGAGCTCATTTAGTTCTTTCCTGTGTATCTTTGGCATGCTTATATAAATGTATTTTTTTTTAGCAAGTCCTTATTTGATGGTGTTACAAACTTCTTAAGACTTATTTTTTTAAAGATTTATTTATTTATTTATTTATTTATTTATTTATTTGAGAGAGAGAGAGAGAGAGAGAGTGCCCTGAACCAGACTCCCAACTGAGCACAGATCCTGATGTGCGGTTCAGTCACAGGACATTGAAATCATGAACTGAACCAAAATCAAGAGCCAGACACTCAACCAACTCAGCCACCCAGGTGCCCCTAGACTTATTTTATATATTTCTTGTCCCATTCACAGAATCAGCCATTTACTCAAGTCACTCTAGATCCTTTTACTGAAGAATCATATTAGAAAATAAGACTTGGATTGCAGGTATGGTTGTTGTCAGTGGGATATTGCTGCTTGTAGGCCTTCTTAGTTGACAGACCAGGAAATACATGTGTGTATACTTACTCATGTATTTACACATATAATGACTTCTCCACTTACGAGTCTGCATCCGTATAAAGTCAGACATAGTTTATCTAGGTATCTTCAAATCTAATCCATTACCATACGGATCATTCTATCTTCCTCCTCCATTGCTTATCTTTCATTCCAACAGCTGAGAACCCTGGCTCCCAACATCTGTCATGCATATGCTTAATTGTTCATTTCCACTAGACACATATAGCAGTATCAGAACTGCTATATGGATATAATCCTGAATTATATCCCTGCAAGGATCAGCTTTATCAACTACAATGCTGTGCTTGTATAATTCATGTTGCTTTAACCTTAGTCTGCAGTTATTTCCAGCATTACTCAGAGAAGCACTTCACCCCCTTCAGTGAGGTTGTTTCATACATTTTTCATACAGGTAGATTGTCTTGTCCCAATCTGCATTCAATCCTGAGATCTCCTCACTCTTAAGTGATCATTAAAAAATTACAATCATAAGATTCACTCTTTATGATGTAAAGTTCTATGGTTGTGGCAAATGCATGGAGTCATGTAGTTTACAGTAATTCAGGTAACAGTTTTACCGTCCCCCCAATCCTCGTGGTTTACCTATTCAAACTTTACCTTTCCCCCTCCATTTTCTCTCTTCTCCATTGGGAACCACCAGTGTCTCAGTAATTTTGTCTTTTCCAAAATGTCATATAATTTGAATCATACAGTATGTCATCTTTTCAAACTGGCTTCTTTTACTTACAGCATGTTTAAGAAGTGTCCTACCTTTTTATGACTTGATATCTCTTTTTTGAAAAAAAAAATCATTGAATAATGTACATTATATGGAATTATCATAGTTTATCTGTTCACCTATGGAAAGATGTCTTGTTTTTTACCTTATCCATTAGTGCCCTTAACCAATTAAACATCATTACTTTAAATTCCTGGCCTGGTGTTTCCAAAGTCTCTCATATTTGAATCTGGTTCTGATGCTACTTTATCTTCTGAGTGTGTTTTTACTTGCCTGGTAGAATGTCTTGTAATTTATTGTTGAAGGTCGGACATGATATTTGGGGTAATAGAAACAGAGCTAAAAGATGTTCAGTATGAGGTATCATGTTCATCTGAATAGAATTTGCATGTGTTTAATTTTTGATATAATAGTGCATGCCAGAAGATCCAAATTCATTATCATCCTTGCTTTTGGCTCTTCTGTTCTCTTAAGTTTTCCTAAGAACCCCTCCTGAAGTAGAGGATGTGGCTTGCAGCTCTTTCAACTGAAATCCATTGTTATTTTTAGGAATATGAGTCCCTGGGCTGATAACTTCACAAGTGTTTCTTAGCTTTTTTCCTCCTCAGGTATTCAGATGTGAAAGGAAGAGTGAGCTAGAGTTTGGTAAATGCCCTTCCCTTGATGAAGAAGAAGATTCTGGTAAATTATTTTCCTGTGGAGAGTTGCCTGTGTTATGGGGGATACTGTGGATATATTATTAAATTTTTCCCTCCCTTGCCAGAGTCAAGTTTTTGTTTGTTTGTTTTTTCCTTGACTCTTCACTGGAAGAATATTGAGAAGTAAAATACTGGAAATAAACCCCACAAAAATGTGTGTTCCCCTAAATCTATACCCTCCCAGGAGTTTCTCCACTCACACTAGTATAAATTAGCCTCCAAGTATTTCCTGAAATTACCAATTACACATTCTCAATCACTTATAGCTTCAGTGGCTATTCCTCCTGGGGAGCAGATCTCAGCTGTGATTCTCTATATATACCCGTCTCTTGATATGGGGGGGGGGATGGTTGCCCTCCAACCTCAAGTCTCTGGTAAGTCCAAAGAAATGCACTGATTCTTTTGAGGTTTTACTCTTTTTTTCTTGCTTAAGGGTAGTAGTGAGAAATCCAAGCATTTTGTATATTAGAGCTAAAACTGGAAATTTAAATCCTACGGTGTTTTAAAGACACAATATGATATTCAGAGACACTTTCTATCTACACTTTCATTCTAATGTGGTGAACTTCAAACAGAATGATCTCAATTGTGCTCATTTAGACTGAACATGAAATACTCTTCAGAGATTTAAAACAACAAAGGTCTATTTCTTGTTCACGTTTTAGGTAAGTCAGTTGTGTCTCTAATGCTAAATTATATCATTCAAACATCCAGGTTAAATTAAAGAATAACCCCTCTCTGTGGCATGGCTTGTTTATATGTATATACACACATGTATATACATATGTATACACATTTGTATTCACATATACACATATGTATACTCACACACAGAGAACATCATTATAGCTCAATTAACCAACATACAGTACATCATTAGTGTCAGATGTATAGTTCAATATTTCATCAATTGTGTATAACACTCAATGCTCATCACATCATGTGTCCTCCTTAATACCCATCACCTAATTACCCATCCCCCCCACCCCACCTACCCTCCAGCAACCCTCAGTTTGTTTCCTATAGTTAAGAGTCTTTCATGGGAGAGGGACTCTTCCATTCCATTTTCCCTCCCTTCCACAATGATCCCCTGCAACATGGCTTGTTTGGATGCAAGAAAGGAATGAGAGATGGAAGGATACATTATTTTTAAAATACTGTTTGGGAGACACTGGGTGTATCAGTCAGTTAAGCGTCTGCCTTTGGCTGAGGTCACGATCCCAGGGTTCTGGGATAGAGTCCTGCGTAGGGGTCCCTGCTGAGCAGGGAGCCTTGGCTTTCTGCCTGTTGCCCCCACTGCTTGTTCTCTCTCTCTCTCTCTCTTTCTCTGACAAATAAATAAGTAAAATCTTTACAAAATAAATAAAATAAAATATTCTGTTTGGAATCGACCCATGTCACTTTCATATTTCCTTAGCCTAAATAGGTTATATGGGCAAAGTTGTCAATTGTGACTAAAAGGCCCCCACCCCCCACTGAGAGGCTACAAAGAATGGGTTTCTGAATATTCTGGACAAAAACAGAATCTAACACAAATAGTGTTCTAGATGTTCGCATGCCACAGTGGAAACTGAACATTATTCCTTAAAGCTATGTCATATTTGAATGTTTTCAACTACCTAAACATTCTTGTAGTTAACAGTTAACTGAGTTTATGTTACATCTCCTTAATCTTTGGATCTAATAGCTTCATCCTTTGCTTCTTCCACTTCTTTCCCCTCCCTCTCTCCTCTCTTTCTCCCTCCCTTCCTACTTTCCTTCCTTCCTTTCTCCTTCCTTCCTTCCATCCTTCCTTCCTTCCTTCTTTTCTTTCTTTCTTTCCCTCTCTCTCTCCTTCCTTTCTTTTCTTCTTTCTTTTTTTTTCTGTGATATGAGAAAATCTGGTCAACCACTGCCATTCAGTTACAAGATAATTTTGTTTACAATAGCCAAGAAACTACCTTAGTTGTTTTATATTTACATACTGAACTTGAATATTGAATAAAACGAAGTTTTGCTGTTTGTTTCATTTGTATGTCATATCTTATAGCTAATCAATGTACACAGATATAAGGATATTGAACATTCAGACATTAGTTATATTAATTTGGGCTGCATTTCTTATTTTCTATTCCCTTACCACTCATTTCCTCTAATTACATATTGGGTTATTTGGGGCAATAGAGATGAAAGCAACCTTACAGAGTACATTTTATAACTTCAAAGTGGAGCTATGGAAGTTGAGTTCCTTGTATGAAATAAATATACTATTTATCAAAATGAAAAGCAAGAATGTCGCCAACAATTCTTTGGCCAGCCTGCTTGCCATGACAATCCAAAATGGGGCAAACCACATAGATGCATTACAAGCACAGAAGCTGTTACACAAATGCTTTTATACTTTGTATACAAGTTATATTAAGAAAAGTGCCCTCAGTCTTAATCAGCACTGCAGGAAACATTTTATTGCCTTTTACATGCTCTCTTTACAAAGTAGTGCTTGCTTAATTAACTCCGCCCTTACGTAACCAAAGATTAGTTTACAAAACAATATTAAAAGAAATTCTAAAGGGAGCATTTGTTGAAATAAGTTGGCTAGCCATTACTGCAAGAACAGCTTTGTGCCTACTAATGATTGGATTTATAACTGATGTCTACTACTTTTAATGTTACACTATATTTTCCTAAATGTTTCTCAGCACAGTAGCTGGATGCAAATAAAAAAAAAAAAAGTTCTCCTACTTTCCATTTTCTTTGTAATTTACAAATGCAATAAAAGACTAGTTCATTAATGCAAAGGACAAATATGGGCAATACTTACAGCTATATACACTCATACACAAACAGAAACATGCAAATTATTAAGGCACTAAATATAAAATATGGGAGAGTGTATAAAGTACAAATTTCCCTTTTTAATAGAAAATCTGTGTACTGCATTTTAGTGCTCTAACTTGTCAAGGCCTCCCAAACAAATTCATGGAGAAAATAGAATAATATGAGAATAACAAGTAATAGTAATTCTGGTTAATATGTGCATCTTAATGCAAACCTATTCGAGGAAATGTATTAAATGAGGCAGTATTTCACTAGGAGAGTGCAACCATAATCTGAATTATCCTTGATTACATAGCAATGGATCAAATAAATGTATCATATCATGCATATTTTGTCTTGGCAAAATATTTTTTACTCATCAGTGATGATAAATGTGAGCTATTAAAGATTTATAATATGTAAGGAAAGGAGAATTTTGCTGACAAGAAAGGATTATAACAATCATTTTCATAGTCTAGATTGCTACGGAACAGAAAGAAATGCTTAACAAGATACAAGGTCAATATAAAAAGGGCAGGAATGAGACTTCATAATTGTGGGAATGGGGTATTAACCTAATTGATACAAATCATGTCTTGGAAGTGTAGGCAGATATTGATAGGCTATCAGCATTATCTGGACATGTTTTATGTAGATATACAGAAACTTGTTCAAGACTTCTTTTTTTTTCCTATTTTTTTTCTCATCTGTTTCATTCTGAAAATTTTGACTGGTTGTGTTTAGAGCAATTAGTAATTTAATGTGTGATGATTTATATATTCCTTTATTATAGTAGCCAGTGATTTTATTTTCTTTAATAGATAATATAGATACTAGAACATGAAGTGCAGACTTTTTCTGTTATCACATTTAAAACACAAGTGGTTTCATCTAAAGAGCTGTGGTTCTCAAGATTAGCATTAGCGTTTTTTAGTGGTTGCTGAAAGAATCAGACAATCTCTTAAAAGAAAACTTAAAAATACTTGATTTGTGATAAACTTTATAACATATGAAGCAACTCAATTATGTATGAAAAAGTAAATGTGATTAACATATTGAATATATAGTAATATAGTTTAAAAATCTCATAGCTTACTATATCTTTCTGATGAATGCCTCAACAGGCTTTTTAAATGAATTCACTCTTAGATAGAAACGTTTAGTATTAAAAAAGAAAAAAGTACCTTCTCCACAATATGATGATTTTAATTTCCAAGAAAAAGAAAAATATCTTTCAAATTAATTATCTCTTAATTATTGCTTTGAACATAGTTTTTTATACATACTAAAATATGGCATGATAAAATCTATATCATTAGTTTGAAAATCAATTGTATAAAATTATGTACTGGTTTCTTGGTTAAAAACCAATATAATATTCATAAATCAGAAGCATTTAGTAAACATTAGCCTAAGAAAATATAAATTTAGTGTTGAAATATATATGTAGATTCTCATATGGGTCATTCCTGTGTAAACATAATGCTAGATAAAAATTTTAAAAGACACATTGCAAAACTATATGCACATTATAATACCAGAAGGTAAAATGTTTAAATGAATAGCATCAAAGGTAGTTAGGAATACTAGAAAAATTACAATGGTTTCTCAAATTAATAAAAGTAGAAATTATTTCTGTTTTATTATTTCCTCTAGTGATATTAATGTGGAGTTTTTGCTATAAATTATATTTGTATACTTTTCTAAGTACTCTTAATTAATGTTTTAAATCCAAGAGTTTGTATTTATGTGATATTACTGTTATTAGTAGTACCAATATGCATTTTTTAAAGGCCAGAATCAGAATTCCATAGACATGAGCCTGAGTCCCATTCCCAATAGTAAATGATTTTATAGATTGTTGCATTTGTGTTAAGACGGGAGCAACAGTAGAGCCTAGCTCTTGAGGTTGGTGTGATGGTGACATGAGATAATGCATATGAGGAGTTTGGGACAAGGCCTAGTTCATGTTAACATAATATTAGCTTTAAAAAACTAGAAAACTAATATATTATGTGTAATTAAAGGATATTATTTATTTATTTATTTATTTATTATTTATTTTTATTTACATATTTAATGTATCATTTGTTTCAGGGGTACAGGTCTGTGATTCATCAGTCTTACACAATTTGATATAATTAATTTAATACCTTATTTTTAAAAATTAGTACTCCAAGCAGTTAATATTGACTATAGCATGATTAATCCAAATATAATATGAGAATATTGTTTTATATTGTATGACTTTAATATTTCTTGTTTCCTTTGAAAATATTTAAAAGTTTAGCATGATTGTTCCCCTGCTCCCCACCACTTCACCTTAAAAAAAACAAATTAGACATAGGAGTAAGCATTGGACAAAATAGCCACTAATTCTAATGATAACTTAAAAATAATCCATTGAATGCTATCGATTGCTTGACTCCTACCAAAACATATGTTTTATTATTAATATTCTTTCATCATTTTTTTTCCCTTTTTTCTCTCTCCCCCCTTTTCATTCTCTCTTCCTTTCTTTCTGCCTCATTCAGGAGAGTATATGATGTGAGGGGTAAGGTAATATCTACACAATTTAACACAATTTTCTAAAATGGTGAATAACTTCATAATTATCATTTAGCTCAGATATTTTTGAAAGAAGAAACAACTATGTAATCTATACATTGTCATGAAAAGTGAGTCTTGGGTAATTTATGCCCACACATATGGTAACTGGACAGTTTTTTATTATATGGAAAGGCAGTATAGTACTTTGGGGGTGGGAAATGAAGACAGACACAGAGAAAATAGATGTTCCTATCTATGGATGAGACAAAGAAATATTAAAAGAGCAATAAAAAAACCATGCATGGTATTTCAGTAGTAGCATCTGTGGGAGCATAAGTGGCACTAAATTATACATGCATCATTCAAAGAATAATTATGTTGTTCATCAATAATAAGTAATTATCTGAAAAAATTACCATGTCACATGGAAGCACATTTGTAAAAAAAAATAAATAAAAGCACATATGTCACTATAAAGATGTTTAAATACCATTTACCGCTATATATTTATCAGATCAGATGCAGTTTTTAAACTCCATGCTATAAGAGTAGGCAGTTTATTTTTTGATAATTTGTCACAAGGAAAATTAATTTGCTTTTACAATTTTGGGAAACTAAAAATAGATGCCCATTATTTTTCGGTGAAAAACAGGCTCCAAATCACATAAAACAAAACATTCTGTTTTAAACCAACAGACACATTCCCCTAATTATTCAACTTGTCAGCCATGGACTGACAGTTAAAAGACCAGCATAGATGGAGCCAGTCATAAGCACCATCCCTTATTCTTCCACGTCTGTGATTGAACTCCACATACAATCCTATAGTATATAGTTTGCATTCAATATGGAATTCTCCTTAGATCACATGATGGACTTTCTATTATTATTTTCCACATCTCCTGCCAGGTTATTTTCTCCTCCAATACTTTTCAGAGGGTTTGTTTGGTGATGGAAATAAATATTCTCCCACAGAGATTGAGTCTTAAAACCAAGCAATTCTTTGAGGATAACACCTGAGTCAAATGCTTCCTACCCAGCCAATGCCATGGAATCATTGCTAATTTAGAAATGATACATAGAAAATATTAATAGGTAATACTGGTACCTATTTAAATTGTGTATATTAGGAGGTAAATAGTTTATCACGTTGTCCTTGCTTATATGCATCAGATATTAATATTCTGTCAAATTAATTTATAAAATCCAATATCTGTTTATAAAAACATGAAATAAAATAACTTTTGAACTCCTCAAGATTAAATCCTATTAGTGTGAGGTCTGAATTCAGTCACAGTAATAGAAAGATGTAGCCCCTAAAATAATTCCCAGACTTGAGCTGGTTTGAAGACCCACAGCTCCTTGTTTAAAGAAGAAAATAGGTTCAGGACGCCTGGGTGGCTCAGTGGGTTAAAGCCTCTGCATTCAGCTCAGGTCATGATCCCAGGGTCCTGGGATCGAGCCCCACATGGGACTCTCTGCTCAGCAGGGAACCTGCTTCCCTTCCTCTCTCTCTGCCTGCCTCTCTGCCTACTTGTGATCTCTGTCTGTCAAATAAATAAACAAAATCTTAAAAAAAAAAAAAAGAAGAAGAAGAAAATAGGTTCCTTGGGGAAAAATCCTTTTATGTTGCAAAAATGCATACTGCAAAACTTCCTCCTCACCTTCTCCCAAGGAACAAGCAGTCATTTACTAGGATGACTCTGGATTAGAAAAGGAGACATAACCAGACATTTTGGCAACTATTGCCTTTGAACTAATACTTCGTTCTTTACTGATCTAACCATCCATTCTTTTTCTAGTTTATTGCCCTATTTTGATTATCTGCATTTTACATACCAGAGATTATTCACTTATTTTCTTATTTATTTGTTTGATTATGTTTGACTCTGTCCAATTAAAATATAACTTTCAAAGGATCAAACACTTTTCTTTTTTGGCGCTATACTGCCAGTAGTTAGAACACTGCCTTGATAGATAGTAAGCATCGCACTTGTTGACTCACTAAGTAAAAGAAAAAAAAGTATTTTCATATGTCACTTAACAGTTTGTTCATCATTATCAAGACATAAATTAGTCCAAGCTGAGAGAAGACAGGTAATTGAACTTTCCATTAAATTATTTTAAATGGCAGTTAAGGGGCACCTGGGTGGCTCAGTTGTTAAGTGTCTGCTTTCAGCTCAGGTCATGATCCCAGGGTCTTGGGATCAAGCCCTGCATCGGGCTCCCTGCCCAGGGGAAGCCTCTCCCTCTCCCTCTATTTGTGTTCCCTGTCTCACTGTCTCTCTGTCAAATAAATAAATAAAATCTTAAAATAAAAAAGAAAGAAAGAAATCCCCCCCAAAAAACCAAATAAGCAATAAATAAATAAATATAAACAAGTCAAAACAAAACAAAATAAAACAAAAAAGCAAGAACAAACAAACAAACAAAAAAGAATGATGTAAAGCTGTAATTTAGCCATGTGACACTGGATCAGATTCTGAGATATCAGAGTGAAATGTTTAGCATCATACAAACAGAGACGAATAAATGCAAAATTAATTATAAATATCTATGTATACATGAGTATATATACAACTACTTCTTAATTTTGACTAGTCATATATAGAGTTTCATAATATGTATATGTGTATATAGAGAGTCATATACATGTATGTTTGTATGTATGTAGAAAGAGTAATGCATATAGTGTCATGTGTGTGTATGGAGAGAGAGAATCCTGTATAGAGAGAGTCATAAATGTGCACTTGTATATATGTGTGTGTGTGCATATATATATGTGTGTGTGTGTGTGTATATATGAAGAGAGTCCTATATATATATATATATATATATATATAGGACTATATATATATATATAAGTGGGTCATATATGTGTATATGTGTATATACATGCAGAAAGAGTTATATATATAGACAGACAGAGAGAGAGAAATTGGTTCATTACAATGACTGACATCCAGACTAGTATTTGACCAAATATCTATGCACCTGGTGGCTCAGTCAAGTTGATACATAAATTTAAACATCAGAAATAGAGTATGAAAAGGATGGAGAAAAAGGAACTTTGCAGAGAGAAATCCTGCAAACACTAAGTCGGGTGACCAAAGTCAACATCAACAATAATAAGTCATGATGATAGCAGGTACTCTTGATATAGTACATTGAAAATCGTACTTTATCTCTACGGTCATCCTCCCAAAATCCATAACCCAGGCCTAACCATGAGAAAAAATATTAGACAAACCAAAATTGAGGGACATTATACAAAAATGCCCAACTACCGCTCTTCGAAACTCAAGGTTATTGACAACAACAAAAGTCTGATAAACTGTCACAAAACAAAAGGAAATAAGAATAAATGAAAATTAAATGTAATGTGACATTCTGAGTAGAATTATGGAAGAGAAGAAGGACATTAGATAAAAAGTAATGAGATATGAGCAGAGTATGGAGTTTACCTAATAGTAATACACTGGTATCAGTTCCTTAGTTGTGACAAGTATACGGTGATATTAGCAGCCGATAAAACTGGGAGAAGGTTTACAGGACCCCTCTGTACTACCTTCACTTCCTCTAAAAGAATCTAAACCTATTTAAAATAAAATATTTATTACAATATGCATAATGATAATTATTAAGATATATTGTAATACCTCACTGCATTGCAATGAAAGAGAAATAATCCTATGGATAGTAAGGTAGAATTAAGCTGACTTCAAACTTTCTCAAAAATACTCACTACCTAAGAACAGAGTCAAATATGTTCAGGATTTGAAAAAGATAAATTTTAAACTAAAAAATAATATACCAAAATTATTCATTAAGTGCAAAGTATCAAATATAATGTATACAATATACACACAAATGAAACACATTTTAAACTTAGATAAATTCATTAAACAATGCCTAATCCATGAACTTTCTTAGAAAAAACTACTGGGGCGCCTGGGTGGCTCAGTGGGTTAAAGCCTCTGCCTTCGGCTCAGGTCATGATCCCAGGGTCCTGGGATCGAGTCCCGCATCGGGTTCTCCGCTCCGCGGGGAGCCTGCTTCGTCCTCTCTCTGCCTGCCTCTCTGCCTACTTGTGACCTCTGTTTGTCAGATAAATAAATAAAATCTTTAAAAAAAAAAAAAAAAAGAAAAAAAAAGAAAAAACTACTGTTTTCTTATGCAAACAATTAGACAAATCATGGTTCAAACTAATTCTTGAATGAAGAGCTCATAATAAATGGTATTCTTTGTTTTGTTTTTGTTTTTAAAAATATTTTATTTATTTATCTTCAAATCAGAGAGAGAATGAGTACAAGCAGGGCGAGTGGCAGTCAGAAGGACAATCAGGTTCCCGGCTGAGCAAGGAGCCCGATGTGGGACTTGATCCCAGAACCTTAAGATCATGACCTGAGCAGAAGGTAGCCACTTAACAGGCTGAGCCACCCAGGTGTCCCTAAATGGTATTCTTAGATTGCTGAATCTATTTCAGGTACTTACATGTGTTGTAAACAGCTATAGAAATCAAATGTCAAGAGAATTTAATTTTGGGGCACCTGGGTGGCTCAGTGCTTTGGTCCTCTGCCTTCGGCTCAGGTCATGATCTCAGGGTCCTGGGATTGGGCATGCATCGGGCTCTCTGCTCGGCAGGGAGCCTGCTTCCCTCTCTATTTATGCTTGCTGCTCTCCCTACTTATGATCTCTCTCTCTGTCAAATAAATAAATAAAATCTTAAAATAAAAGAATTTAATTTTAAAAACATGCTGGATATTTAAACTTTTAATATTAACAATAAACTGAGAAGAAAGAAGAGAAAATATGGCTTGTGATTACAGCTCAGGTCATGATCTCAGGATCATGGAATGGAGCCCTGTGTTGGGCTCTATGCTCAGTGGGGAGTCCTCTTGAGGATTCTCTCTCTCCCCTTCCTTCTGCCCCTCCCCCAACTCATACACAGTGCCTCACTCCCTCTGATAAATAAATAAATCTTTAAAAATCTAGGTATAAATAAAACTCATCATAACCTATTTCTAAAGTCCACCAGGATTATGCTTTAATCAACTACAAATTAGTATTAGGCAATGCAGGGTTTTTGTTATTATTGCCGCCATTGTTAGTTCAGGTACAAACTTATTCTCCCATCTCAAAGATATTTGGGCACATTAAATTACAGAGAAAGACAGAGACTACCTGTTGCCCTCACTTGGACAGACACCTTGAAATGTAGACATCTGGCTAATCATTCTTGCAATCTGCCACTTTACTTCCCTCTTCATAAACTGATCTTTTGATCTCTGTTATCCCTTCAGAGACATGTCCTTATGAGTCTATCCATCAAATGACAAATTCCTGGCCTCACTAATATCTTTTGACAGACAGGCATTCCTGACCCTGGAAGCCTACCTAGAATCTTGATTCTAAAAGTCCTCAATGCTATTTTCTCTTGTTTGTGGAAGAACTTATTGTTTCAAACAATGATGTTTGTTTCATATATGTATCAAAACCTCAAACACCTGTGAATTACCAGGCTAAAGAGTATATGTAAACACTCACACAATCAAACCCATCCCCCCCCCACACACACATGCATATACTCACACACACACACACACACATAACTATGTTCATAGTTTTAACAGGAGCAATAGATATCAAAATTTATCTGTTGTGGGTGGATACACATTTTGTTCCCTGTAAGTTTTAGAGTAATTTTTGAAGTGTGTACAGTTTATAGGCAAGAAAAAATGTACCAGATGGGGTAAAACAGGGAAGATTCTATTTGAAGCTATAGCAATAAGGTCAACACTGTTACAATAGGGAAGAGAGGTTGAATTTAACCCTATTGAAAGAGAAGGAAAGACTGAGGATTTTTAAATACTGGACTGAGCTAGGAAAAGACATTTGAGAAGAGCTTGGTTTAAGAGTTAGGCTCTCTGTGTTTGCTAATTGTTGCTTGTCCAAGTTAGACTTCTATTTCCCTAGAAACTGGGGAATAGAGGCACTATCTTGATGATTATATTTTAAAGGAATGGTGTCTGGGTCCTTGAGACAAGACATTTCTGGCTTGTAAAACTAACTAAAGGCCAGGAGAAAATTTATATCTAAAAAGGGCACAGAAAATTTGCAATTATGAGTTCTCTAATGTAAAAATTCCCTAAGAAAAGGGGGATCAGGGGCCTTCAGTCAAGAGGAAACCTGCCAAAGCTTGTTGGAACTGAGGGAAATGTTAAGGCAGTCTTGGTCAGTAACAAAGCTCTTGCATAATTATATTTCCATTTCCATATCTTGCCTCACCTGCTACCGTACACACTGCACACTGCACCAGCCACACTACTTTCTTTGTAGGAATCAGATATACCATATTTAATTTCATGCTTCGTTTCCTTCTACCACTTTTCTTTCTTATGTAACTGTGTATCAGATCTTAAATACATGGTTAGGGTTCCTGGAATCTTTCCTTGCTTCAATAATTTGATGCTTTTGCCTTTTATCTGTCCCCCTATTGCATCCATATAAGCATGGTGTAATGTTGTAAGAGTACGAATTCTAGAGTTATATTGGTTGCTGTTAATGTTGGGCCAAATATTAAGTTGATGCACAAATCAGAAAGGTATTTAATCTCTTGGAATTTTGGTACCTTATATGTAAAATGTAAATAACCATAGTACCTAACTCACATACTTTTCTTTTTTCTTTTCTTTACATAATATTTTGGTGAAGATGAAATTAATCTGTACAAATTAATGACCAGAGTATTGTTTTTATTATGCCAGTCACACTTTCTATTTTATTTAGTATTTATTTATTTGGGAGAAAGAATGAGAGCGTAAGTGGGGAGAGGGATAGAGGAAGAAGTAGACTCCCCAACAAGCAGGGAACCCAGTGTGGGACTTGATCCCAGAACCTTGGGATCATGACCTGAGCCAAAGGCAAATCCTTAACTGACTGAGCCACCCAGGTACCCACATCTTCTATTATTAATTTCTGTTATTTCTCCTCTGAAGCTGTAAATGACATTAGAATAGAAAGTAATTTTGTGTTCTTTGGTGTATCTTATGTCTAGAACAGTGCTTTTTATTTAGTATTTATTATTAAATACTAGTTGAAAGCAAATTCAGTTGCTGAAATTTTATATTCCCACATGTAAATTGTTGTTAAGAGACATTGTTTTGAAAGGATATCAAGAAATTTATAGTTTTGATGTATAGTTATATATATGTGAAAGAAACTTATTTTATTAAAATAAATGTAAAAGAATAAATATTTCTCATTTGTTTATCTGTTCCATGTTTACTTAAACTCCTTACTTTTGTTTTAAAATATGAGTTTAGGAAGTAATATTTTTAATCCTCTGAGAGGAAAGTACAGCAAAATATATAGGATGTAAAAAGATAAAAACTGGATGATTTAAAAGAGCAAAAATTTCCAAGCTGCATGCACTATTTATTTTTTTAACCACTGGTCTGAAGTTTGAGTAGAAAAGGGGAAAATTGGCAATGTTTACCCTCTGCATCTGTTGGAGAAACCTTAAATGTCAATCAATCAGATTACTACTGACATGGACTTTTCCCTGACATAGATTTTTCCCTGAGGTCATGAGTTGTTCCTATGATATGATAGGCAGTATTACCAAAATATAGGCTGGACGTAGTCACATAGAGAATCTGGAATAGAAATGGGCAAACATTACTTTGATCCTTTGTAATCCCTTTGAACACTTGGTAAATGCAGAGAATGCAGAGTTTATATTCTAGGACAGCCTGTAGCCTCAAAACCACCGTAAGTCTCTCAGGATGCTGGTTGCTTAACTGATAGTACAAACACAAAATAAACAAATGGCTAAATGAACATTTGAGAAGACTCTTTGCACAGCGTCCAGGTAAATACTGAGTGGACATAAGCAGAACCATATTTCAGAGCAAATAAGTAGGACGGACTTTTGCTAATTGAAGTTAGAATTAAAAACTACCTGGATGTACTATAGTTATAAGAAGCAGTAAAAAAGGTCACTTTTAGGTAATAGATATTTATTTGATGGTCATATGGAGCTGTTCTTGGGGTCAATATATAGATACAGATTATATAACAGCAAAAAACTATTTAAGCAACAATATTAAAACCGTTAGTTTATCCATGAAAAATAGAAATGTAGAGAAAAACATAACATGGAAAACTTGTAGAGACTGTGTATTTGTCATAAATATACCAGACACAATTTAGCTGTATGTCATTTTCAAGTCTTTTTAGTACCTGTTTTTTTGAAGAAAATAACAGATAACAGTAGTAAAAGATTAAAGCAGTCAAATATGAGTTTCTCACTCATCTTGATCCCCAGGATTCTGTACCTCAGGGGCAACCATTGTTATTAGTTAACTACATTTCTTTTTATAGATAATTTATACACATGAAAGCATATATGTAAGGAGCAGAGTACCAATAATAGAGACATACTTAAAACAAGATGACAGATACTGAGAAAATGAAAAACAACAACAAAAAGGTATAATTTCTCTCTTACTGTTAAAATGCTAATGAAAAGCAAGTGATCACACATTAGTTATTATTGGGTTAAATAACTCTTATGGCAAAAATCCATAAATAAAACATATCTACAGAAAGCCATGTTAAGGAGTTTAGCTTATAAATTTATCTCTTGTGAGGAGGCATGTTGTCATCTTCAAAACTGTCTAACACATTGAAACAGTTTTGGTATATATTCTTTTTTAATTAATTAATTTATCTGGTGTAATATTCTTTTAAAACAGCAGTTTTGTTCTGTACATAGTATATTAAGATTCTTGAATGTGTGTAAAAATTGTAGCTTAAGTTTTATATGTGTCACTTTTTCTTGAAAGAATTTTAACCTCAAAAAGATAATTAATAAACATACAATCTCAAAATTTGATCTTGAATAAGATATACAGCTTCTAATGTATTTATTACTATTTCACTTAAGGGTCCCAGTTATAAATAAGCAGAAAAATATGTCCTGATATCAGAAAGTATGGAAGTACAAATCCAGCCAATATTCAACTTGCTTATAGAGTAAAATATTCTAAAAACAGAGTTCAAGAGGTCTCTATTTGAGGCCACACAGGATTTCCCACTCAGTCTTGCTCATCAGTTAGTCATGGAGTTGTAGAGGCCCACAAATGCAGAGTTTAAATTTTAGTCCAGCTTCTCTATATCCCAGTCACATTATCTTCAAAAGGTACGGTTTCTTCTTCCTAACCTGCCGTATTTTAGGAAAACATGTTGGTGACTTTTTGGGAAGAGAAACCAGAAAACCAAGAACAAGGACACTATAGTTGCTGAAGAGTTACAGAATCCAGGAAGGAAAAGAGATAAAGAGAAAATCTCCAATTTTTGTCTACCCCTAATCCTAACTCCTGAACGCTGCATGCGTAGAATAGATCTGAGCAGCTAAAGATGAAGTATGAAGTCAGATCAGAGCTGCTGCCCAAGAAGTAACAGTTTCACATTCAAGTCCTGTAAAGATAATTGCCACTTCAAAATATGTCCTATGTCTGAAAAATAATATGAATGGAAAAGAATTCTACCAAAATAAATGCATTATAATCATTTTTTATTATGTTTTGTTAGCCAGCATATAGTATGTCATAAGTTTTTGATATAGTGTTCAATGATTCATTAGTTGCGTATAACACCCAAAGCTTATCCCAGCACATGGTCCCCCTGAAAACCTATCACCCCGTTACCCCATCCCCTTACCTCCCTCCCTTCTATGGTCCCAGTTTTGTTCCTGTTCATCTCATTGTGGTTTTGATTTGTATTTCCCTGATGGCTAGTGATGTTGAACATTTTTTCATGTGTCTGTAAGCCATTTGTATGTCTTCTCTGGAGAAATGTCTATTCATGTCTTCTGCCCATTTCTTGACTGAATTATTTGTTTTTCGGGTGCCGAGTTTGATAAGTTCTTCATAGATCTTGGATGCCATTTTCTGATATGCCGTTTGCATATAACTCCTCCTCTTTCATGGATTGCCTCTTAGTTTTGTTGACTATTTCGTTCGTTGTGCAAAAACTTTTTACCTTGATGAAGTCCCAAAGGTTCATTTTTGCTTTTGTTTCCCTTGCCTTTAGAGACATGTCTTGAAAGAAGTTGTTGTGGTCAATGTCAAAGAGGTACTGTTTATATTCTCCTCTAGAATTTTGATAGATTTCTATCTCATATTGAGGTCTTTCATCCATGATAATATGCCCTTGAGACACTATAAGTAATCTCAAAAAGAGATTAATGAAACACTATAAGTAATCTCAAAAAACAACTTATAAAAGGATTTAGTAAGCCTAGCTTAGTGTTCCAATGTTGCAGTTTTTCTTGGAGTTATAATTGTTATTTCATCAGTTTCCTCTTTTACTAACTATCCTAGGTCTGATCTGTAGTTCAGCTGGTGGGTGTAACTTGTCTCTAGACCTTTGAACTCCAGAGGTCTGAGCCCCAAAATTTATATATTCTCTTAACTTGAAAGCACTCTAACCTTTTTAGAGAGATAGAGCAATAGAATTCATAGCTGGTGATTTTTCCAAAGTTTTGCTTTTCCCCTTTAATTTGGCCCTTTCTGTTTTCAATTTTGCTTTGTGAATACTTTAATATAAACATGTTTTTCTATCTTGTCTCTACACTTGTACTTCCATATTATGTAGGACACTCCACATTATTAAAAAGTCCTTGCTCATTATTTTTATTTCTACCTTTGGATGTCCCAGATGAATTTTAGTAATTTTTACAGCCTTAACTAATTCTTTAAACAGAAAGATAATGACAGCTCACTAAACAGTTTAGAGGCAGTAAATCTCATAGAGAATAAACAATTTAGGTTCACAAATTGTGTGAATTTTAGTAGTTGCTTTGTAACACTACATTAACCTTTGGATAGGAATTCAGAGTAATTAAAATAACCTAAAAATAGTACATTCATATTGTGACTCATTGTTAATATACCTTAGTGTTAAACAGTTAATAGTAAAGACATATTATTTTGAAAGTCATATACATCTGGGCTATTTAACTAGGAAGCTTATATATTCTTATCTTAATAATAATTATAGGTAACAAATGACAATATTCACATCTCAAAGTATTCAAATATTTATATAGGCAATCAACAAAATAATACAATTGTTTGCTATTATACTTCCCATATAGTTAATCTTAAGATATGATGTAAGGTGATAATGTATGTCTAATATTTATTGAGTGTTGAGATATTAGATTTGATAATCATATATATATTAGCTGCATTTCACAAATGACAAATCAGTAGCTCAGAAATATTAGTGCTTGTCCACTATTAAAAGTCAGTAATTCCAGTATTTAAATCCAGGTCTTTTGGGGTAGAAATTTAGAATGAATGCCATTACATTACTTTGTTTAGTATAATATATGTTTATTTTGATATAATTTTAGTATTCATTTTTTTCATATTTGTACTCTACTGTATTATCTTTAGACATGACTAGTAAAGTGTGTTTAATAGGTTATCTCAAAATTAAACAATTACTTAGGGACCTCTGAGTGGTGCACTGGTTAGGCATCCCACTCTTGATTTTGGCTCAGGTCATGAGATTGAGCCCTGTGTCAGGCTCTATGCTCAGTGCAGAGTCTGCTTGAGATTCTTTCCCTCTCCTTCTGTCCCTCAACCCCCATGTTTGTCCCTCTCTCTCTCTCAATGTCTCTAAAATAAATAAATGAACCTTTAAACAAAACAAAACTATTACTTAATTCTAAGTTTCAGACTTCAAATGGCTTGTCATAAATTTAATTACCACATTCAAGGGGGAGTTCAGGCAGATTTGGAGAATCTGAGGAAATAGGATGAAATAGGAAAGGTACTCAGAGGTAGAACAAAAGAAAAAAAAAAGTTGTGAAGTGAAAACTGATTTTCCAGTAGGAAACATACAAGCGTGCTGGTGTAATCTGATTACAGAATGAAAAATGTCCATATGTACATACATGAGATAATTGGATTAAGAAAAGTTATTCAAGTATCTAATGAGAAGAAAAAGAAGCAAATTCCCTTACCAGGTATGGAGGGGGTTACTCATATTGACCTCATGTTCACTCACAATGTAATTCAAATCTACGGAGAAAGGATGTATCAGTGTCTACAAAATGTTGAGAGTTCCTATGATACCAGAATGATTTACCCAGCCATGATGCCATTTGATTAGAAATACAGCAGATATTAATTTTCAAATATGAAGTAACTCAGAAGTAGAGCACTTATAAACAGTTGTGAGCTAAAGAAAACTCTTCGTGAAATTCAATTAAGAAAAAAATTAGAATTAAGTGGAAAAAATGTTGTGTCCATTAACATTCACTAGATTGAAATTTGAAACTACTATTAAAAAGCTAATGTGGGGCGCCTGGGTGGCTCAGTGGGTTAAAGCCTCTGCCTTCCGCTTGGGTCATGGTCCCAGGGTCCTGGGATTGAGCCCCGCATGGGGCTCTCTGCTCAGCAGAGAGCCTGCTTCCTCCTCTTACTCTCTGCCTACTTGTGATCTCTGTCTGTCCAATAAATTAAAAAAAAAAAAAAAAAAAAAAAAGCTAATGTAATGTTTTTTAAATGCAGAATACATTTTTCTTTTTTCTTTTTTTTCTTAAGATTTTTTTTTTTTTAAGATTTTATTTATTCATTTGACAGACAGAGATCACAAGCAGGCAGAGAGGCAGGCAGAGAGAAGAAAGGAAGCAGCCTCCCCGCCAAGCAGAGAGCCCGATGCGGGGCTCGATCCTAGGACCCTGAGATCATGACCTGAGCAGAAGGCAGAGGCTTTAACCCACTGAGTCACCCAGGCGCCCCTTTTCTTAAGATTTTTATTTATTTGACAGAGATCGCAAGTAGGCAGAGAAGCAGGCAGAGAGAGAGGAAGGGAAGCAGTCTCCCTGCTGAGCAGAGAGCCCAATGGGGGGCTCAATCCCAGGACCCTGGCATCATGATCTGAGCCGAAGGCAGAGGCTTTAAACCACTGAGCCACCCAGGTATCCCCAGAATACATTTTTCATTATTTGTGATAATTTAAAAAAAATATATATACTTCTCAGGATGTTTTCCTTGACAGAAGATATTGACAAGACTTACAATGTAATTTTATCTTCCTTTTTTTTTTTAAGATTTTATTTATTTATTTGACAGACAGAGATCACAAGTAGGCAGAGAAGCAGGCAGAAAGAGGAGGAAGCAGGCTCAATGCTGAGCAGAGAGCCCGATGCGAGGCTCGATCCCAGGACTCTGCGATCACGACCTGAGCGGAAGGCAGAGGCTTTAACTCACTGAACCACCCAGGCGGCCCTATCTTCCTTATTAATAGAGAATCAATATACACTATTTTCTGTCTCTACACCATTATGTATAGATATTCAAATTCACAAACACATACGTGTATAATAACTGAACTGTGCCAGCCTCTTAGTATTTCGTATAATCTATTTTTTAAAGTTTTTATTTAAATTCCAATTTGTTAAGATACAGTGTAGTATTAGCTTCAGGTGTACAATTTAGTGATTCAACACTTCCATACAACACCTGGTGCTCATCACAACTGCACTCTTTAATCCCCATTCCATATAATATATGTTTTAACCACACAGACTGTCTTAGGAAATAACATCTCTCTAGGAAACAATTTTGTACTTTTCTGCTCACTTAAATTCTATGTTTCAGTATTTCAAAGCAAAAACAAATATACAGTAATATATTGTTTCATGAAAAGGAAAAGGTACAACAAAATGTTTACAACTTATTTTTGAAAATATATATAATATAGAAGCTTCTATATATGTTTTGTGATTTGGACCAGTTGTGCTAAGGACATTTTTTTTTTAAGTGTTAAATCAGATCATCATAAAAATGACACAAATAATATCATAAAAATAAGTATTTATAAGTGAATATTCACCAGAAATTTGATTTAATGATGAGTTCTCTATTTTAATGAGTCTATTGATTATGAACCACAAAAAACATCTTGTATAAAATATACTCCTAAAGTACATTAAGGAATTTCACTCTCAATATATTCAACTCAGAGGAAGAAATTAAAATTAATTTATGAAGCCTTCTGAGAAAAAAAATAATGTTATTTATCCTGGTATTTTACCATTATTTTACTTACATGTTCCTTGATAGTGGTGTTTAATTAATTCTATTAATAATGTTTATGATAATTAAATTGTTTTCACAGTAAAAACTATGTTCACATCAGTATTTTACCAGTTTATGTAATATTTGATTAGAAAAATCATAATAACATTACAACTGTCACAAACAAGGAAAACAAGGAAAAAACATAGTGTTTTTGATTTAACTTATATAATTTGATTTAACTTATATAATTATAAGTGCACAATAATATTGAAAGTATTTTCAAGTATTTTCAAGTTCTCAGTATGCCAAAAGATTAATATTATATCCATACACCATAGAGTAAGAAAGGGAAATAACAGATGAGAGATCAAGAGAAAGAAAGTATGGAATGCTCTAGCACAAAAGACCTAAAACAGAAATTAATGTTCACTCAAAGCACAAAAATGTTATTTGAATCCACTTACTTATGAAAACAAAAGTATGCTTATCTAGAAATCTGGGTCTGAATGTACTTTCTTATTATATCTAAGAATCAAAATTAAGCAAAAATTGTACAGTTGATCATGAGTTCAAACATGCAGATTTTACTGTGGTCTTAAATGACTTGAATGAGATCCCTTTTTAAAAGATTAAGGTCTACATTAGGTGCTGAACTTATTCATCTGAGTTGCCAAATCAGGATCATGTTTTCTTGCTGATTGATGGATCGTGCATGTCAATGGCTTTAAGAATAATTATAAAGAATAATTATAAGAATAAATAATTATAAGAATAAGAATAAATCTATGGTTTATGTGCCAGACTGGGATACACGCTATGTCTCATTTATTATTTTGTCGAAACTACTTTTGCTCACTTATGAGGCTAAAACAAATCAGATTGTTCTGACAAGTTCATATGTGTTTCAGATTTTTAAATAAAATTATTAATTTATGTGAGTATTTCTTTTTAAATGATGAAATTTTATGAGGTAAATAATAATAATGATATTGATAAGAATGATACAAAGTAATCAAGACTTCATTGCATCATTTCTTCGACATATGAGGGAAAATATCTGCCTAAGGATAGGGATGCTATTCAAATATTTTATGCCATAGGTAACCGCCAGAAAATGTGATTCTGCTGTCATCATGGTCTCTGGCCTTGAACAACCTGCATGGTTTTTAGGAATGTGTCCCTGCTCATGTTAATAGCTCTTTTATTCTATAGCAAATAAGTCATATCTCAATTATAATAAGCACGGCCCATGGTCTAAAATGATTGAAGAGGGCCAACCTGAAGTATAAAAGGGGAAAGTGCCTTGTATGCTATTGTGAAGAGATCCTTTGTCTCCATTTTCTTTGTTAGTCTCCTCTCTTTTTCAATGCTTACATTTCCTCATTTCTTGTTGTCCAATTATTATTCTCCTTCAGGATAAGCACTATATAGTCACTTTCTGTTATCTTAATTATGCCCCATTTATATTTTACTTTTTTGTCTTACATTTTATAAACTGTTTTATTTTTATTTACCTATTTTTTATTGAAGTATACTTGACACAAAATATTACATTCATTTTAGGTGCACAACATAGTGATTTGACAACCCTCTATACATGCTCACTAGTGTAGCTACTGTCTGTCACCATACAAGGCTATTAGAATATCATTGACTATATTCCCTATGTCATTCCTTTTATCTCCAAGTCCTATTCATTTTATAATGGGAGCCTGTATCTACCACTCCCTTTTACTCATTTTGTCCACCCCTCATCACCCTCTCCTTTGGCAGTCATCAGTTTGTTCTTTGCACTTGTGGACCCATTTCTACTTTTTGTTTGTTTATTCTTTGTTTGTTTTAGGTTCCACATATAAGTGAAATCATATGATGTTTCTTTCTCTGACTTATTTCACTTAGCATAATATCCTCTCGGTTCATCCATGTTGTTGCAAATGGCAAGATCTTATACTTTTTAGAGGTTGAGGAATATTCATGTGTGTGTGTGTGTGTGTATGTGTGACATCTTATTTATCAATGGGTGGACATTTGAGCTGCCTTTTGTCCTCATTGAGGCACTCTTTTCACATATAACAAGGTCCATTCTTTGTGGCAGCTATTTCTCTACCAATATTCTAGAACAATGATGCCCTCCAGCCTGTAAAATTTAATCTTCACAATGTTTTGTTTCCTTCTGTTCTATCTCAACATTATGTTGAGATGGTTGGTTAGATTGCAGTCATTTGTACATAAGAATAAAACAAGCTAACATTTACAAAATTATAAACATCAAGGGACATTTTTATGTGGTATTTTATAGATTTTAACAATGCAATTAAAACCTTTTCCCTCCAATTCTAAAATCCTATGTTAACAAATAGTTTTTATATACCTTTATTAGGAATGTTTCAAATTCAGACAGTATTTCCGTACAAAGTGTTATTTTAGAAAGCTTTTCATAGACAGAATTAAAATGTCTTTGTTTTGCATTCTCTCTCTTTGATTTTGAAAATTTATATTTTGAAAATTTCCATGTGAAATTAAATTCACACTTATTTCACCCTTATTTTATTGTAGAGGCATTATCAAATGATTGCATGAGAAAAAAATACACACATACATAGATTTTTAACACATGCACACATTTTTTTTTAAGATTTTATTTATTTATTTGACAGAGATCACAAGGAGGCAAAGAGGCAGGCAGAGAGAGGAGGAAGCAGGCTCCCCACTGAGCAGAGACCCTGATGTAGGGCTTGATCCTTGGACTCCAGGATCATGACCCGAGCTGAAGGCAGAGGCTTTAACCCACTGAGCCACCCAGGCGCCCCTCATGCACACATCTTTTACACATATTCACAACACATAGTTTATATATATATATATATATATATATATATATATATATATATTCACACATGCATAAATATATAAAAATAAATATTATAAGTAAAATATAAATTTTATATAAACTTATTTATATAAATAAAAAGGTAAACTTATTTGTATAAATAAACTTATTTATATAAATAAAAAAGTAAAAATTTATTTACCTTTGATATTCACTATCTTATTTGTCAAGTATTTCAATATATTTTTTTCTTGAATAATTTACTCTGATATTGCTAGATGGGAGGAAAAATATATAAGATGAAGCTGCTCCAAGCAATTTTGAACACCTATGGAACATAACTGCTTTCCACAGCTGTTCAATAAAAAACTGAAGTTGGGCACGAATTTGTTTTAATGATCAAGTTACAGTGAGATTTGTATAGTTCCTGTTCATTTCTGCAGAAAGAATAAATTCCAAGTATTTGACCTGGTTTAGATCATCATGAACATAAGGTAAGCAAGACTTAACAGAGACCAATATGACATAGATTATACTTTAGAGTCAAATAATGGACTTCGCACTCAAAATAATTGCTGTTAATACCACATATCTGTTCTTGTCAATCAAGTGTTAGATATCTTTTCTTAACTTTTTATTGACATATATTTTTAACAGAATAAAATGCATAAATTGTAGACATTAATTATAAGTTTGTTGAGTTTCGACAATTGTATATACCTATGTTACCACAATCCCAATCAAGATGTAAGACATTTATACTATCTGAAAAAGACCCACTTGCCTCCTTTTATTTAATTTTCTCCAGAAAGAAATCACTTTAAAAATTAATAAACTTTATTGTTTAAAGCAGTTTTAGGCCACAGCAAAATTGAAGGGGAAAATATAAAGATTTACCATATACTCTTGCCCCACACATGCATAGCTTTTCCCACTGTCAACATCCCACACCAGAGTATATTGTAACAAATACACAAGTTGTGTATTTGTTACAATTAATAAAGCTATAGCAACACATATCATTATCACCCAAAGTTCATAGTTCACATTAAGGTTCACTCTTGATTTTGTATTTTCTGTGGTTTTGACAGTTGTACAGCGACATGTATATATTATTATAGTATTATAGAAAATAATTTAATTGCCCTAAAAATCCACTGTGCTGTGCATATTTATCCTTCTCTATACCCTAACTTCTGGCAACCACTGATCTTTTTATTGTCTTCATAGTTTTCCTTTTTCAGAATCTCATATAGTTGGAATCATACAGTATGTAGCCTTTTCATGTTGGCTTCTTTTACTTACTAGTATGCATTTAAGTCCTCTCTGTATTCTCATGGGTTGATAGCCAATTTCTTTCTAGCACTAAATTACATTCCACTGTCTGAATGTGTTACAGTTTAATTATCCATTCACCTACTGAAGGGCATCTTAGTTCCTTCCATGTTTTGATAATTATGAATAAGCTGCTATAAACATCTGTCCAGTTTTTTGTGTGGACAAAAGTTTTCCACTTCTTTGGTTAAATATCAAGGAGTACAGTTGCTGAGTCATATGGTAAAAGTATGTTTAATTTTATAAGAACCTGCTAAACTGTCTTCCAAAGTGGCTGTACAAAGGCATTCCTGCTAGCAATGGATTAGAGTTCCTGTCCCACATTCTTGCTGGGGTTTGGTGTTAGTGTTTTGAGGCTGGGTCATTTTAACAGATGTGGTATCTATTCTTTCACCAATATCACAGTCTTAATTACTGTAGCTTTGTAATAAGTCTTGAAGTCATGGAGAACCATTCCTCTGACTTTAGTCTTCTTCAATATTTAGTAAGTTATTCTCAGTCTTTTGCCCTTCCTTATAAACTTAGTAATCAGATAGTGGATATCCAGAAAATAATTTTTAGGAATTTTAATTGGGATTGCATTTAATTTGTAAACTAATTGGCAAAAAACTGACACCTTGAAAGCATTTATTCCTTCTATACAAGAACATGGAATATCTTTCCATTTATTTAGTTATTCTTTTATTTCTTTCATCACAGTTTTGTAATTTTCCTCATATAGGTATTGTATATAGTTTGGTAGATTTATACTTAAGTATTTCATTTTGGGAGGTGCTGATATAAATGGTATTTCATTTTTAATTTCAAATTTTACTTATTCATTGCTGGTATATAAGAAAGTGGTTGACTGGATCTTATACACGGCAGCCTAGTTCTTAATTAAAATTGACATTTTTTTTTTTTTTTTTTTCAGATTTTCCACATTGACGATCTGTCATCTGTGGACAAAGACAGTTTTATTTCTTTCTCCCCAATCAATACAGATGTATGTCCTTTTCTTTACTTATTGCATTAGCTAGGACTTCCAGTGCGATGTCAAAAAGAACTGGTAGGAGACAACATCTTTGTCTTGTTCCTAATCTTATTAGGAAAACATCCAATTTCTCGTCATTAAGGATGATGTTGGTTGTAGAATTTTTGTAGATGTTCTTTATCAAGTTGTGGTAGTTTCCCTCTAGTCCTAGTTTGCTGAGTCTTATTATTATTATGAATGGTTGTTGAATTTCATCACATGCTTTTTTTCTACATCTATTTATATCATCAAGTGACTTGTCATCTTCAGCCTATTGATGTAATGGAAAATATATATATATTTACTTTTGAACTCAGGCTGTACCTGCATAAATCTCAGTTGATCATGGTAAATAATTATTTTTATATATTTTTATATATTTTTATTTTTTATATTTTTATATATTGAATAAATATATTTATATATTTATATATATTTTTATATTGTTAGATTTGATTTACATATATTTTGTTGAGGATATTTGCATCTATGTTCATGAGATAGATATGTACAGATAATGGTCTGTAGTTTCTTATAATTTTTTTTCTGTTTTTAGTATTGGAGTGACACTGACATAGAATGAATTACAAAGTAGTCCCCCTGCTTCTATCTTCTGGAAAAGATTGTAGAGAATTTGTATATTTTTTTTTAAATGTTTGGTAAATTTACCAGTGAACTCATATTGGCCTGGAGCTTTGTGTTTTGGAAGGTTATTGTTTACTGAGTTAACTTCGTTTGTAGATATAAGCCTATATATATTATCTATTTCTTCTTGTGTGACTTTTGGAAGATTGTGTCTTTAAAGGAATTGGTCCATTTCATCTAGGTTATCAAATTTGTGGGCAAAGAGTTGCAAATAATATGCCTTTATTTTCCTTTTAGTATCCAAGGTATCAATAGTGATCTCACCTCTTCTGATATTAGTAATCTGTGTCTTCCTCCTTTTTTCCCTGATTAGCCTGGCTACAGACTTATATATTTTTTTGAAGCAACCACTTTTTGATTTCTATTATAGATCCATTTTTCCTACTCTATTGTAGAACTTCAGATAAATGGAATTATATTTCAAGTTCTCTTTAGTTTCTGACTGTAACTCACTGGAATGCTTTTGAAATATATCCATGCTGCAGCATTGTAAGTATAATATCTTCCATCTTCTTCTTTATTATTGAGGAATAGTTCATTGTTATGTAAGTATTATATATATTTTTTAATTCCATTAATGGACATTTAGGATATCTTTAGGCTTTGATGATTTTGAGTATGTCTGATAGAAATATTCTCTTGTGAGTGGGTGTTTGTTTCATTCTCTAGTATAAATACCCAGGTATGGAATCCCTAGGTCATAATATAGACATATATGTTTACAGTTAAATTTTAAATAAACTGACATTTTTTCCCTAAAGTGGCTTAATTTTACATTCTGACCAGCGGAATATCAATGATCCAAGTTGCTCTACATCCATGCTTATGTTCAATAATGTTGGTTGCTATTTTAATTAACCATTCTGGTGTATATGATGAATAGCTATTATTTCACTTTAGTTTGTTGTTCTCTTAAATTTCTCAGAACCCCCTTCTTCACACATGTTCAGCAAAAGATCAGCCTAATACAAAAGATAAAAAGATTCAAGGAATTTTCTCTGTAAATATACAAACTTTCCTATATTTGCACATATCCATTTTGTTCCCAGCTTTATTGATGTATGATTGACAAATTAAAATTTGTATATATTAAATCTGTATAATGGGTTTTGATATTTCGATATATATATCATATATATATACACATTTTAAAATTATTATCACATTTAACCTAATTAACATATCTATCATGTCAATAGTTACTTTTTTGTGTGGTGAGAACACTTTTATGATCTACTCTCAGCACATTGTAAGTATTCAATACATCATTACTAACTATGGTCACTATGCTGTACTTTAGGTCTCTAGAACTTATTCATCTCACAACTGAAATTTTGTGCCATTTGGCTATCTCTCCATTACCCTCCAGTCCCTTACAACCACAATTGTACTCTTCTATGAACCTGACATTTGTAGATTCCTGAAATGAGAGGTCATAAAGTATTTGTGGTTTTTTTTCTGGTTTATTTCATTCATCATAATGTTCTCAGTTTCATCCATGTTGTTGCAAAGTGCAGGATTTTTTTAATATGAAATGTATCTAAATATATGCTTATATTTATAAATACATATTTTATTTGTATGTTATAAAATATTTACATTTATTATATATATGATATACCACATTTTCCACAAAATATAGAAAATACCAGAAAATGTGAGATATATATATATAATTTCTTAATCTTTCATTCACTGACAGGCTATTGTGAATAAGGTTGCCATCAACATAAGTGCTGGCATCTCTTCAAATTTTTATTTTATTTCCTTTGGCTGTATACTCAGAAGTAGGATTGCTACATTGTATTTCAATTTTAATTTTTTAAAAGAATCTCTATATTGTTTTCCCTAATGACTGTATTAATTTATATTACCAACAGTGTATAAGTTTCCCTTTTCTCCACACCCTCACCAATACTTATCTTTTTAGTTTTTGATAATAGCCATCCTAACAGGTATGAGATATCTCATTGTAATTTTGATTTTTATTTCCTTGAAGATTAGTGATGTTGAGCTTCTTTTCATATACCTATTAGGAATTTGTATGTCTTCTTTGGAATAGTATCTATTTTGGTTCTTTGCTATTGGGTTGTATGAGTTCTTTATATATTTTGTAATTGTAAATATACAAGAACCAGCATTAGAGTGCCTAAACATATAAAGCAAATATTAACAAATCTGAAGGGAGACATAGACAGCAGTATGTATTAGTAGGGGACTTCAGTGTCCCAATTTCAACAATGGATATTTCATCCAGACAGAAAATAAACAGAAAAAGAAGACCTGAATAATACTATAGAGCAAATGATTTAAGAGGCATATACAGAATATTCTATTCAATAGGAGTATGATACACATTCTTTTTGCGCTTACACGGAACATCCTCCCGGATAAATCATGTCAACCCACAACATGAGTCATAAAAAATTTAATAAAATTGAAAGTATATCAAGTATCTTTTCCAACCATAATGATATGAAACTCTTGAAAAACTGGTGGGTAGAAGATGACATCAAAAGAGAAATCAATGGTGCATAAACAATGACTCTTGGAACACTGAAAAAATTTTAAATTAAATTAAAGAAAAAGAGAGAGAAATAATAATTTAAAAAAAAATCTTGAGACAAGTGAAAATGGAAACACAACATGCCAAAACTTACAGGATGCTTCAAAAACAGTGCTGAGAAGGAAATTAGCAATAAAAGCATACATCAAGAAAATAGAGAGGTCTCAAACAACCTAGCATTACATTTTAAAGAACTGGAAAAAGGACAAACTAAGCCTAATTAGCAGAAAGAAAGAGTAATGAAAATTAGAAGACAAACAAATGAAATAGAGACAGAAAAACCATAGAAAGGATCAATGAAACTAAGTTGTTTGTTGTAAAGATAAACAAAATTGACATTTAGCAAGACTAAGAAAAAAAAGAAAATACTCAAATAAATAGAATCAGAAATGAAAAAAGACATTACAACTGATACCACGGAAGTACAAAGAATAAAAGACTACTGTGAAAAATTACATGTATGCATCCCCTTGTACTCTTCCCCTATCATAATGGTAAACTGATGCTCTTTCTTGTTAATGACTATGACTGTTGTTATTCCCTTCTTCTGCATACTCTGTAGACTCTCCTCAGTCTCCTTAATGGAATGTTTGTACTGCTGATTTCACTTTATCTCCTTTTTCTTCAAGTTATATTATAGTCTCTTCCTCAGTATTAAGGAAGCTTAAATCTCTTTAATTAAAATTAACATCATACCTACACTTTATTTATCACATACTCTTTAAGGCCAAACATTTTCTTCACCATACATAGCTTCATAATTCAACAAATCATCATCCCATTCACACTACTTTTGTTCTTACTTCTTCACACTGTTCTTTTGCTAGACATCTGTGGCTTCTGTGTGGCTAAATACAAGTTTCACTTCAGGACATGGAACTTTGTCTTCTCAACAATATTTGCAGTCTTAACCACATCCCTTTACTGAAGGCATCCTTTTTATGGTTACTTTTTATAACAAACTTCCCACTCCTTTTTTTTTTTCTTCCTACCTCCTGGGATATTTATTCATAATTTACTGTGTAGGTGGTTTCACAGGAATCTCAAATGAGTCTTCTCATTGCTTGTTACTCTTTTGTTTCATCAACTGTTAGCACAATTTGAGCAATTGCTTAATCCTAAAACCCAGGAGAGATCATTGATTTCAGAATATAAGACTACCCACCCCTAAACTATCATCAACCCTGCCATAATGGATTAACTTTTTAATTTTTTTTGATTTTTTAATCACAGTGGATTAATTTTTTAAAATATCTTTTCATGACTCACTATCCATTAATCTATTTATAATTCACCATCTGACCTTGAGCGTGTCTCCTTTATGTATTGAAGCCATCTATTGCTTTTTATCCTGTTAACGCCTCGTCTCTTCCTCTATCATATCTTAACTGGAGTATATCTATCTAGACATTATTTTGTGTAATCCATTCTCTATCTTCTGTCATCTTTAAAAATCACTTATATTTAAAAAGTGCCTTAGTGACTTTTCATTGTCCTTGCTAAACATCATTCTTGCAATCGGTGCATGTCTTCCTCTCCAACTTTCTTTTTCACCTTTTTCTGTATTACTCAACTTCACTTCATCAGGACAACTCTTCTTACTTTTTAGAGTGTGCTGCATTTTCTCTAAAATATGAGCCTTCACATGATTTCCCTTGCAAGAAAGTTTCTTTCACTCATTCTCCTATTTTAAATTAATCAGGTGACTCCTACTCATCCTTTTGATCTCAGTTTAACAGTTAGTTCTCAGATTAAATTTTTGTTCTTCCACACTAGCTTATCCCCTAAATGCTAATTTTTTTCCACTGGACTGTACTATCCACAAGGGCATAAACTGCATCCATTTTCTTCCCTGATAAATTTGTAGAATCTACACAATCGTGTGGCAAAGAATGGACAGTCACAAATTAGATATTGAATAGATCAATATATCACAATTTATTTCTTGGTTATATTGCAGAGACAGAGGATTGATTAATTTTAACTTGTACTTATGTGCAAGGCATAACTAGTACAAGTTAAATAGTCATCTTTTCTCAGGTTAAGAGTCTAATTTAGCAATTTGCTAATTTAAAATCAGCAGTTTATCTTGTTTCAAAGTTTTAGAGCTCTGGTCACGAAGGATAAAAAGTATATATTTAATAGATGTTGAAATGTCTCTCAGTTAAGGAATGCATAAAACAAAACTGCATTTTATTGACTTTTAAATCTCTTCTATTTTTATAATTTCCCAAATGCAGTGAATATAGCTGTTTCCCCACAATGTGCATTCATAAAAACAATCTGATTTACAGAAATATTATTTTTTTAGAAATGTATGTCAACAGTCTTGTTAATTAATCATTGATGGAATGAAATTAAGTCTCACTAAATAGAAAAGCTCATCCACTGAAACGTTCAATTAGAAAGTGAGTAGGACATAATTTATCACAAAACTAGACATTTTTCTTTCTCCTTTAAAAGTTGAATATTATTCTGTGTAATAAATATGAAGGAAAATAAATTGTATTAATTAATGCAGGCAATTTAGAGCCACTTATATGTTGAATAATAAAAACACAGTGGAAATTAATACCATTAGTTGCAGAGGTATTGTGATTTAGTGACATATTTTAAATTTCTGACTAAAAAAAAGTCTTTCAGTATTCCCAATAAGAGGAATCCAGTATATTCTCAACAGTGGCATCTAGAAGGGCCATAAGAAGAGGCTTTTTCCAGAAGTGAATTCCCTGAGGAATTTAAATAATTATTGGGGAGATTTTATATATATATATATATATATATATATATATATATATCCCCCCTCATTTGTGAAATTAGTGGTTTGGAGTAGATAGAATATAATGCATCTCCTGGGTGAAAGGTTTCTTGACTTTGATTTATACCTAAAACTTCTGCCACCCAGAGCAACGGTTACTTCATGTGGAGGAATTTCTGCCCATGTGCTGTGATCTCAAATTTTATTCATGACCCCCCTTCTCATGACTCTGCCAGTGCTGAAAATTCATTGCTATCAACAGAGGAAATTCTTTAAAGTGACCCATTTCTTCTTATAGACCTTTGAGTAACACATACATTCAATAGAGTAGTTATACTAATCTAACTTGAAGTAACAACACCATGGAACTGAGAAATAATATTTAAATTTTTATGGGGAAGCAAGAAGGGATAAAGTCTGCCAGTATGTGTGGCATTACGAGAAAGCTAAAAAGGCTATATATTCCTTGGTTGACAGGAGGTTCTCACACATTACCGAGGAGGTATGAAATGAAAATTTTACTTAAAAAAATTTTCCTAAATCTTTTTTAATTCTTTAACTTTCAGCTTCTAAATTTGTAAAATAAAACTAATAGTTTCCCTATGCATTCAAAAAATATATTTATGTCAATGTCTTCCAGCCAAAGATCACCAGGACCAAACCTGTAGGTGAACAAGTGAGTTTATTACTAATTGCAGAGAGGGAGAACACAAACTATAAGGAATGGCAGGAGGTCTCATAAAGCATTAGAAAGAAACTGTAATTGGATTTGGTCTTTTATTGGGTCATTTTGGAAACAATGTATGGAAATGGGGGTTCACTTTGGATTGGGTGCTGTTAGAATGCAGCAGTATTTATGTGTTTGAGCATCTCATTAATTTTATCTACAGAAAGGACACATTAGAGCAAGAATCACACCATAGTTGATTAAAAAATAGCAGTCACTCATAATTGCTGGGAAATGAGATGTTTGCTATCTCATGGGTTGTGCAATGACACTATTTTTTTCTCCCTTTATCATAATCTCACTGTGATCTTGATGTTTCTGCCTACAAGATCATGTATGTCTAAGAAAAGAAGAGTGTGACTAGTTATGAGTATCGGGCCATCTTCTAACAACACTGAAGCTGTCACTGTCAGATCACTTTCTGGATGTAAGGGCTGCTTTTTATTTACACACACACACACACACAAGATATGAAAAAATAATGAAGAAATACTTGACAGAGGAAAATTCAGGATGTCCAACATTCCACATAGAAGTTCTCAAAAGAGAAATTAAAAAAAAAAAAAAAGTAAACGAAATGGACAGGGAGGTCTTGTAATACTGAGGAAAATATTCCCCAACATTAAGCATAGCATTATTTAATATAGCACCAAGAACAAAGAAAAGTTTATAAATGCTTCCAGAGAGAAGGCAAAAAAAATATATATATATTTTTACAATGGGACAAGGTTCATATTACCATTATACTGCTCAGGAAAAGTGCCAGGTTCCAGCACAATAGATCAATGTATTAAATATCTGAAGGAAAACAGCTCTTTATCTTGAGTTGTAGAGGCAAACAAACTTGGATCATGCTGCAACCAGTAGATTTACCTCCACCAAACTCTTTCTGAGGCAATTATTGAAAATATACTCCAACAAGATGAGAACGAAATTGAGAAAAAGGAACTTGAGAAACACAAAATGCTGCAGTAAGCCATGAGCACAGGGAAAGAATCTGCAGGCTAAGAGCTGTGAAGCAGGTCAATGAAACACCATCTATAATGGCATGAACCGATGGGCTCAAAGAAGCGTGTCTTAAACCAGTGCTCTCAAACTTAAAAGTACCAAGGAATTAACCAAACATCTTAAAATGTCGATTTCAATTAGGTAGATCTGCAATATGGACCAAAGATTCTGTATTGCTTGCAAACTTTCAGTTGATGCCAATGCCACTATTCCCTGGGCCACGCTATGAGAAGGAAGGTGTGCCACTGAGCAATACATTAAATCACTTAAAATATAATTTTGTGGTTCATCCTCCTAAAATTTGTTACATGTTTCTCTTCATTGTCTTTAGAATTAAATCTTTGTTCCTTTCCATGGATCTAAAGTTTCTTCATTAAAATGTTTCTATGAGCTTACATTTCACACGTCAACACATATCACTCTAAACATAATTGATTATGTTCAAATCATACTGGTACCATTTCATGCATGTTCTCACTTCAGAGTGTCTACTTTGCTATTGCCTTTAGCTAGATGCTCTTTTCCTACCTACTTAAAACACTTAGATAATTTAAATATCACTTATTTTAAAAAGATTTGTTTGTTTTTTTAATTTATTATTATTATTTTATTTTTAAGTAATCTCTACCCCAACAAGGGGCTTGAACTCAAATTCCAAGATCAAGAGTCAAATGCTCTTCTGACTGAATTTGCCAGGGACTCCTTTAAAAAGGTGATACACACTATAGCTTTTTAATTCTAAACACCAAATATATAATAATGATTTTACAATATTAGAAAAGTAAGAAAACTAAAAAGAAATATACATGATTTCATACATATTAAAGGGATATAGCATGACTGTTTTAAATATGCCTAGATAGTAGCAATTGATAGAAATATTGAAGCATTTGCATACATTATGAATTAAACTAAAATTTCACTTCTGAACCTATAATATCTTTTCAAAGATTTTTTCCCCCAATGTTTGTTCAGTGAGTTGAAAATTTCCTAAATTGTCCCAGAGATTTTTACCTCAGCCTTGAGATCATTGACTTTCTAAAGCTATTGGTGTGAATATTCAAAGAAATTGCCTGTGCATTAAGTTTAAATTAGCTGTCATTATTATTCACAAAATAATGAGACTGCAAGCAAATCATGTCATTAGGAACAGCTTTCACATCAGTATCATATTTTCTCCTCTGTTTACTGCTAAATGTGCAATTTACCTAAAGAGGGAATGTAAGGGAACAATGAGACAAGAATTGAGTGAACATTTGTGCTGTGTATGCTCTGACACAGGAAAACTAGAATGAGAAATTAAAAATATATATTATAGGGGCATGTGGCTGACTCGGAAGAGTGTCCAACACTTGATCTCAGAGTCATGAGCTCAAGCCTTGCATTAGGTGCAGAGTTTATGTTAAAAATAATAACAATAACTATATATATATATACACACATATACATATACATACACACACACACTCACACATATATATATATATAATGAAAGTGCTATACGTGCAAAACAAATAAATATAAAATGTCAAAGATGCCCACATTTGTCCACAGGAAGAGATGAAAAGCAGTAAAGTGTCATCATTTTCATTTGAGGTGTCAATATTGAATCATAACCCAAATATTTATTGAAGAGTAACAAATACATTTTTTTTAAGTAGAACTTAAGGGATTTGTAGGGGAATTTGTTGAATAAAATATTAAAATTATCTTGTTACCTAGTTTCTTACACATTCTTTCAATTCTCTGATAAATGTTTCCTGGTATCTTGGGTTTTAATCATTGCTAGCCATATTTCTGAATATCAAGTATGTACTTCTGCATATGTCAATTTACTACTTTTAATTATGTCTTTACATCTAACATTCCTTCTGTGAAGTATTGAAAAAGGCATAAAACTTAAAAATTAGAGACATTTAGGTTTAAATCATAGCTTCAACATCTAAAAGCTACATCAATTTAGACAAGTTAATTAATCATGCTGTGTTTCAGAAACTTTTATTTAAAATTATATAGTCCCAGCATTAAATGAGGGAGGGGGAATATGTTAATGACCTTAGGTGTACCTGACACAAAATAGTTACTAATTGCAAATTATTTTACTTTCCCTCTTTCTTCTCTTGAATTTCAAACAACATCATGGCACTCTGCTTTGCCCTCAGCTATTCACATATTTCAAACTGGCTTGATGCTAAAATAGAATGTGTTTGTTCTTTTAAAAAAAAAAAGAAAGAAAGAAAGAAAGAAAGAAAGAAAGACACAACTCATGTACTATGCATTTATTTTCCTCATCTCTGCTTCAGTTTCCATCTCTCTGGTCTTTTTTCTTTCCTACCAATATAACAATTGAGCAATCAGAAAGGAATATATCTAGGAAATTTGGTGGGGGGAGTTAAATCAAATAAGAATTATCAGGATGCAAGCAGGGTTGAAAATGTTAAATCAGTAAGGAAATGATAACTACCATGGATTGTATAGACAGTGCACAGAAGAAGGTTCCTACTTAACAGCCTTTACTGATCTTCATCAATATCTACTTGGACAAGAGAAAACTCTTAACCCCAAAGAAGACAGTCCATTGATTGGCAAGAAACCATGACACTAACTTTCTCTGTGTTTTGTGTCATGAGACAAATATGGTCAGTTGCTTAGATAGGAGAATATTAGATAGACCTATTTAATGGTTTTTTAGATTATCTAATGGTTATTTAGATTACTGCACCAAGTCATGGGAAAGAAGGCAACAAATCGTTCAGATACGCATCTGAGAGACTCCAGGTTCATGTTTTATCTGACTACTCTCAGCATAATTTACTTCTTTATAGTCTATGAAATTTTATGAAATGAATTTTTATTATGTTAAATTAGTCACATTTCTGTTGACTGAAATGAACTTTCTCCAAGACAGACTTACCCTAGGTTAAAAACTTTTGTTCAGAAACCAATAGAGTATAACTTATAATTTATACTTTATTATGTATTTATGTATCCCTTAGGTGAGTACCTCAAACAGCTCTCATCCATCTGTGCCTCACCCAGCAGGATGCAATAGAACTCAGGTCAAAATAGAGCACAGTGAACCCCATGGATACTTTAATATGAGAGTTTCTGACTATTGCACTTCCTTTTACTGTACACTATTAGATTTCACATAATAAATATTCGATGTGATAGAAATCTATAAACTGCATGTTATCTAAAGTTATGTTGAAAGCATTAGTAATTCATTAAAAACATACTGATCCTTTGATCTATTCATTCTTTCTCTCATAATTTTTTTCTAAAATGACAATGTGGTAAGAGTGATTACTTTAACTGCATCATGCCTACGTTCAACAATTCACTAATTAATAATGCTTTGACAAAGTAGATCAATACAAAGACACTATAATTAGTGACATTTTGATGTGAAATCTTGTTTTAGACATATGCATTAATGTTATATTTGTTAATGTGCTCCAAACTAAAAAGACACCCATGAGTATTATAAATATTAAGTTATTAGATAAAATATTACAATGTGGATCTCCCAAAAGATAAAAATTATTTATAACAGACAGACATGTATTATGTTAATAAATTTTATTTCAGGAATCATACATATTACACATATATTTAATTATTACATAATAATAAACTTATTAAATTATTTTACTCATAATTTTAACAAATGGTACAATGATTTTCATTGTTTTGAAGGAAATAAATAATAATGAAAACCCATTATAATTAAAGAGGGATAAAAAATTTATTATGTCTCCAAGATGACTATGATTCTAAATTCAATTTTTAAACTTGTCTAAAAAATTAATGAAGAGGATAAATTTTGTCAATTAAGATGTAATAAAGTCTTAGAAAAAACAGAATTTAAAAAGGAATATAAACAGTCTATTTACAGGTTAATAGATCCATATCACAGAAATATATATATTTTTAATTATGCTTGGGATTTGGAGCTTATATACCATAATTAATGGTTATTTAGATTACTGCACCAAGTCATAGGAAAAAAGGCAAGAAATCCAATTTGTTTCTCTAAGGTTGTTTGGGACTAAGTTGTGCTTAAGGGTTTTGTTGTTTTTTTTTTTTCTTCAGTGTTCCAAAGTTCACTGTTAATGTACCACACCCAGTGCTCCATGCAATACATGCCCTCCTTAATACCCACCACCAGGCTCACCCAACCCCCCACCCCTCCCCTCCAAACCCCTCAGTTTGTTTCTCAGAGTCCACAGTCTCTTGGAGGACATTGGGAGATGGAGAGGAGAATGCTTGAGGTTTAACAGGATTTTAACACTGCCTTCCTACACTATATTTAATTTTCTGGGTTTCAACCTGTGCTTATTGACAGCCTGGAAATCCTTGCACTGTTCCCGGATCAACAGTGTTTGTACAAAGATGGTTAAATATGTTATTCAGAATTGCTTGTGTTGACTACATCATGGGTTTCAGTACAAGTATCTGGCTCATCATTCTTCCAGAAATTCTTATTCTTTGCTAAACTAACCATACTAGGGTTTTCATAACCACCTGTCAAACAAAACTAGTTTAGATGATTTGGCAATGGCTTTCACATTGACAAATCTATGGTCATCACTCAATTCTCATTCTTTTGAACTATCATCAGCATTTGAAAACGCTAATTCATCTATCTTCCTTGGAATATTTTGACCAATTGGCTCCAAGACATCCCAACTCTACTGGTTCCCTCCTGCCCCACTGGAAACTCCTTACCAGCCTGAATGCTAACTTCCTGCTTATCATTTCCAATCTTTACATGCTATTAATGCCTAAGGCTTAATCTTGAGAATTTTTTTTATATCCTCTTTTGCTGTTTTCTTTGAGTCCAGGGGCTGATATTAATCAAACCAGTTTGTATCTAACTTCTGTTTGGCATCTTCACATAGGTAACCAACTGGTATCTCAAACTTAGCATGTTAAAAACACTTGCAACTCAATGAATGGCAACTATGTCCCTCTAGTTGCTCATGCTGAAAACTTGACTCTCCATACATCACATTCGATTTAGAAGCAAATCTTTTGTTTTAATTAAAAAAATATAACCAGTATCTGACCATTTCTCAACCCCTCTACAGCTACCACTTTGATGCAGGCCAGAAGATGCTCTCCTGGACCATATCCATTACCTCCTAAACATGTTCTCTCCTCCCGTCTATTCTGTGTATAGTGGACCTCCACATTTTCCTTTGGAGGAGACCATGCTGCTTCTCTGTTCCAAACTTCCCATTATTTTCACATAGCTATAGGATATTTCATCCCTATTCACTCTCTAAAGTAATATCCTTCTATGCCTCCGTAGCTTAATCTACTCTGACTACACTGGTCTGCGGTGTGTTTCTCAATGTAACAAGTCATGCTCACACCTCAGGGACATAGCACTTGCCATTCTCCCTACCTATATTCCTTTCTTAGGATCTCCTTTATTTCCTTAAGGTTTTTGTAGAAAAATCACATTTTCACACTCTGGTGTGTAAATATAAAATAAAATCATCCTGTTCAGTAACTCAGTTATCTTTATTCACAACTTCATTTTTTTCTCTTGTATCTGCTCTTTGAAATTTGCATATTTTAATTATTATGTGCTTAATATTTTGACTTCTTCAGCTAGAATGAAAGCTTCATGATTACCGTGTTTTTATTTTCTCTTTAGCTCATTTTTGTGTCCATGTTTTATAGAAAAGTGCCTAGCACCTAGTAAGTGCTAACTAAATAGTTGTTGAAAAATTAATTAGGTAAAATTCTCACAAGAATTCTTGATGCCTGAAAACATATTGATTGTTAAAGAGAAAATAGATATAATCTTCCAGTAGATAATTAGATAGTAAGAGTTTTAACTGAGTAACGAAAAAATTAACAGAAGAACAAAAGCCAGTATATGGCTTGATAAAAGCTAATACCATCTTTTAAAGAAAATGTAAGGCAGGGTACAAAATCAAAGAATAGAATAAAGCTGGACATTTGTTAATCTTGAATTATAACTATCAATCTTCCCACACTATCAATCATGCTTTGTTATAATAGGCTCATGGTGGTTAAAAGGCAAACTTATCTTAATAAGTTATTGGAAGAACTTATAATATAATACCAATCACACTTCATTTCTCAGGGTGAATGAAAAATACTGCTGCCATTATATAACACTTGAGATCAAATAAAATCAGGAATTAAATTTCACATTCAAACTCTAATTCAGTAGGACAACTTTCATAACGTCAGATGTGCTAAGTGACTATTCATGCATTTACCTATTGAGCATGTTTTTTATTATTCAGAGCATATCCAAACACTGCCATTTGAATTAAAATAAATAAATAAAAAGGAAAATAAACCCTTCATATCTTTGTACTTACTTTGCATTTAAAATATGTAACTTGACAAATGTCTCAGATTTGAGCAATTTATTCATGTTTCCAAATGCTGGTAGACCATAGATGTGAACCCTACATTATTTTTTACTTGTAACACCATCCAACCTACCACCAGTTTACCACCTTTCTATTTCTTCCAAATATCTGTCAAAGTCCTTGCCCTCCAAGCAAATCTTGGGAACTTTACTGTGAGCATAGGTAATAATACCTAGTAATTGGTTATAATTTGGCACATTTCCCCATGTCTTACTCCTCAAAGACCAAGCATATAATTTTTTATTAGTTAGAGGGGGAAAGAAAGAAAAATATTTATTTATTTCCATCCAACAAGTCAAGTGATAGGCTTGACTTTCTGTGTTTGTTTAAATAAGGTGTTATTATTTCTCCCATTTCTTTACTATCCATTTTTCTCCAACTTCCTGTGATTATAGTTTGTCATTTTTTTTTAAGATTTTATTTATTTATTTGACAGACAAGAGATCAGAAGTAGGCAGAGAGGCAGGCAGAGAGAGAGGGAAGGGGAAGCAGGCTCCCTGCTGAGCAGAGAGCCCGATGTGGGGCTTGATCCCAGGACCCTAGGATCATGACCTGAGCTGAAGGCAGAGGCTTTAACCCCCTGAGCCACCCAGGCGCCCCAATATAGTTTGTCATTTTTAAAACACATTTTCTTTTTCGTATCAATCTATGAATATTAAATACAAAAACTAAAGTCAGTTTGAAATAAAAGTATCAATATTTACAAACATGTCTCAGAAGAAATTTCTTAATGTTGTGCAATTATTTTTAATGTTGTGAATTAAAGAACCAAATACCAGTGTCATGAAAACAGGCACCATTTCAATTAAGATGGGTGTCTTAGGGCAGCAATTAATAATTTGAAGCTTAGATAATAGCAGATAAGCTAATGTTACTTATCATTAACTATCCTTCCTTTTGGCCCCTTGGTTGAATCATTGAGGAATGCCTGAATACTCTGTAATTTCAACCTACTTTCATAGGCAAAAATCTTATTCTTTACCAATAATTTTAGAAAATCTCCTGTCACTCTTGAATGAGACTTTAAGACCTTCATAACATTTTTTTAAGTTTACATAATCTTATTATTTTCCAAAGAAGACTTCCTTCCTTCCTTCCTTCCTTCCTTCCCGTCTGTGCCAATATTATTGACTGTATTCCCTATGCTGTACTTTTCATCCCCATAACTTACATATTTTATATCTGAAAGTTTGTACCTTTTAATCCCCTTCATCTGCCCCTAGTCCAATTTCTTTTTTTTTAAGATTTTTTTTAATTAAATTTATATTTAAGAAATCTCTACACCAAATGTGTGCCTCAAACTAACGACCTGGAGATCAAGAGTTGCATGCTCCACTGAATGAGCCATCCAGGTGCCCCCCTTGGCCAATTTCTAATGAAACATGTTTCCAGTGTTTAATCTCTCAAATGTTCAGATATTTGTAAATATTTTTGAGTAGAAGTTAGGACTCATTTATTTCTGTATTTAAAATGTTTCTCATATTATATTGGTTATAGTTTTACTGTATTTTACTAGCTATTTGATTATCGTATAGTCAAATAATTTCGCTAGCATATTTAAAAAACTCAAACATTTTCTTAATAGTTTTGGTGTAATACTCAAGTTTCTCATACAGAAGACAATAGAATTTAAGCACTCTTCTCTTTCTCTTCTACACATTCATGGAGCAAAATTGAAGGACCACCGTTTCCCAAATGTAGGAAACAGTTTCAGGTAAGTGTCACTTGACTTATGTCCTTCCTCTGTGCTTGGTGTACCTCAGCAGCAAGTATAATCTAATCCTCTTTACCTTTTAAACCTGCCCCTACCTGGCATCATCTGTATCCATGAGTTTTGTGTCTGGAATGTGCTAAGCAATTAAAAGTTACTTTCTAAGAAAAAAATGATGAATTCATTAATAAGAAGAAAAATGGCAGAAGGGCAAGCCATTTGTTCATAGGTAAAAGTAATCATTTTGTTTTCTTGAAACCCTCTTTAGAATTAGGTTAGACAGTGTTTTTTGTTTTGTTTTGAAGCTAAACACAATTGTAAGGTATACAATATGTATTTAAGAAATAGCTAATAATTACCATATATCTTTCTAGATGATTTCATGTGCATTTTAAAATTTAATTTTCAGATAATTATTTTGTGTTACTTTACTGTTCATTTTATAGGTGATGAAACAGAGACTCAGAAGATTTAAGCAACTGGTTCAATGTCACACAGATAAGTAACAAGGCAACAATTGAACACAATTTTGGCTTCAAAAGTTTTAACCTTCTGGCATATTTGATGGTGCCCATTAGGTGCCCCCAAACAAACTTTGGAACAAAAAATGGAGCCCAAAAGAGTGAGTTAAGTCTTTGAGATTTTAATTAATTTGTAGCAAATTATTTTTGAAAATAGATTTTATTTAAAACACTGATAGCAATATTTAAAATTAGGCAGGTAAAACTGTTTATTGTAATCATGTTTTATGTGCTCTAGTTTACCAAAAAATAAATATTTTAAGGAAGAGATTCTATCTGAAGTCTTAGATAACCCTGAGCATTAAGCATTGTACACTTGCATACAGTATATTCTAGCTGGATTTTTACATTATAGTTTAAAGCTTTTCAAGTCAAATATATCCATTTTGACCTCTATTTAAGCCTCTTTTGAAACCAACATTTTATTGGTTTTAACTATATTGATTTTTCAATTGAAGATAACATTCCATTCACATGAAAGTTCATTTGTTACAGCTTTCCATTTATAAGCCCCTGTGTCTTGATTTAATGCTATTTTCCTGCAGAAACTAAAGTTTGTAGGTCAATCTTGAAGAATGAGTATAACCACAAATATAGCAGATGCCTCATGAAATTATCTTCTACTGCTTCTCTGTGACCTCTGTCAAGGAAATAACACTCAAATCTGCGTCAGCATGAACAGCTGTGGATGCTGCTGTTAGATAGCTGTGACCTATCCTCCCAAGGGTAGTGCCCAACCAGGAGGGAATGGTGATTTTTGCAGAGTCAATGTTATTAACGCCAACATAAATCAGAAAATAGTGCTTCAAATCTAAAAATTAGATGCCACAGTTCATAAAAAGAAGCAAACTTCCCTTATAATAAATCAAAGTTTCATTTAGACATTTATGAAAATGATAATAACAACTGTGTAAATATTTTTATACTCCTCAAAACTTCATTTAAAATAAGTGTATAAATGGACATGTAAGGCACAACTTTCTCTTTCAGAGAAATACGTTAGAAATCATACTTTTCTTTTCAGTTAGAAGAGCTTATTTTAAGCAGAACTATACAGTGTGGTGATGGGAGGAGTAAACATTGTAGCTATTTTTATTAACTTTCACTGCTATCTGTTACTTATCTTGCCAGACCAATTCAGAAGTAGGGAGGAAACTGCAAAATGAGAGATTTGATTCACATGGCCAAATGTATTCCCTAAAATATAATTTTCCATGTTATAATTTTACTGTGTGATCTTTTACCTATTCTCCATAGAAATTCTTATTTATGAGTATAAGTTTAATTTTATAAAATGTACTATGTATTCTATATATAATAATACATATCATATAGACACTTGTATAAAGAAAACATACACACACATTTATATTTGCATCATACATACACTGAATACACTTTGGTTTTCTAAGATTCTCTTATTACTTCTGAATAGCTTTAAGCTGGCACTACATGACATTAATAATAAAAGGTAGCCCAAGGAAGCTCTTAAAATGGTCATATATGTTTAATTAGAATATTTGTGTTTCAGTTAAAGCATGTTAAACTTCATCATTTTTCATGACCTTAAGAAAGTAAATCAAAACAACCAAATATTTTTGCACATTGAAATGTGTGAAAGAAACACTTTAGCTGCTAGACAGGACATAGGTATTGAAGAAGTTTTGACCACAACATTTGAATTAGTGATTCCAGAGAAATTCAGTCTTAAACCATCCCCAAGTTCTCATCTGGGATTTTATTCCGTAACTGTAGTTCTGAGTCCAGGGAATCAGAAAGCTCCATAAGGAAGAACAGACCAAGCCACCACTTGATTTTTAAAATTTAGTGAGTGGCAGCCAATAGTGAACAAATAAGTGTATTTGTTATTTATTGTTATTGTTATTTATTACAAAGAATAACATAGTGTGAAAAAGAAATCACGCAAGACAAGGGTAGTGAAAGAAAACTGATATTTTAGAGTAGATAGAAAATTTTTCACAGTAAGAAGACCAAAAATGAAGGATCCAAAACTATTGGTGCTTTGAAAAACAAGGTCTAGGAAGGGAACGGCAAATGCCTTAAATGTGTTTGCCCTGTGTGTTTGAGGAAAAGCAAAGAGGTCAATGTAGCTGTTCCAAGTGAGCAAAGAAGGTTAGAGCAGGAAATGAAGGAGGAGGGAGGAGCTAAGGACCTGGTGTCTTTTTCTGTCCATTATCAGGACTTGTCTTTTATTCACGGTGAGATGAGAAACCATTGGAGAGACTGGAAAGAGGGGTGACATGGAATTATTAAGTTTGATAAGAATCACTTCTACTCCTCTGGGAAAAATAAATAAAAAGTGAGAAAAAGTAGCATTAGAGAAACCAGTCTATAGGCTCCTATAATCAGCCAGGGGAAGAAGATGGTTGAGTAGTAGAGGTGGAGGTGGGGAGAAGTCAGACCTGGGTATATTTTGAAGGTGGAACTGACACAAATTGCAATAAATTGGGATTGAGCTGGGAAAGAATAAGACCTTAACAATATCTACTTCCTCCATATTCCATTTATCCCCTGGTACCTCTTTTCCACTCAAACACATACCACCTCAACTCTGTGACTCATTCCAAGCAAAAGTATACTAGAAAAGAATCATGCTAAATAAGTACAAATAGAAAATAAGATAAAAATATAATCACTATTCTACTTGTTTTTCCACAATTAATTCAGGACACCCATATAATCTCTTTGGTAGATACCTAATTATGAATTCTGAAAAGGGCACCATTTGTCTTGGCATTATTCCATCTCTCTTTCCAAATGTCATTACCTTTGTGTTTTTTTTCTTTTCCCGGAGGAATGTACCCCTCCTTTTTCTATACCTGACTACCCAGTCTCTTCAGAGTAGGTAGAGGGCACTCTGTTTAATCCTCTCTGCTGGTCTAGGTAATTACATTTGTTAAACAGTGTATCTCAGGCCACACTTAACCCACATGAGAATCATTGGACTTAGGTCGTCTTTTATTTTATAGATAAGAAAACTAAACAAGAGTGATTAAATCATTTGCTTAACTTCATAAACCTAGCGGTAAGAGACCAGGATTCACAACCTGGCAACCTGGACCCAGAGCTTATTCTCTTAGATTCCGGGCAATGAAGCCTCACGTGTAACCCATCCCCCACCCCCAGCTGGTAAAATTTACTGTCTGTAAATTCCTTCAGGTCCTAGTTTTCTCAGGAACACAAACCTGGTGATGCTTTTTATTTAGAAAATTACCAGGAACTAATCCATTCTCCAATTAAAAAGAAAATAAAAATGAATGTAAAACAAAAGGAAACTTCTGTGCTGCACCAATGTACCTCAATCCAACTGAAATGGATAAACTGTCAATATACCAATCTACATAACAATTCCAAAGGCTACTCCATCACACTTACTAATCTATTTTGTCTTACTTACAAATAGACTATGATATATGTTTTTTCACATTCTAAATTCAGAAACTTCATAGAGTTTCTTTAATTTACAAATACTCTTTGTAGGGTAAGTCTACCAAAACAAAACAAAACAACAACAGTAACAACAAAAACAACAACTTGAAAGCATTGTGGGTTTTTTTGCTATTACTTAAAAAGTCTAGTTTCTCTCACCATTTTTTTTCCCTCCATCACTTTAATTAAATGGACATAAATTACAAGAATTTTTTCTTCTAATTCTTCTATTCTACGTATTTGTTTTCATTCAGTGTTACTGTTGAGAATTCAGATGGTACCTGTTGTCCCATACATTTATAAGAAAACTATTTTTCTGTAAGATTTTAAAATTATTTGTCATTTCCTGTTGTTAAATCCCACTTTATCAATCACAAGTGTAATTTTTTTCTTAATCTAATTGTCTTGTACTTGACAAGAATTTTAAATCTAAAGTCTCACATTTTCCCTAATTCTATTAAATTCTGATATTGTAACTTTAAATACTTTCCCAAATTATCTTCCTCTCCTGACTCTTCTTAGATGGATTCTGATGTTTCTCCTTCTACCTTTCATAGCCAGGGTTTTTTTTTTTTTTTTTTTTTTTTTTTTTTTTTTTTTTTTTTAATGTGCTGTCTCTTTGTGTCTAACTTGTTCCTGAGATCTTCAAGCTGCCAGTTAAGTTCTTTACTTCATTTTCCAATTATCATACCCAACATTTCAACTTGATTCTTTCCCATAACTCCTTATTCTGCTTTATGTTTTCAATGTCTGCTCTTATCTCTTTGAGAGTTTTAATGCCTTGATTATACATTTCTATTTGGTTTGACTCATTAATAATAGGATAGATACTGTAGATCTTTTCATTTTTAGTATTTTTGTATATCAGTAAACCTGCTCAGATCTTCAGTTTTCTTTTTTTTTTTTTAAAGATTTCATTTATTTATTCGACAGACAAAGATCACAGGTAGGCAGAGAGGCAGGCAGAGAGAGAGAGGAGGAAGCAGGCTCCCTGCAGAGCAGAGAGCCTGATGCGGGGCTCGATCCCAGGACCCTGGGATCATGACCTGAGCTGAAAGCAGAGGATTTAACCCACTGAGCCACCCAGGTGCCCCAGATCTTCAGTTTTCTTTGTGAGCTCACATCCCTTGGTATATAACTACTTGCCTGATAATGTGAAAGGAAAGGCTGAAGCAGAATTTCAGGATTATGCAGGAACTGATGACTTTAGTGGGGAAGAGAACCACTGATTAATAACATAGGCTGACCATCTCTAAATTCAACAATTCTGACCTACCGATAAACTCCTCTAACTCTCTTTCAAAGGCTGCTCTTTCCTAAGGGCTATCTCCTCTGGTTATAATCACCTAGTCATCTAGATGTATACCTACACAATGTGGCAAGGGACTACCAGAGACCCACCTGTCCTGCATTAGCTGTGTTCCTGCCCAGCACAAACTTCATGTTACTTACTGTGTGCTTCAGACTAATGATGGGTTTGTAATACTCTTTTGGCATCTTGCTTTGATGATAGAATGGGGAACAAACACCAAGAGCAATATTGGAACAGGGCACAACTAAAACACTTGCTCTGTCCTATGTGTGGCAATCATTCTATTTTTAATCAAGATATTACTAATTAATTCTCTGTTTTTAACCTTTGATTATCCCAGTGTTTTTCTCAAAGTTATTTCACATTATAATCATTCCAATCATTCAATTATGGTGAGAGACTAAAAATTGAAATATATATATATATATATATATTATGTATATAGTATATATATATATGTTTCTTACACTACAACAATGAGCATGTTATGAATTTCAAAAATACATTTCATATATATTTTAAAATACTCAAATATTAACAATTTAAAAATATAATATGTTAATAGTTTTGACATACCCTTACCTCAGATATCCCACACAGAGTTTTTTTTCATTTCTAGGTTTGGAATTTACTTTTTTATCATAATTTCTTAGAAAATAAATTTAAATTACAATCATAGATTAAAAAGCTTGTCCTAAGACTGAAAAATATGAGAATGAAGTAGATCCATTATAAAAGAATATCAAACAGAGGTGCCTGGGTGGCTCAGTCAGTTGAACATCTGTCTGGCTCAGGTCATAACCCCCGGGTCCTAGAATCAAGCCTCGAGTTGGGGACCCTGCTTGGCAGGGAGCCTGCTTCTCCCTCTGCCACCCCCTACTTGTGCTCGCCCTTTTTCTCTCTCTCACTCTCTCTCTCAAATAAATAAATAAGTAAATAAATCTTTAAAAAATATCAAACAGAGGGAAATGCTCTAAGAACTTGATCCCCTTTGGGGATCAAGAAATTTGATATTGTTGATGTATGGAGAATTAATTAGTCTCCTCTTAACCAGTACTTCTTCCATTGACCTTCCAGGGTTCTGCTCTCCAGAATCAGTGTACCTCAAAAATGAAATAACTATTCAGAATATTGCTTAACATAGAATACAGGAAAGGAGATCAATATCTTATAAGAGACACTGCTGTTCTCCAAGAGAAAGTACCTCCACTTTCCAAGTAAATCATTGATTACAAATCTGAGATTTTGCTTCTTTCTTGGACAAAACTGGACATTCACCCACAGCTGATTCTTGTGATGATGTTTCTTTTCTGTGCTTACCCTGCTGACCATGTTTTCTTAGTCAACTTTACAAATGCTTTCATGCAGGGAATGTTTCAGCCTCTTGTTATTATGTGCTGACTCTGTTAGTTGGTTTCAAAGGTCACAGGGAGAATTACTATTTCTGGCTCCAGTTGACAGTACTAGGAAGAGATTCTAGTGTTTTGAATTGCATTCCACCATATGAAATAAAGAAAAGAATGTTGTCCTGCTACTCAAGAAATCTTTAGTAATCTGGCTTTTACTACATACCTAAGTAAAATCCATAGCTTCTCTACCTTGCAACTTTTTCTTTCTCAAATATATCAATATTTAATATAACGTTAACATATAACATCTTGTTAGACTTTGCTATAACATCAAAGTATAATTTATTGGGCAGCAAAAAGTGTCTATAATTTGCATGCATATAATGAAGAGATAAAAATTTCTGTTCTTCCAGAAATAAATAATCCTCAGGGCGCCTGGGTGGCTCAGTGGGTTAAAGCCTCTGCCTTCGGCTCAGGTCATGATCCCAGGGTCCTGGGATCGAGCCCCGCATCGGGCTCTCTGCTCAGCAGGGAGCCTGCTTCCTCCTATCTCTCTGCCTGCCTCTCCGCCTACTTGTGATCTCTCTCTCACTCTGTCAAATAAATAAATAAAATCTTTAAAAAAAAAAAAAAAAGAAAGAAATAATCCTCCATGATAAAAGTGTACAACATAGTAGTTCATCATATATTAACACAGCATATACCAAATTTAAAATATGGAAATTAAAAATCATATATACAAACTATATCAAACTATAAACAGGAACATATGTTCATTAGTGTATCACTCATAATATTCAGGCATTCTGTGTAGCATGTGGAATGATTTTATTTGGAAGATTATCAGAAATAGTATTATCTTAGTAGACTTATCATTTTATGATATTACTAAAATTTCAAACTAGTGAGATTTTCTATGTTTAAATCTGCTGCTCTGTTTCAGAGGAGCATGATTTCTTTTCTTTGCTCGAGGGAAATGGTGATTATACTTTAAAGATGTCATCTTATTCTTATTAAATTAATCCTTTGTGATTATTCATTAGAAAAAAAAGCTTGTCAACATCTATCACAACAATCAAGTCACATAAAGTAGTATACACAATCATGAGTGTTTGTTCTCTGATAATTTCCTCTATTTAGAAAATCATAAGAGATATTAAAATAGCATTTGGAAAGAAAACCTACCAGCATTGTATATATAACACATAGATATTTAAATTCATCTACAGAATTTTATAATAATACTGTAAATTTTTTTCCAAATGTTCAGGTTTATATTTCCATATTTACTCATATTGTATATTCATTGTTAATTTTAATATAGTTTTAGACCTTCCAAGTACATGGGTGAAATGCTTTAGTTCCTGGCTACACAGACTGTTGAGCAGAAACAGCAGCAACACCCAAGAACTTGTTAGAAATGCAGAATCTTGGGCCCCACCCAGACCTACTGAATCTGATTCTGCCTTTTAACAAGATCATCAGGTAATTCAATACATTTGAATGTTAGAGATATGGAGTTTTCACTTGTGAATCTTGCATAGTAGCTGTAAAATTACTACATAAAAATAAGGCAAGGTTAGACTGACAAAGTCGGCCTGTTACCTACTTCTTACATAATTATTATACACTTCTTATTTTATTTTATTTTTTATTTATTTTTAATTTCTTTATTATGATGTGTTAGTCACCATACAGTACATCATTGGTTTTGATATAGCATTCCATGGTTTATTGTTTGCAAATAACACCCAGGGCTCCATGAAATACAAGTCCTCCTTATACCAGTAGTTATAGTTTTTAGGTGAATGACATTTATGTGATTGTCAGTCATACAGATTATTTCTTCTTTCGTGTCTGGTTGATTTTCCTTAGATACATGAATTCAGTAATCAAATGCTATATATAACAAGTGCTTTAAAAATTCATTATATTAATACAGTTTTCCATCAGAAGCACTTTGCCAGTTCTTATGATTCTTAGCCATATCTATGTCAGAGCTTCCCATTCAGTGTACTGAAGTTAACTGAGATGCGCTACACGTATGCAGATTAAGTGATGATCTTTTTGCCTTAGAGTAGATGAATTAATGGCCAGTGAGCCTCATAATATCTTTGTTTGTCCCAGGATGCCCTGTAACAATGCCACTGTAATTGTATGTATCAGTGGAAAACAATAACGTACTATTTTATGCCACTTGTGAACTACATTGTTTTGTTTATTGTGTATATTGTGTATATTAAATTAACATAGTTTATTGATGGTCTTTTTTTACATGTAAGAAAGGAGATTAAAAAAATAAGAAGAGTGTAAATGTGATTCTTTTTTTTTTTTTTGTAAGTTTGATATGGCAGGAAATGAAATGAAACATACTTAAACTCATTTCTCTCAGTACAGTAATCTTATAATTTCAGAGAAAGACTGTGGTCTAAGAGTCACTCTTGTGGCTCATCTGAAATGTTTGCATTTTATTATCTTAACCCCAAATTACCAATAATTTTAAAATTATTTCTGAAGCACGATTAACCCCTTTTAATGTTAAAAAGAGCAGTATTAAGAATATAAGAAAAGACATTTAAAGAGAATGGTTAGTCTGCAAAGAAACATTTTGAGATGTAATGATGACATAATTTGTAAGATAATTGAACACTCATCTCTGAGTAGTAGTCCTTGCCTTATTCTTAGATCAGCTCTAACGTCAATATCTTTGTATGTTGTGTGAGTAAAGAAGAGAAGGAAGACTCAGACATTATGCATTATGGATAATTATGTGTAATTTAAAAAAGGAATATACTTCATAATAAATGAGAGTCAAGTAAGATCATTTGACAAGCATATATAAATTGAACATGGGTTTTTGTCCATTTTCCCCAAGTAGTTCTGAATAAATCCATTGTCTCTTTCCTGGTTAACTTGGACATCAAGCACTGTAGGCAGTGCTTAAGCCCTATAAAGTACTTTTGGGGCACTTACGGAAAAATTTGAGACAAACACAGAAAGTTTGACTAATTATTGCACAAACATGTTTACTAGGGGAAACTGGCTGGCTCAGTTGGTTGAGAGGCTGCCTCCTGCTCTGATCATAATCCCACGGTCCTGGGATTGAGCCCTGTGTCGGGCTCACTGTTCAGTGGGGAGTCTGCTTCTCCCTCTTTTTCTGTCCCTTCTCCTGCTTGTGCTCTCTTGCTCATTCTCTCTCTTTCTCAAATAAATAAAATCTCAAAAATTAAGCATGTTTATTAAAATGCAACATTATGCAAACTATTTAACTGCATCATAACTAATATATTTAGAGATGAGATTGATTTATCATGGATGGGTGAATTTTTTTATGTCCTATAGAGGGATAACTTCAAGGTAATAGCACAGTGATATCTTGAAATGTCTCCATTCCTCCTGAATAACTCAAGAGTTCAGGGGCAAAATGAAGGGCCATGGCTAGAAAAGAGCTATTGGCAAGTGTGTTTTCTGAGACAAACCACAGCAAAACTACTAAGTGAAATCTTAGAACAATAAGGTCTCTTCTTTCCAATTCTTCACTTTTACCCTCTCCTCTCTCCTGGTGTCCTCCATCCCTTATGCCTAGAAAGACAAGTGAGGAACTTTGGGAATTCAATGTAATCCAAAGTTGCAAACAAATCACATCTCTCTTCAAGTGTTTCACACTCCTGTATTAATTACCCATCCACCTGCCACCATAAAATCCCCAATTCCCCTGACATCATTAGAAAAACAATCTGATTAAACACATAGAGACATGGATAGCAGTTCCATTAACACTCCCCATAGTGTGTGATTATTCATAAGGTATCTTTCTATAATGTGAATCTATGAATATTTGGGTAAATATTCTAGATTGATAAATGTCTTCTTTCCTCATAGTTGGTACTCAATGATGTTTGTTGAGTTTCTGGTTCAATCAATTTTGAAAGGAAACAAAACCTAACTGAATAACCTCTAAGAGACCTCGGGTTTTCATAGAATGACAGAATTTCCTCTATGCAAATCAGATCTACGTTCTACATCCCTGAAGAATCAATAATCAGGAGAGAACTGATAAACATTTTATAGGTTTCTAGTCAGGAATTTAAATACCTGATGTAATATGAATAACATGCCTAAGGAATGGATACCACTCCCATTTTTAGGTAAATTAGACACTTAGGACTCTTCCCAATTCATGGACCATAAGGGAAGCAGCTGGAAATGGCAAGAGCAGATGGGGGTAGGTACTGAGTGCCAAGTGAATGTCTTTTCTTCATCAGGGAAAGGTTTAGTTTTGAAGCATGTGAATGTCAGCCAACAGTTTTGTGCAAAACTTTGGCATAGACCAAATTAAGCAGAGCTTCAAAGAGTGGTATGATCAATAATATATATATATATTTCCAATTTCTGTTTTAACTGCTTTGACTTTCATGGTTGCTGAGACAATTGGTTATAAATGTTATTTTTTCCCATTCTCGTTCCATTCCATTTACATCTTCATTTTTGAAGAGAAGAGCCAGCATAGTTATGTCTTTTTTGTATGCATCAGTTTACCCTACTGTCTTTATAGTATATAATGTCAGTGGAAAAGTGAGATACGATTATGAGATGATGTTGCATGCACAAGAAGGAACACTATTTGAAGGTAGAAGAAAAGGACTTTTAGGGCAGTTGAGCTTGGTTTTGTTTTGTGATAGACTTCCATCATCTTAGGTTCCTGAAATAGATACGAGCATTCTTATGGTGGTAAATAAATGTTTTGCTGGATAAACTAAGTAAAAAGTGGTACCACTTAGTGGAATGAGAAATATAAGAGAAGAATTTCTATTTTTGGAGTTAAAAAAAAAAAGTTCTGTTTTAGATATTCAATTTGAGTTATTTCCTAAATCAGTTAGTAATGTGAGATTGGAAGCCAAGAATGAGGCTCATCCTATAGTTATAAATATGCCTAATCAGCATATTGATGAGAGTAGAATTATGGCATTAAATTTCCTCTTAATAAATAACATGTGCTGGGCTATAACAAGGTATCAAGTGCTACTCTAAGCAATTCTATTAACTTCAAAAAGCAAGGCTAAAACATAGCTGTTATTACTGTCTTCATTTGATCTGGACAGATTAACTATTTTGCCCAGGACCACTTCCTAGTATGTGATCAAGCCTGAATTCCAGTCAGGGCAGTTAGGCTCCAGATCACATGCACTGAGTCACAATATACCCATTTTCATGTGATAGAATTATACTAAATCATAAAATCATAAAAAATCCTCAGAACAAGTTATAAGGCACTTGCACATTTTCAAATAAGATAAGAGATATAAGAAATAGAAATAAAAATTTATTTTAGAAATAAAACTAAATAACATTTTGCCTTTTGATTTTAATAACAAATTAACATCATGACATGTTTTGATTGACATAATGGGTCAGTAACAAAATACATTTTAACTTTAATTTCGAAAGTTATCACAAGGTTGTAGTCTTTTTTATGTTAATAGGAATAATCCATGTGTCTTGCTTGACTATTTTAACATCTGCATACTTCAGCTATTTACTTTTGCCTCATCAATCTTGCAGTGCTGTTTGTAGGAAAATCTGATCCATGATAATCTAGGCATGAAAACATCTGATACTCAGAGAGCCTGATATTCCTGATGTGACTTGTACTAGCTAAGCATGGGATTCTCAACCCAGGTGCTCCATATCAGCGCTACTATGGCACAAAATAAATCATGCCATAATTTTAATTTTAAGTTACACAAACATATTTAAACTTTTCATTTAAAGTATTATGGTTGATTTGAGAGTAATAGGAAGGTGTTTTGAAAGTTTAATGCATCTGCTTGCTTTTAAGCATGCCAAAATTAAATTGATGTAAGAAAAAATATAACTATAACTTAGTATTATTATTTTATCCTTATGCTACAAACAGAAGCTCATTTCACATGATTATAGAAGAGAATGAATTTAAAGTAGTAAAGTGGGGTTTTAATGTAACCACCAATGATTTTCCAAAATCATATATATTTGAGTAGAAAGACAAATCTGGAGGACACTCACACACACCTGCACATGCACATACACAAGCATTGCAATCTGCAAAGTCTCCATGAAAGTCTATTAGAGCACAATATTCATATCTATTACGTTTTCAGGTATGGAATAGAATAACTCAACTTCTACCAATTTATATGTATGCTCTAAAGGGGATAAAACTCTTGGAGAAATAAAACAACAATAATAAATCATGGAATTGTTTAACCCTAAAAAAAATTCTGAAGTATATTAGAAGTATCCCAATGAGGTAAATAAAGATAGTTATTTAGAATCAGAAAATGTCTTCATTGTGCTGTACTTTGTGAAGGAAATCAGCCAGAGAGCTACTTGTATACATGTTTTGGAGTTCCATTCTTCACAGATTGTAATTCTGTGAGAATCCTTCTTGTTTAAGGATTCAGAAAGTTTGCACTTTTAAGTGATGTCAAATTAATTCTGGTTTAAGTCTAGGTATGAAAACCGTTGTTACATATTATTTGTCAATCTATGCTTATTTATTTATTTATTTATTTATAAAGATTTATTTGTTTATTTGACAGACAGAGATCACAAGTAGGCAGAGAGGCAGGCAGAGAGAGAAGAGGAAGCAGGCTCCCTGCTGAGCAGAAAGCCTGATGTGGGGCTCAATCCCAGGATCCTGGGATCATGACCTGAGCCGAAGGCATAGGCTTTAACCCACTGAGCCACCCAGGCGCCCCTATTCATTTATTTTTAAAAAGATTTTATTTATCTATTTGACAGAGAGAGACACAGCGAGAGAGGGAACACAAGCAGGGAGAGTAGGAGAGGGAGAAGCAGGCTTCCCACTAAGCATGGAGCCAGATGTGGAGCTGGATCTCAGGACTCTGGGATCTTGACCTGAGCCGAAAGCAGATGCTTAACAACTGAGCCTCCCAGGTGCCCCATTATTTGCCAGTTTAAACATTTATATTAAAAATTGGGTAGTTACATGAATAAATTTTTAATTTGAATTAGTTTGACTTTATAAGATAATCCAAGGAACTACATTTTCCTTTTAGGTAATATTCCTATCACTTCTTTTCAAGTGTTGGATAGTATTATTCATTAGATTTATCATTATCTAACATCATTACTTTAATAACTAATAAATTTTATTGTGGACATATTGAGAAATATACAGTTGAGTGTTTTATGACCAGGGACAGATATAATTATAATTTATTTTTATGCACATCTATATATTATTTCCATTCAAAGCTAAAATATGTATCATGAATTAAATTAGGAGAAAATGTTAAATCCCAAATGAATAACAGGTTTACACACAGAGCTTTTCCTGAAAAAGTTTAGGATCTATACTCCAAAATTAAGAGAAACAACACAAATTGATATATAAATATTACGAAGTACAGTTCATTATATACCATCTCATCTAATTCCATGATTAGATCATTATTTCACATGACAGAAATTATCTAAAAAGCATTTATATTTTTAGGATGCAGTATTGGGGACAAATAGGATGTTTCTAGCATGAGAATATATATGGAGGATGACAAAATGTGTGCATATTAAAAATTAAAAGCACAGCAAGTAAATACCCTTAGGCCCAAATGAACTGTTTACAGTAGCCAAGAATTTCCTTGGTTTAATTCCTGCTTCTCTCCTTTGTGTCCACATCTGGCACTGATTCTTTCTAAAAGCACTGCCAAGCAAGCTAATGAAATGCTTCTGTGAATAGGTATTATTTGGTTTTCATAGATAAACAAATGGTTATATATCTCATATTGCAATTAAGCTCTACCAAATTATGCACATACTCTTTGAATATGCAGCAACTGTTATTATTAATATTTAGGCACATCTGTGTTCTCCAATCATATCATCCGCAATTGAAGAAATGCTAGAACTCATAAAACAGAAGTATGTGTCTCCAATTCAGAAATTAACCATCATTCAAAATTGTGCCAATAAGCATATTGAGTTTTGCTTTAAAAACTTATTTTAGATGCTTTCTTATTAAGGAATTCCTTAGTAGAAACACTTCGAAGAAATGTTCAAGTAAATGAAACTTCCACAAAAATATTTATAATATTCTTCAAGGAAATAAACCAATTTTGTTGAACGCATGTACTGAAGTTTTTTACCAAAGACAAACAACCATGGAAATCTTTATACTTTACCAAAAGTACATCTTGAGATTTAGAGGAAATTTTATATTTCTGTGAAAACTACCCCATTTTTAAACACTTCAATTAGATTGCGGTTGGTGAATCTCTGGCTTGTGAATTTATGGTAATAATTTCATTGCTTATCAAGTTTAGACATTGAAAACATCCTTCTGGTTTTGGTAGTTAAGCAATAGATATATTTAAATTCTGAATAGATACTAAGTAAGTATTCCATTTTGACTTCAGATTAATCTTTTCTACTGTGTTTTAGTTTTCACAGAAGTAAAAAAAAAGTAATTCTGGCCTGGCATATAAGCCAAACTACGCCATCTATACTATGTATATTATGACTGTATATATATCTATAGCTATATTCACTTCTGTATTCAAGCCAAAACCGAATCCATAGTTATACCATTGTATGTCTATTCAACTTTACACCACAAGTTAAACAATGCAGAATTCATCTGTTCATAAATTCTATAAAACTTAAAATTAAGCTTAGTAACAGTAAATCTATAAATTTTGAAAAGAATTAACTTTATTGTATTTTTGCATTTGTTTAGCTATTTTTGAATTTGTGGAATATTATTGTTTACTTACTGTGTATGAGAAACTGTGTTATGTTTACTGCTTTCTTGGTATTTGTAATCTGCTAGAATATTCAGACATAGAAACAGATCACTTCAAAAATACTGTGGTTAGGTTAAGTGTTATGATATGCATTTTGTAGGAAAGTAGCGGAGAATTACCAAATTTGGGGAAGTGAATTAGAAAATTCTCAGAAAATATAGCTTAAATCGAATATTTATGGATACTTTGGCATCAACTAGATGGTAAGGCTTTACAGAGAGGAAGAATTTTAGTTAGAAGAAGAGCACATAAGGCAAGATAATGTTGCTGATGGTGAAAGCTAATCTCATACCATGGGTGACCATGAATGCTGTGAAGAAATGAGGTGTCTCTCAAGGTTTTGAAGCAGAAAAATGACATAGAAAAATCTGGGATTTAGATTGCTAACTTGCTCAGAAAAATGAATGTAGGTTTTGGAATGATTCAAGAATGTGAACAGGGAATTCAACATGGAGGCTATGCATTACTTTAAATGACATGTTCCAGTATCTTAAAATAAACACAAGCAAGGAAGATTGTGCTGAAGAGATAAAAAGGAGATAAACCCAGCTTAAATATTGAATTGTCATGGAAAGTGAAGAAGAGGAAACTGAAAAGAAAGGCTTCTAGATTTCCGGTTTGATTGATTAAGTAGATGGTGAAGCAATTTCTAATTTCAAAGGAAGGGGTTAGCAATTCTCTGTAGGATAACTATATTTGTGAAATAAGGGTGGGTAACATTGTATTCTATTTTTGGTGGCATGTTAAAATAGAATTACTCTAGGGATAAGGTAGAAAGTTTTGAAACAGTATGGTAGAGTACTGAAAGCAGTTAAACTAACATAAGAACCCTTATTTTCTAAAGAAAGCACAGTGTTGTTTATGCAAGGAACATTTACTAAACATGTATTATACCTCTTATAGGTGCTAAAGCACAGTATTACCTGTATGACCTTGGGTATGTCCTGCATCTCAGAGATGGAAGTAAATTAATACCCTCTTCTCTCTAAACCTATCTGTGCCTCAGTTTCCTTATGTAACCACTGAGGAAAATGTTAATAAGATCAATTAAAGTAATATATAAAAATACTATATAACATATAATGCATAGTGGCGCCTGGGTGGCTCAGTGGGTTAAAGCCTCTGTCTTTGACTCAGGTCATGATCCCAGGGTCCTGGGATTGAGCCCCACATCAGGCTTTCTGCTCATCAGGAGGCCTACTCCCCCCCCACTCTGCCTGCCTCTCTGCCTACTTGTGATCTCAGTCTGTCGAATAAATAAAATCTTAAAAAAATATATAATTCATAAAAACAGTATACAAAATACAAAGGAAATATATAGCTATTGTAATCAAAAGGATAGGAAGGTGTAATTCTTCATTAAAAAGCTGTTTAAGAAGCAGGCATTCCATTTTTGTCTTTAAGGGACAGTTTTCCCTTTTCCTGGAGGTAGGAAAAAGAATTGTATCAATCCCCATACTGAAATATTTTCTAGACCTAAACCAAAGGATAATGGGCAGGCATCCCTAGGAAGTCACACTGCTTACACACAGTAACTAAGCAGAAGCAAAATCTATTTACACTTAATATAAGTAAAGTCAGCCTAGTTTGTGGAAGAGAGAAAAAATGATCTACAGCTATACCTTCCATAACTATGAACAAACTCCTGCCTAAAAGTATATCTCTCCTTTTATGTTAGACTTCACATGTCCACTCAAATGGGTCAATGATGAAGATAAAAAATGACAATTTCTCTGGAATTGTAATATATTTACCTGGATTCCCACTTGATTTCCCTCACAAGGTGAGGGGAAAATATTTGTTCTTTTAGGGTTTACTAATTTTCCAAGGTTGACATAACAGGCACTTAAAGTTTATTTCCTAATAGTTTCTGATGAGTGTTGCTGATTGATCAATGGATTTTCTATGCTTGTAATGTATTTGAATTAAACTGCTTGATAAAGAATTATAAAGGACTTCAGCTTAACTATTTCTACAGAAAAAATATAGCATCAGCAGGAGACATTAATATTTAATAGTTAATACTTTTGGTTCAATAAATTATAAAAAATATTTTGTTGATTTGAAAAACTGTATAAGAGATGTGTAGTCCCAGTGACTTTTAAAATTTAGAAATAAAAGTTTTATCTTTTCATGATTTGCATATAAACGTTATGCCTTATTCCATTATGCCATTTCACTCCATTTATAGTGAAGAATACATTTTAACCACAAAAAAACACACTTACTCAACTAAATGTACTTAATTGATTTTCAATTCTAACAAGCTAACAAAGCTTTCATAAGTGATGAAAGAGATGAAAATTTAAAAATTGAATGAAAATGTACTCAAAAGCCAAAAGGAGAACATCAGAGATTTAAGATCTGTCTACAGTGTGCTTAGCAAAGCCAATTTTTAGGAGTAGTTAGCCACAATCTGGCCAATATGTCCTCAAAAATTAATGAAAAGCATGGAATAGATAATTGGTTTCTCTGGATCAAGAATATCATTACTCTTCTTTACTACTGAAATATCTTCTCAAAGTACAGTCTGAGAGAAAATGGAAATATTGTCATTTTCACAGAAAGACTGTAAACCACATTTTGAACATTTTAAAAAGAATATTCTTAATAGAGTAACCAGAGTTCAATTAGTCTATTAAAATGATATTTTTCTAATGAAATAATGCTAGAACAGGGCAGATCTATAAACTGAAGGCTGATTTTGTTTGTAAGAAAAGGAAGATCAAAGTCATGTATCTTACACTTGAAGGTCAATAGATTCAGTTTCCATCAGATTAGGATAGATGAGTTCGAGAACCTCATGAAAACTCTTACTTCAATTTCTACTCAGTTTGTCCTTCTGTTAACTGATGATATCAGTTACAAGAGGGCAAGGTGAGAAAAACAGACTGTAGGTAATCCGTACATAAAGAACATAAGGTGTCTGCTAAAAATAAGCACTGGCTTTGTACTAAGGTCTAATAGGAAACAAGGTGCATGTCAGGGAACTGGTATGGGACACAGCATACCCAGGGCTGAAGGAGGTAATACAAAGCAAGGACAGGCAGTAGTAACCCAAGCCATGATGGATATGAAGAGCCAGCAAACATAGTGGCTACAGGTCACAGTTGGGATCAGGGATAGTTGAAATCAGAAAGTCCATCTACTGAGATACATTGTTCTGGCTCAAGGGACTGGACATAAATTCAGCTGAAGCAGTCTTGCCCTAAATAGATAGTCCCTTAATATAAGGTGATGTTCTGTTTCTGGGGGAAAGATTGGAATTAGCTTCAGACATACTTAGAAGATTCAATTTTCTGGCTGACAAAGGGTTTCTATTGTTTTTTATAATTCTTATTATTTGTGGCTAGGAGAGGGGTGGTGAAGCTAGTGCTTATGACATTAAAAAGCCAGAGCCTCTTGTCTGGAAGTGTCCGGCAGTTCAGACCCCAGGCACACAATTCTGAATACTGTTCCCAGGAAAGTATCTATCTCCTTGGTTAAGGTAGTGGCATTTCTAGGAAATGTCTCCAGCAAGTAAATCTCATAATTTCTTTGCATTGCCTTTGATTGGATTAATCCATCATTCTGAAATAGGAAATTTATTAAGAGAGATAATATTATAAGTATCCAGGTTGGCTATAGAGGGCTTTAATGGATAGAATGAGACAATGCATATTTTTCTACCAAAGTTGATACTTTAGGTCCTAGTGATTTCTGAAAACTAGTTTCCAAGGTGATCTGGAAAGACATTGTTTAAATACAAAATCCGAACTGCAATTTGAAGTAAAAGAATTTAAAAAGTCCAGTAGTAGAGCTAAAGAAGTAGCTGATTGGTCATTATATAGAAATAAAGCCATTTCAACCAGTACTGAATTGAATTCTAGCCCATAATAAATACATACAATGTGCACAGTTCACATGTAGAAGTACATTACAGGGTCACTGAATACAAATTAACTCAGAGGTAACAAAGACTTTCAAGGTGGAAGGAAAAGAAAACAAACCATGACCTGGAATTTTAAAGTGAGAATAGAATTCAGACCATTATTTCTGTAATGGAAATGATTGCATGTCGACATACATCTGATAACATGGCCAGTGGTGCAGAGGAGCATGCAGCATAAGCACAGAAGTTATTAGAAACACATTTCCACCTTCAGCAATGTTGTCTTTCATTCATGCATTGGCCTAGTAATAGCTGTGCAATATCTATATCAGTACATATTTCCACCAACTGGGTAGATTTAAGTAATTTAAGTATTTTCCAGCTCACGTTGTTTTCCATCCTACATGTGCTAAGATACGTTATAAACCAGCAGAGGCAGGGGAATACCACCATACTTCCTATCTTTAAGCTCTTCAAAAGCATGATTCATGTCGTAATCATTATATTTCCAGTGCCTAACCTTGCCTAGTGCAAATTAAGAACTTTAGAAATATTTTTCAACTTGAATTGAAGAATTGTTCAATTTAAAAAAAAAATTTTGAGAACACCTAGTATTTCTACCTCTAGGGGTACAGTAATGAATAGTCACAAAGTTAATAATTAATTTCATTAATTAAATAACTAACATAGGTTTATAAATAAAATGTGAGTGAGTAGTAAGTTTTCATAGAGATTTTCTTAATTAAGAAACGCTAAAGTGGTTATAGAGAATGTGTTCACCAAGTTTGGAAACTCATAATTTTTAGGAATAATAATCTCTCCACTTAAATATATTTCTCTTCATCGATAATCATGTATGGTCACATAATTGGCCTTTGCTCTTTTCCAAATTGAGGCCTGGCTGTGCATTTTGTTTCCAAGGTCAGGTAAACACTTATCAAACCTACTAGCATGTTTAGAATGCCTATGAATATTCTTTCTACCCTTTCATTGACCTAACAGTGATTTTTTTTTTTTTTTTTAGTATGGGTATAATGGAATACAATCCACATTGTTTTCTGTACCTTGAATGCAAAGTCTATCTTTTAATTCTTAATATATACAATAGTGTCTTTTATAGGTTAGTTTTCAATGATTTAAAGGCCATGAAATTTGCTCATAAGAAAATGAAGACCAGTAGCTAAATAATTTGATGCAAAAAAGCCTTTTCTATCCCTATGTATAAAAAGTCTGTAGAGCCACATCCAAATCAGTAGGCCTCAGATTGATACATATATTTAATACTTTTGTAATTGAAGGGAAACTGAACCATCAACTTTGATATCCCAGTATAGTGCATCATTTCTCATTCTAGATTCCAAAATTAGTGAAAGAATGTTATTACCAATGAGTAGAAAATACATGCTTCTTAAGTTCTGGAAAAAATGCATTATTTGTCATATTTAAAGAGCTGTTCACACAACTCTTTATTTTGAAAACTGATAATTAAAAGGAAAAGTGAACATTTTTGTGCTTTCCATTGTAAATTATTTATTCCTGGGAAGGTCTGAAAAGGGGTCTAAGACTCTAGCTGCTGAGCTACCAAGAAGTTGCACCATAACAGATACCACCTAAAAATCTAAATATACTACCCCCTTCTAGTCTGTGATTTATTCTAATAATATTCTAAATATCCCAATCTAAAAAATAAACTTAAGTGTAATTTTTTATTGCCTATAGCCAAAATAACTTAACGGATACAAACCTTATATGTAGATTTTGGTGTTTGCATTAAGTATATACAAAAAAAAAAAAAAAAAAGAATTGCAACTATTGCAATGCTGTATATCAGTCTGTATTTCAATCTGTTTGCCAGAATTTTAGACACTGAAAAGTCCAATAATCATTTGATGGAAATCCATAGCATGAATATCATTTATAACGATAATTTAACTGAAAATGTTATTACATAATTTTTTTTTTTTGCAATTTTCCAAAGACTATAATTCCTTTAACTACCCTTTCTCTCAAACTTTAGGGGTATTGTTCTGAATCTCAGATGATGGAACACATGATGACACATTTCCCTGTGATGAGTTAGGCATAGGGAATTTTTCTGAAATTTTATCAGTTGACTTGCATATTACAAAGACGTCAAATATGTGTTGCAAGAATTAACAATACATCACAAAGGTATTTTTTACAGCTCTGTTAAAAACTGTTCTGAAATTATTGCTTAGGTTTTCATAGTTGTTCTTGAGAAGAGATTATGACAGACTGAAAAGCAGTAGACACTATTTGGATTTTCAAAGAGTGTAAATTAGATTAGTACTTGATTATTAAATACATTTCAAATAAATTTTTAGTTATATAGTTTTACAAATTATGTAGTTTTTTAAAAATCATATAAAGATTGTATGCACCTGTCTAAAGGAAAAGCAACTTCTAGTTTAATTTTATTTTACTAATTTAGCTTGGCTTGAGAGTATGTCTTCACGTTGAATTAATGAAGTCAATATAAAACATTAAATATATATTTGTGTGTTTTTATGTGTATAATATTTACTGTGTATCATATGCATCAAGTATATCATATATATACTTGTGTATATATATATCTATCTATATATCTATACACATACATATTAAGGATGAGACTTAAAACATTCCATGTTCTAAGAAATAGTAGAGTGAAAAAGTTGAAGTATTAATAGGTTAATTTTTTTGTTCAGCTATTAGTCTATTAAATAAGTTATAAAATAATTTAGCTATTCAAATAGCTTATATTTATATTATTCATCATACTTATATTTAATAACCTATTTTCATGATGTTCATGATATTCATATTTTTAAGTCTATATACATATACTCAGGAAATATACTTGAGAAAGATATACTGAAAACTGCCAATAATTCCTTTAAGTATATGGTCCAAGATAATGGTTTTTGTCAAAGAAACATTGAATACACCTTTTTTCATTACCAAACTTAGTTCTCATTAGACCTTATACCAGCCTTATAAATAACAAGAATTAAACCCATTAATTCATCTCAGCAAGATTGCAAAGTTTTTGGTTTTCTACAGTGTTTATTTGGAAGAATATATGTGGTATGGATCTCAATTCCAACTGACTGGTAACCAGTATTACCAATTTATATAGCAAAACATAATTTGCAAATCCAGGGTTAAATACTTTCATTAGATGATAAATGGAAGGGATACACACACACACACACACACACCACACATACATACATATATACATACATGCATACATATATGACATTAAAAATAACAAAAACATCAAAAATTATTTTTGGTAAATTAAAATGAATAATCCTAATGATTTTATTTTGAATTAGATTAACTTTATGTATACTTTTGGCCAAAAGCAAATTATCATATTATCACAGCAAAAATTGCACTTGACAAAGTTAAACAGCCAAGAGTGACTTTATTTGTAGCTATTACAATAGAGAAAGACCAGAACTTAGTCTAAATTCAACTCCATTAAAAAAGGGGGCTGGAACATTCTTTAGTGCCATAGTGAGTTACTGCGAAGTACTGGAGAAAAGTACTGGTTAGGAAGGTAGATCAGTGGGATGTGTCTAGCACATTGAGTTAGTACTGAGTTTGCAAATGTTTTCTCTGTAATTGTGCCACCTGAGCTTGCTAATTGGTACTTACTACAGAGACTGTGTGTGAAGATATTATCTTCCTTGATGGGTACATTTTAAAAGGATGACTTCCAGATTCTTAAGAAAGACATTCCTGGCTTATAAAATTGGCAAAATACTTTTTAAAAATTTATATCCTAAAGGAGTAGAGAAAGAATTTAAAATTGTATTTTTTTTAAAGTAAGTGCTCTAAGAAAAAAATGGTCCAGGGTCTAGAGTCAGGAAAATTCCAGTCTAAGTTCAGTCAAGCTGAGGGGAATTTTAAGGCCTTGCTTAGTATCTTAGGAAATCCAAGGATAAAGTTTGAATTCTATAAGCCTTTTATTTTACATCATAGACTCAGTTAGATCCAAAAGTTTAATGTGCAAACAGTTATTATCCAGGCATAGAGTCTTGCTTAATGCAAAATTTTATTAGGCTTAACCATAAAGTACAGCATAATGAACATATTTTCTGATTCAATGAATATGTTTATTGAGTATCTAGAATAAGATTAGCAATGCTAGTGCTCCCTTGCTCCAAATGGGTGCCCAATATAGCTAAAACATGAGGAGCATATGCATGATTTAGATTGTGTTGAAAAGAAAAATCTTATAAAATAAGAAAAAAATCTATTAATTTTGAACTTATGTATTACAATGTGTGATATCACAATTGTGTACAGAAGATCTGGATATTGCATACATAAATAGGATTAAGTGCTTTTCTACTGGCATGTAGGATTTTTGAAAATCTGGTATTATGTGTCACAATGTGTATATGGTATAGAGTAGCATAAATAGGTCATATTAGTGGATGTCAAGAATGGATTAATATACATCATAATTCCAGATACTCCTCCACCAAATCCTATGAAATTAGGCTTGTCCTTATTATTTAACAAATGAGGGAATTAAAGCTCTGAGTTCTACTTCCAAAGTCATGAAGCTTATAAAAATTAAGGTGTGGCTCAGTAAGTTAGGTGTCTGCCTTCGGCCCAGGTCATGATCCTAGAATCCTGGGATGGAACCCTTGGTAGGCAGCCTGCTTCTCCCTCTACAACTTGAATTCCCTTATGCCCTTGCTCTCTCTCTCTCTCCCTCAAATAAATAAATAAAATCTTTAAAAAAAAGTTAAGGTGAAAAACAAAACCCATTTAATTCCTTTTCTCACCACGAGACTGTCCACAATGATTAGTTCCTTCATGAACAATAAAGATTCATTCACTATAGTGCTTTAGATCAAAAATCAACTCTGTGAAGGGAAATGCAGACATTGTTGACAAGAAAATGCCCAGTGTTGTGGGTGCCTGGGTGGCTCTGTTGGCATCTGCCCTCAGCTCAGGGCATGATCCTAGGGTCATGGGATTGAGGCCCTATTCAATGGAGAGTCTGCTTCTCTCTCTGCTTCCACATCTCCCCAACCCTCTACCCCCTCCATGTTCTCTCTCTCTAACTCACTTACTTTCTCAAGCAAACAAATAAAATGTTAATAAAAAGAAAGAAAGAAATGAAGAAAGAGAGAAAGAACGAAGAAGAGAAAGAAAGAAAGAAAATTTCCAGTTTTAGATACTTTTTCTTTTCCCCCCCCAACTCTTCATCAATTAGCTTGAGAAACACTGACTTAAAGAGAACTGTTTGGGAAACTAAGGTGTGGCACACAATTCTGTGCTCAGATTCCTAACTTACAAGTCCTTACAAGTCCTTTGTTTCAGAGGCACTGCACAGTTATCATTGGAATTACTTTCCGTTTGTTTCCATCATGTTTTTCAAAAAGCCCTGTTACTGTACTAAACACATAGAAAAGAAATGGAATAAGCTTATTTGTCTAACTCAAACCCTGATATGGAGAAATCCATCTCAACAGTCCCTAGTAGTTGTGTACCTCACAGTTTCACAAAATGAGTATGAACAGTGTTCTAGCTTCTAATGCACCAATCATAGAATGCTTTGCTATAAATACTGATTTATGAATACCATTAGATATTAGACTCTCTTAAATATGGTGCAGTGGGACAGAATTCAGGCTTTAACTTTGCAAAAGATGATTCTGGGGTTTACTAGTCATGTAAAATTCTCTACCATTTAATCATTCAGCAGATAGTTTGATTTTAATCAAATTAGGTATTATTCCCATCAATGCTATCAATAAAATTGTCATTTGTAATATTATAGGGTACAGCTTCTAAAATAAATTTCAGAAGCTACTAGATATACCTGTAACATTTGTCTTTAAAAAAGTTTTTTATATGCAGTTTCATAAAATATAATTAGAGACCCATTACAAAAGAATTATCAATGACTGTTTTAGCAGGATTAGGAGTTGATATGTGACTTCATGGAATAAGTGCAGTCATGAAGTCATTTGTCTACATATGTAGTACATTAGTTACAGAAACATATGTAGACCATATTATGGTCATTATACAAGAACTACTCTGAGAATCCCTCAATAACATTGAAGTAAAACTGGTGCAGGCTCAGAGATGAACTCAGAATCTAGACCAAAGAATAAATCTGCTGTCACTTTGAAGTGGCCAGTTAACTTCCAAGCCCATTGGTGATCTACTGTCCAAAGAGAGAAGGTAGAGTCAGGTTGCCAACACAGTCCACATTCTAGTAAACTAATTCTATTAATGGGAAGCAGTTTTAAAACCCTGGAGTAAAGAGTACATTACCAGATACCATAAAAACATTCACTATGAAGTAAATAAAACAGTAATAGTTAATTACCATAGAGTTAAAAAAAAAATACCCAGATGATTTGCTTTAGAAAGACAGAAATTGTCAGAAACTTTGGAAATGAAGAAATGTGAACATGACAAAAATTTCTTTTTTTTAATTTTTTTTTAATTTTTTTATTTTAATAAACATAAAATGTATTTTTATCCCCAGGGGTACAGGTCCGTGAATCGCCAGGTTTACACATTTCACAGCACTCATCATAGCACATACAATCCCCAATGTCCATTTCCCCACCACCCTCTCCCGTTCCCCCTCCCCCCAGCAACCCTCAGTCTGTTTTTTGAGATTGAGTCTTTTATGGTTTGTCTCCCTCCCAATCCCATCTTTTCATTTTTTCTTTTACTATCTCCCCCCAACCCCCCCCGCCTTGCATCTCCACTTCCTCATATCAAAGAGATCATATGACAGTTGTCTTTCTCCGATTGACTTATTTCGCTAAGCATGATACCCTCTAGTTCCATCCACGTTGTCGCAAATGGCAAGATTTCATGTCTATTGATGGCTGCATAGTATTCCATTGTGTATATATACCACTTCTTCTTTATCAATTCATCTGTTGATGGACATCTAGGCTCTTTCCACAGTTTGGCTATTGGGGACATTGCTGCTATAAACATTCGGGTGCATGTGCCCCTTCAGAGCACCATGTTTTTATCTTTAGGATATATAAGCAGTAGAGCAATTGCTGGGTCATAGGGTAGCTCTATTTTCAGTTTTTTGAGGAACCTCCACACTGTTTTCCAGAGTGGTTGCACCAGCTTGCATTCCCACCAGCAGTGTAGGAGGGTTCCCCTCTCTCCGCATCCTCGCCAGCATCTGTCATTTCTTGACTTGTTAATTTTAGCCATTCTGACTGGTGTGAGGTGGTATCTCATTGGGGTTTTGATTTGTATTTCCCTGATGCTGAGTGATGTGGAGCATTTTTTCATGTGTCTGTTGGCCATCTGGATGTCTTCTTTGCAGAAATGTCTGTTCATGTCCTCTGCCCATTTCTTGACTGGATTATTTGTTCTTTGGATATTGAATTTGATAAGCTCTTTATAGATTTTGGATATTAGCCCTTTATCTGATATGTTGTTTGCAAATATCTTCTCCCATTCTGTCAGTTGTCTTTTGGTTTTGTTAACTGTTTCCTTTGCTGTGCAAAAGCTTTTGATCTTGATGAAATCCCAATAGTTCATTTTTGCCCTTGCTTCTGTTGCCTTTGACGATGTTCCTAGGAAGAAGTTGCTGTGGTTGAGGTCAAAGAGGTGGCTGCCTGCATTCTCCTCAAGGATTTTGATAGATTCCTTTCTCACATTGAGGTCCTTCATCCATTTTGAGTCTATTTTTATGTGTGGTGTAAGGAAATAGTCCAATTTCATTTTTCTGCATGTGGCTGTCCAATTTTCCCAGCACCATTTGTTGAAGAGGCTGTCTTTTTTCCATTGGATATTCTTTCCTGCTTTGTCGAAGATTAGTTGACCATAGAGTTGAGGGTCTATTTCTGGGCTCTCTGTTCTGTTCCACTGGTCTATATGTCTGTTTTTGTGCCAGTACCATACTGTCTTGATGATGACAGCTTTGTAATAGAGCTTGAAGTCCGGAATTGTGATGCCACAGACTTTAGCTTTCTTTTTCAATATTCCTTTGGCTATTCGAGGTCTTTTCTGGTTCCATATAAATTTTAGGATTATTTGTTCTATTTCTTTAAAAAAATGGATGGGATTTTGATAGGGTTTGCATTAAATGTGTAGATTGCTTTAGGTAGAATAGACATTTTCACAATATTTGTTCTTCCAATCCATGAGCATGGAATATTTTCCCATTTCTTGGTGTCTTCCTCAATTTCTTTCATGAGTACTTCATAGTTTTCTGAGTATAGATTCTTTGCCTCTTTGGTTAGATTTATTCCTAGGTATCTTATGGTTTTCAGTGCGATTGTAAATGGGACTGACTCCTCAATTTTTCTTTCTTCTGTCTTGTTGTTAGTGTAAAGAAATGTGACTGATTTCTGTGCATTGACTTTATATCCTGACACTTTACTGAATTCCTGTATAAGTTCTAGCAGTTTTGGAGCAGAGCCTTTTTGTTTTTCCACATATAGTATCATATCATCTGCAAAGAGTGATAGTTTGACTTCTTCTTTGACAATTTGGATGCCTTTAATTTCTTTTTGTTGTCTGATTGCTGAGGCTAGGACTTCTAGAACTATGTTGAACAGCAGTGGTGATAATGGACATCTCTGCCGTGTTCCTGACCTTAGCGGAAAAGCTTTCAGTTTTTCTCCATTGAGAATGATATTTGCAGTGGGTTTTTCATAGATGGCTTTGATAATATTGAGGTATGTGCCTTTTATCCCTACACTTTGAAGAGTTTTAATCAGGAAGGGATGTTGCACTTTGTCAAATGCTTTTTCAGCATCTACTGAGAGTATCATATGGTTCTTACACTTTCTTTTATTAATGTATTGTTTCACATTGATGGATTTGCAGATGTTGAACCAACCTTGCAGCCCTGGAATAAATCCCACTTGGTCATGGTGAATAATCCTTTTAATGCACTGTTGTATCCTATTGGTCAGTATTTTGGTGAGAATTCTTGCATCTGTGTTCATCAAAGATATTGGTTCATAATTCTCTTTTTTGGTGGGATCCTTGTCTGGTTTTGGGATCAAGGAGATGCTGGCCTCATAGAATGAAGTTTGGAAGTTTTCCTTCCATTTCTATTTTTTAGAACAGTTTCAGGAGAATAAGAATTAATTCTTCTTTAAATGTTTGGTAGAATTCCACTGGGAAGCCGTCTGGTCCTGGACTTTTGTTTGTTTGGAGATTTTTGATGACTGTTTCAATCTCCTTACTAGTTATGGGTCTGTTCAGGTTATCTATGTCTTCCTGGTTCAGTTGTGGTAGTTTATATGTCTCTAGAAATGTATCCATTTCTTCCAGATTGTCAAATTTGTTGGTGTAGAGTTGCTTGTAGTATGTTCTTATAATTATTTGTATTTCTTTGGTGTTGGTTGTGATCTCTCCTCTTTCATTCATGATTTTATTTATTTGCATCCTTTCTCTTTTCTTTTGGATAAGTCTGGTCAGGGGTTTGTCAATCTTATTAATTCTTTCAAAGAACCAGCTCCTAGTTTTGTTGATTTGTTCTATTGTTTTTTTTTTTAGTTTCTATTTCATTGATTTCTGCTCTGATCTTTATGATTTCTCTTCTCCTGCTGGGTTTAGGCTTTCTTTGTTGTTCTCTCTCCAGCTCCTTTAGGTGTAGGGTTAGGTTGTGTATTTGAGACCTTTCTTGTTTCTTGAGAAAGGCTTGCACTGCTATATATTTTCCTCACAGGGCTGCTTTTGCTGTGTCCCACAGATTTTGAACAGTTGTGTTTTCATTATCGTTTGTTTCCATGATTTTTTTCAATTCTTCTTTAATTTCCTGGTTGATCCATTCATTTTTTAGAAGGATGCTGTTTAGTCTCCATGTATTTGCGTTCTTTCCAAATTTCCTCTTGTGATTGAGATCTAGCTTCAGAGCATTGTGGTCTGAAAATATGCAGGGAATGATCCCAATCTTTTGATACTGGTTGAGACCTGATTTATGACCCAGGATGTGGTCTATTTTGGAGAATGTTCCATATGCACTAGAGAAGAATGTATATTCTGTTGCTTTGGGATGGAATGTTCTGAATATATCTGTGATGTCCATTGGTCCAGTGTGTCATTTAAGGCCTTTATTTCCTTGTTGATCTTTTGCTTAGATGATCTGTCCATTTCAGTGAGGAGAGTGTTAAAGTCCCCTGCTATTATTGTATTACTGTCAATGTATTTCTTTGATTTTGTTATTAATTGGTTTATATAGTTGGCTGCTCCCATGTTAGGGGCATAGATATTTAAGATTGTTAGGTCTTCTTGTTGGACAGACCCTTTGAGTAGGATATAGTGTCCTTCCTCATCTCTTATTATAGTCTTTGGCTTAAAATCTAATTGATCTGATAGAAGGATTGCCACCCCAGCTTTCTTCTGATGTCCATTAGCATGGTACATTGTTTTCCACCCCCTCACTTTAAATCTGGAGGTGTCTTCGGGTCTAAAATGAGTTTCTTGTAGGCAGCATATTGATGGGTTTTGTTTTTTTATCCATTCTGATACCCTGTGTCTTTTGATTGGGGCATTTAGCCCATTAACATTCAGGGTAACTATTGAGAGATATGAATTTAGTGCCATTGTATTGCCTGTAAGATGACTGTGACTGTATATTGTCTCTGTTTCTTTCTGATCTACTACTTTTAGGGTCTCTCGTTGCTTAGAGGACCCCTTTCAATATTTCCTGTAGAGCTGGTTTGGTGTTTGCAAATTCTTTCAGCTTTTGTTTGTCCTGGAAGCTCTTTATCTCTCCTTCTATTTTCAATGATAGCCTAGTCAGATATAGTATTCTTGGCTGCATGTTTTTCTCGTTTAGTGCTCTGAATATATCATGCCAGTTCTTTCTGGCCTGCCAGGTCTCTGTGGATAGGTCTGCTGCCAATCTAATGTTTTTACCCTTGTATGTTATAGACTTCTTTTCCCGGGCTGCTTTCAGGATTTTCTCTTTGTCACTAAGACTTGTAAATTTTACTATCAGGTGATGAGGTGTGGACCTATTTTTATTGATTTTGAGGGGCGTTCTTAGCATCTCCTGGATTTTGATGTTTGTTCCCTTTGCCATATTAAGGAAATTCTCTCCAATAATTGTCTCCAATATACCTTCTGCTCCCCTCTCTCTTTCTTCTTCTTCTGGAATCCCAATTATTCTAATGTTGTGTCATCTTATGGTGTCGCTTATCTCTCGAATTCTCTCCTCGTGGTCCAGTATTTGTTTGTCGCTCTTTTGCTCAGTTTCTTTATTCTCTGTCATTTGGTCTTCTATGTCACTAATTCTTTCTTCTGCCTCATTTATCCTAGCAGTGGGAGTTTCCATTTTTGATTGCATCTCATTAATAGCTTTTTTGATTTCAACTTGGTTCTATTTTAGTTCTTTTATTTCTCCAGAAAGGGCTTTTATCTCTCCAGAGAGGGTTTCTCTAATATCTTCTATGCCTTTTTTGAGCCCGGCTAGAACCTTGAGAACTGTCATTCTGAACTCTAGATCTGTCATGTTACCAATGTCCGTATTGATTAGGTCTCCAGCCTTCGGTACGGCCTCTTGTTCTTTTTTTTGAGGTGAGTTTTTCTGCCTTGTCATTTTGTCCAGATAAGATTTGCCTTCTCCTGCTGTGGAATTCCACTGTTCTTGGTGACTGAAGTTGGTTTTGGATGGGTTTCTTGTTGATCTTCTGGGGGAGGGGCCTGTTATAGTGATTCTCAAGTGTCTCTGCCGCAGGTGGAATTGCACCGCCCTTGCCAGGGGCCGGGCTAAGTAATCCGCTCAGATTTGCTTTCGGGAGCTTTTGTTCCCTGAACGTTTTCCGTAGAGTTCCAGAGGACGGGAATGAAGATGGCAGCCTCCCAATCTCTCGGCCCGGAGGAGCCGAGAGCTTGGGGTTCCGCTCCTCAGTGCGCCCTCAGAGAAAAGCGCCCAACTGCCCCGCCTCTCTGGCCTGTGGTTGCGCCTTGAGGAAAGCAATCAATTGCTGGAATCTGGAGAAAAGCGCCACGTCGCTTCCGTCTGCATGGCCTCTGGCCGCGGTCCGAGCCCACCCAGCCTTTCAGAAAGTGATCGATTTTGTTTCTAGAATTGTTGCTCTTCTTCTCTTCGATTTCCTGTTGGATTTGTAGGTGTTCACAATGGTTAGATAAGCTATCTAGCTGATCTCCTGCTACCCGATGTCGTCTCAGCCTGCTACTTCTCCGCCATCTTGACTCTTCCCCCTCAACATGACAAAAATTTCTTAATCAAACTTAGTATCAAGTTGTACATGCCTGTTTAGCAATGATTACTTGAGCATAAAAGATCTTTGTCTTTGTTTTAATTGACAGGATTGTTATACCTATTTAAATGTTCTTTGGTGATAAGAGCTGTGAATTATTTAATCTCTAAAACCAATAGCAACTACTGAGAAGTAGAGCCTTTCTACTAAATCTAAATATCTAATCTAAATATTGATTTATAACTTTATAGGAGTAGTACCCTAATATCTCATTATTGTAAATTAGTAAAACCTAATCAATAATGGTGATATTGCAGAAAATTAAAATGAGATCTGTCCTGATCTGTGCCCTCCCTTTTCTTCACATTTGACAAGCTCTGATCAGTATGTTCTGGGACTAACTATTCCAAGACAAAAAGCTGCCATTTATAGTCTCTGGAAGTAAACTATTTGTTAAAATGACAACTTTTAAAGCTTTCAAAAACCAAAACCTTATAATGTCTAAAAGGATCTGCTTCTGAACTCCAAATTCGTGTGAATTTGAAATAGTCAATTTGAAACAAGAGCACCAAATAACTTTTGATATTTATAAAACATTTGCCTAAAATTCATAATTAAAATTATTTTCATCTTTTAGATTTATCTCTGCCAGCATATACTTTCTATATTTAATTGGATTTTTATTTTACTAAGAATAACCCAAGTTACAAAATTTGAGTTTTACTAGTTGGCTCTCTTTGAAGAAAAATAACTTGATTCCCCCAAATAGAATGAAGAACTATATTTCAAAAAATGTAGCGAGACAAAGAGAAAAAGAGTTAGACAATGCTATTTTTATATATATTATTGGATTGGAATTCAGTTCTTATCCTTTGAATTAATAAAACAGTTATGAAATTTCTTAGCTCAAAATGTTTTTTCTATGGTTTTATATAAAGACTTTGAGTTTTAATATTTTTCACAAATATCCTGGTGGATCAGAATGGATTTCCTCCAAGTTTACTTACAATAGAAGTTCAAAGGAAATATTCCTTTCTTATAATTACTATTTATAAACACTCTACATACTTCAAGCAGTTAAGTCGCTTTCATTATAATCAAATTCAGCAAAGATATTACACAATAGATATTGGGGTGGATGATTGAGAGTCACAATAAAACATATCTAAAAGGTAAAACATGCAAAGAACTCATAGTCTAGTATCGGGGATAAAGTTTGAGTATATTATTTCTTTTCCATTTGCTATAATAAATTAAAGAAAGAAAATACATAGTACAATGTTGTATAGCAGAAAAAAGTGATTGACTTGCTCAGGAAGAGGACAGAGATACCATTGCAAAAAACAAGGCTATCCACTGGATTTTGAAAAGGGCTCTCTAATGTGAGACAAAGAACATTATCAGAAGAGACAATAGCATGCATAGAAACACAGAAGCATGAACTAACATGGGTATTAAGGGGATGCATATCTAAAAGTGGCAGAATTTCAGGTGGCCTTATAGAAAGTAGGGGATGATTGACAGACATGTAATAGGGGAAAGTATACTAGCAACCACAAGAGAATCGCTGAAGATTTTAAGCTTGAATTAGACATGGTAGAATTCATATTTTAATAAGAGCATGTTTATAAAGTTGTAGGGAACAGATTATTGGAGGGAAGACAAAGTTGGAGGGATAGAGATGGTAAGTGTTCACCAAACCTGGTTCATCCTTCTTTCTCAGGCACATGGGAGAAAACTTAACCTTCCCTGGGTCTAACTCTGGCTACTAGGATCTGAATGAGGTTAAGACCATTTGTGATTTCTTCATGGTCTTCTCTGGTGAAAAACACTCTAAAGCCATAGGTCTCTCGTGTGGAAGGAATAAGTGCAAAGCACTAAGATGGATTTTAAAGATACAGATATAAGATACTACGTCAAGACCAATTACAATTGCACTGTAGGGAAGAAAGGGGAGAGATGTAGGAAATAAGGTCAAAATATAAACCAAGGGCCTTATCATACACATCGTAGAAACCTTGGCAAGAACTTTGCACGATAGGTGAAGTAAGAATGACAGTTCTTGCTAGAGATGACAAGAACTTGAATGTGTTAAAGCATCTAAATATTTGTCAGGTTTCTCCTTTATTTTGTTACTTCTCCCCAGAATGTTTATTTTCCAAATTTGAAAGGTTTTGCTACCTCCATGTCACCATTGAATCGATCCTCAAAATTGTACATATCTTTGGTATGTAGAATTCTATAATTATTTCTCTGAAATTATCCAAAGCTTTATAGTTGCAAAATGCCATAAACTTCTCTTTGTTTGTCCTCAGCTTCTCCACATTATGTGAAAATGAAGATCTGTTTCTATTTGGTATTCTTTTTTTTCCCCCCTAGGCCATAGTGATGATTATCACTTACGAATTTTCCATGTCTGTGGTCATAATTTGATATTTATCTGTCTGCTCATTTTATCTCCAGTATGCTTTTTTAAATTTTTCCTTTTTATTTTTTCTCATATTTTCTGGAACTCTTGTAATATGAACATATAGATGGCCAACATCAAATAGGTAAAAATTTCAGGTTTATAAACCTATTTCTTTCTTGAGCTCCAAGAAATATTTCCAAATGAGTGGTAAGTAGTCCCCCTTCATCAAAATATAATACATTTGAAATTAAACCCTTTTTATATCCATTCTCCAAGGTGCTCTCAAAATCCAAACTTTTAACTTCTCTGTGCCATGTTTTAAAATAATCTATTATTAAGTCTTGTTGAATATTCTTTAAAGCTTATCAATGGGATATTTTGTTGCATAAAAAGAAAAACAACATTTATGCTTAGTTAACAGTTGATTTCAGGTTTTTATATACTCATAAAACATAATTACAGCTATCCTACCTCAAAAATGTTTTGGTAATATACTATTTTCCTCTTGATGCTGCAACTAAGTACTACAAACTGAGTGGCTTAAATAACACAGTTTATTAAGTTTATTATCTTATTTTTCTGGAGGTCAGAAGTCTGAAATGTGTCTTAGTGAGCTTAGTGCTTGCAAGGCTACATTGCTTTTTGGTGACCTTAGTGAAGAAATGTTTTCCTTGCCTTTTCCAGCTTCTAGATCTCAACTGTATTCTTTACCTCCAGGTCCCATCCTTCTACCTTCTAAGCCATCAACTTCAAGCCAAATGTTTCTACACTGCCATTTCTCTTTCTCTGTCCCCTTCTTTGATTTATACATCAGGACCCTAGGGCCACCTGAATAATGCAAGATTATCTTTTCATCTCAAAGTCATTTTATTAAGAACTGTAATTCCACCTACAACCTGAATTCCCCTTTGCCATGCAACCTAATATAGTCACAAAGTCCAGGTATTAGAATGTGGTCAGCTGGAGATCATTATTTTGCTTATCACAGATAAATATAATCTTTTAAATATCAGTACACATTTGGAAATGAAATTCTTCCTAAACTTCACTAAGATTATATGGCACAGAGAATAACTCAAGTTTTCACAAGGAAAAGGTTATACACACTATTCTACATTTAATTTAAAACTAGGAGAAACTAAGCAGTATTCTTTATGATGATGATGATGATATTAATGATGATGATGATGATTATGACATTATTAGTTTTCAATGTAGTGTTCAAAGATTCATTAGTTGCATGTAGGTTTGGGTTCTTTATCTGGAATTCAAATCAATAGAACTTTAAACTTGCTCAGTTAAATATTATTTGTACTTCAAAATTATTATCGCCTTTTTTTTTTTTTTTAGCTATTTTAAGTGTTTGGTTTTTTTCCCACTTTATGTAACCTGCTCAGGAATAGAATCTAGAAATTACTTTTCCAATTACATGGCTAGATACCAATATTTCACAGATCAATATCTAAACATGGGTGATGGAACTACTTCTAGAAACTATGAAAAACTTTTTGTAAAAAACAGTTTTCTGAAAAATAATTTTAAAATATTCAATGGAAATATAACTCAGGAAATGAAGAAGAAAATAAAACTGAAAGCATATTTCTTATAATGATTTGGCAGCAAATGGATTTCTGTCAAATATAGTAATTCTACTTAAAAATAATAACATCCTGTAAAAAACTAAGAAAATATATTTAAAACACTGAAAAATGAAATTTATTGATAATGCATGAGTGCATGCTTAAATGCTTTTTATGGTGTTTATTTCTCAGGTGTACTGAGGAACATTTTATATACAGTAAAATTGGTCCTTTTTTGGTGTACAAGTCTATAGATTTTTGATGCAAATAAATACACAGCTGTATCACCAAATCAAGACATTTAGTATTCTCATTTCTCCAAAATGGTCCCTGCTCTCCTTTGTAGCTAATCCCCTAACTGTACCACAAACTCCTGAAAATCACTGATCTGTTGATTGAATATGTTGATTGAATATTTTACCTTTTTCAGAATATCATATAAGTGGAGTCATGTAGAATACAGCATTCTTAAGAGCACCTGGGTGATTCAGTCAGCTAAGCATCTGCTTTAGGCTCGGGTCATGATGCCAGAGTCCTGTGATTAAGCTCCATGATGGACTCCCTGCTCAACAGGGAGACTGCTTCTCCCTCTCTCTCTGCCTGCTGTTCTCCCTTCTTGTGCTCTCTGTATGTCAAATAAACAAACAAAAAAGTCTTAAAAAAAAGAATATAGAATTCTTAGTCTGACTTCAGTTAGCATATAGTCTTGGAGAATCTTCCATTCTGTTGCATTTATTAATAGTTCATTAGTTTGTTTTTCTATTTTTTTTAAGATTATTTGTTTAACTATTTAGAGAGAGAGAGAGCATGAGTAGGGAGAGCGACAGAGCTGAACGGAAAGAATCTTGAGCAGACTCTACGCTGAACACAGACCCTGACCTGGGGCTCAATCTCATGATCCTGAGATCATGGCCTGAGCCAAGATTAAGAGTTGGACACTTAACTGACCTGAACCACCCAGGTGCCCCCCCCTTTTAAGATTTTTAAAAGTTTATTTATTTATTGTAGTTCATTAGTTTTTTATTGGTGGGTAATATTCCATTGTATGAATGCACCACAGTTTGCTTCAACAGTTGAAGGACATTTGAGTTGTATTCATGTTCAGGTTATTGCCATAATGTTGTACAGATTTTTTTTTTTTATGGACATATATCTTCATTTAGTTTGGATAACTACCTTAGATGAGATTTGCTAAGACAGAAGGCACATGCATTTTAATTTCAATAAGAAACTTTTAATCTGTTTTCCAAAGTGACAGTAGCATTTTGCAGTCCCAGATCAGTATATGAGGTACAGTTTCTCCTCATCTTTGTTGCTATGTTACCGTTCGTGCAGTGTGTCTTGTGTGTTGGCTAGGGACTAGGAACCAGAGGGGGATTTTCTCAATTTCAGAGCTCCACTTGGCATTTTGCCATGCTGAATGGCCTTACTCCACCCTTCAGCAATAAAGTGATGTTGCTTGCACTACATGCTTAATTCCTGGTGAAGGCAAGAATGTTTCTTGATTATTCTACCCAGAGCTAAGTGTTAGGGATGCCCTTTGTTTCAGGTTCTCTGCATTAGTTTTCTTAGACCCCTACCTTTCCCCCCTGTGGCAGCCAAATTCTGCTTTGTGTCTGTACTTCCTGTTGGACAGTCATTTCCTGCCTTTTCTCTGGCTTTAGAAATTTATGCTTAATAAATATATAGGATCTTGATCCTAAAATGATTGCCTGTCCATCTTCCAGGGCAGAGATTTTTTCCTTCTATGTTTATGTCAATGGCATTCTTTTTCATTGCCAAAAAGTAGCAAGTTTTAAATCTTCACCTGCAGCAGCTGAAATTTTTGCTTTCAAAGAAAGATATGTCCAAGGAACTGCTTTATGCCTGACTCCCACAGGCAATAATCCTATTTTTTTGTGTCTGCATCACCAAAGAGCATTCTCTTTTGTCTCCAGTCCTATACCCAATCTTTCTCATGCACTCCAGGTAGAGGGCCATCGAAAAAGAGCTTGCAAATGAGTGCAAACTCCCTTTGTGTCTAGTGTCCCAATTCTTTTAGACTGACATACTTTTTGGCAGTCTGCACAAATTTTAGTTTTTCCTTATGTTGGATGGCAGCCAGATGGTATTCCTCCCAACCTATACTTCAAGGAAGAGTTTGTGTGTTTTATTCTTAGAGGTGCCATTCCTCTCTGAAATTCAGTTTCCTTAGTTGTCTAATGTTACCTCTATTTGTCGGCTCAAGATAAATTATGATTCCCAAATTTCTTAGTGGGAAAATTATTTTGAATTTTCTTTACCCCAAAGCAGATCAAAACCTTTGTTAAAGGCATCAAACACCTGTGAACTGAGGAACTTTAGTTTTTGGGGGGTGGAGAGCTATATTTATTCAAGTAGACATCTTTGTAAGAAATGATACCCGATCCTCCTCTCGTCTTTTAGTATTGAAATTTTAAACATATAAGAATGTTGAGCAGTACCAAGAAACAATTAAGTGTTTCCAATAATTATTAACACATAATCAATGTTGTATATCTATATCCCTCACCATGTTGCCCATACAGACACTGGGTACTGTCATCTGTAGATTCCATGAAAGTGCATTTTATATTTATTCTAATATCTCTTACTTGATATTTTGACCTTCTTGTTCTGTTATACACTCCCCAGGACTGGGTCTTCCTCCAGGATAAAGTGGTTAAAGGAAAGAATGACAAATAAAGAAACAAGGATTCCCTTCATTCATTCTCTTTGGACAACATACTTCCCACTTTCCCTGTTTCCCATTCAGGGAAAAGGAACCTACACTGCTGCAGATGATGATACAGGAATGTAGTTTAGGACTGGGGCATTATTTAAGGGACAGAACCTGGAGAGAAGGAAAAAAAGACAAAGCAAAAGGTTATCTGCATTTTCTCCCTATAACCTTCCTCTCCCCCAACCAGATTCTCTGACATTTTCAATTTCTACTAAGTATTATTATTTCAATATATCTTTATTATCATTCCATTCTTTAAATGATGAAAGTATATAATTTCATCATACAAATAAGAATCAGAATAAATTATCTTGGGGACAGAAGGACAAAATTTACAGAGATTAATTGTAAACATTTTTTAATTTAGAAACAAATATACCTCTCTAAAAGTGTATTTATAGGTAGATGATCTTGCAAATGAAGATATATGATAACAGATAATGTGTATAATATTCTGAGAAACATAAATAATAGTACCTAGAATATTACCCATGAATAATAATTGGGAACAACATAATCCAATCTTTTCATTTCATGGTTGGAAAATATTGAAGTTTAGAAAAGGTATAATTGTCTTCTCCAAGAGTATTAGTAAATAGAAGACTTGATGTTTAGTACACGTTGCTTCCATTTCAATTTTGTTATTTTCTTTTCCTTTTTTTTAAGATTTTATTTGTTTATTTGACAGACAGATCACAAGTAGGCAGAGAGGCAGGCAGAGAGAGAGGAGGAAGCAGGCTCCCCACAGAGCAGAGAGCCTGATGTGGGGCTCCATCCCAGGACCCTGGGATCATGATCTGAGCCAAAGGCAGAGGCTTTAACCCACTGAGCCACCCAGGTGCCCCTCATCTCAATTTTGAAATAAAAACTTTAACTTTGCCTCTCCTGCATCCACCTTCCTTGAAATATTTTTTGAAATTAACCTGTGTGAGATCACTGGTGTGAGAGTGAGGAAGGGGCCAAGCAAGGCATCAGTCTTCTTGTGGAGAAGGAACAAGTGAAGGAGGAAACAAGTGAGGCAGCAACTGGCGCTAAGTCAGGGCAAAATAGGGAGGTGACCGAGAAAATCAGCAGTGGCATGGAGTTAGGATCAGTTAAGAAGGTGACAAGTAAGGTAGTAGTCAGTGCTAGGTCAGGGTCAAAGAGCCACTGGTGTGACTACAGAAGAGAGGTCAGAGAGATACACTGGTGCTGGCTTGCAAATTAGAGGAAGGAAGCCACCAACTAAGGGATGTAGATAATCTCTAGTGGTTGGAAAATGTAACACAAAAACAAAACAAAACAGGATTGACAACAACAAACTCACAGTTCTCTAGTTCTAGAGTCTTGAAAAAGGAACATAGCCCTGTTGATGTGATTCCTTGATTTTAGCCAATAAGACTTATGTTAGACTTTTAACTTCTACAACAGTGAGATAATAAATTTTTGTTGTTTTAAGCCACTAAGTTTGAGATAATTTGTTACAGAAACAATAGAAAACTAATAGAAACACCAAGTTCCTGACTAGCAGAAAAGTTACAAGTATGGAGAGGGAAGAATCTAGAACAAATTCTGTGTGTCAGATTGAAATTGGAAGTAATGAAGTGAAATCTCGTGCATTTCAAGATATGGATATAAATAGAGCTATGGATTGACAGAGATATGAATGTATGTTGTGTGTGTGTGTATGCACACACAGATACTTGTGTGTGTGTGTGTATATATACACACACATGTGTATGCCATCTATATGGGTGTTTGCACTTCTTATCTGAGATCATTGATGTAGCCTGGCAGTAGCAATATTCCATTAGCAAGGAGCATACATGGTACTCATATTTTGGCTTCCAAATGCCACTTTTTACTTAAAGGAACAAGGATTTCTAAGAAAAATGTCTGGTTTCAGGAATGAGTAAGGAAATTATTAGATAAACCTGGAAAATCTTGTGCCAGAAAGTAAGAGAATATCAAAAAAGGCATGAGATCTTCTTAAAAAAAAATAAAAACAGAGGAGGAGTCAAGATGGTGGAGAAGTAGCAGGCTGAGACTACATCAGGTAGCAGGAGATCAGCTAGATAGCTTATCAATCCATTGCAAACATCTACAAATCCAACAGGAGACCGAAGAGAAGAACAGCAACAATTCTAGAAACAGAAAATTGACCACTTTCTGAAACGCAGGACCACCAGAGAAGTGAATCCAAAGCGATGGGAAGATAGACTGTGGGGGGAAGGGGCCGGCTCCCGGCAAGCGGCGGAGCAATGGAGCACAAAATCAGGAACTTTAAAAGTCTACTCCACTGAGGGACATTGCTCCAGAGGCTAAACTGGGGTGAAGCCCACGTGGGGCCAGTGTGGCCCCAGGTCCCGTGGGGTCACAGAAGGATCGGGGGTGTCTGAGTGTCACAGAGCTCACAGGTATTAAAGTGGGGAAGCCAGCTACAGAGACAGAGCCGAGGAGTGAGCTCTCAGCTCAGGGTTACCTTGAACCGGTCGCAGGCTGGGTGAGCTCGGAACGCAGCCAGAGGCCAGGAACATGGGAGTGATTGAGCATTGTCCCTGAGGGTGCACTGAGGAGTGGGGCCCCGAGCTCTCGACTCCTCCAGGCCGGAGACTGGGAGGTCACCATTTTCATTTCCGTCCTCCGGAACTCTACGGAAAGCGTTCAGGGAACAAAAGCTCCCGAAAGTAAACCCTAGCAGATTACTTAGCCGAGCCCCTGGTAAGGACGGTGCAATTCCGCCTGGGGCAAAAACACTTGAGAATCACTACAACAGGCCCCTCCCCCAGAAGATCAAAAAGGACCAAGTTCACGTACCAAGGAGAACAGCAGAATCCCAGAGAAGGAGAAAGCAAAACATGGACTTCATGGCTTTCTCCCCGTGATTCCTTAGTCTTGCAGTTAATTTAATTTTTTTTAATTTAATTTTTTTTCTTCTAAATTTTTTTTAACTTTTACCCTTTCCTATTTTAATGTTTTTTAACTAGTTTATCTTAACGAGACCTTTCATAAAAAAATAATAATAATCTTTTTTGAACCTTCATTATTATAGTCATATTTTATCCTTCATTGTATCTAACTTTATTTTTGGTATACACATAGGGTTTTTTCTTCTAAAAAATTTGGGGTACAACTTCTTCTAATAGATCAAAATATGCCCTAAATCTACCTCCGGGCTTGTTCTAGTCTCCAGCCCAAGCAAAATCTCTCCACTTTCTTTTTCTTTATTCTCCCAACCAACTTACTTTATCAACTCCTTTTTTAGAAATTAAAAAAAATATATTTTTTTCATCTTTATAGGCATATTCCATCCCTTCACTGTGTTTACCCTTATATATGTTTTTCATTTTTTAAAATTTTGGGAGGTAGTTTCTTCTAAGAGACCAAAATACTCCCAAAATTAAGTGGGTGTCACTGTTCTAGCCACCAGTCTAGTATATATATATATTTTTTTCTTTTTTATATATTTTTTAAATTTGTTTCTTTTTTTTTAAATTTTTTTCTGAACTTTTTTTAAATCCCCTTTCTCCCCCCAATGATTTGGGGTCTCTTCTGATTTGGCTCAAGTGCATTTTCTGGGGTCTTTGCCACCCTTTAAATATTTTATTTGCTCCTTCCTATATTCTTATCTGGACAAAATGACAAGGTGGAAAAACTCACCACAAAAAAAAGAACAAGAGGCAATACCAAAGGCTAGGGCCCTAATCAATATGGACATTGGTAATATGTCAGATCTAGAGTTCAGAATGACGATTCTCAAGGTTCTAGCCGGGCTGGAAAAAGGCATGGACGACATTAGAGAAACCCTCTCTGGAGAGATAAAAGCCCTTTCTAGAGAAATAAAAGAAATAAAATCTAACCAAGTTGAAACCAAAAAAGCTATTAATGAGGTGCAATCAAAAATGGAAACTCCCACTGCTAGGATAAATGAGGCAGAAGAAAGAATTAGAGATATAGAAGACCAAATGACAGAGAATAAAGAAGCTGAGCAAAAGAGAGACAAACAAATACTGGACCACGAGGAGAGAATTCGAGAGATAAGTGACACCATAAGACAAAACAACATTAGAATAACTAGGATATCAGAAGAAGAAGAAAGAGACAGGGGAGCAGAAGGTATATTGGAGAGAATTATTGTAGAGAATTTCCCTAATATGGCAAAGGGAACAAGCATCAAAGTCCAGGAGGTGCAGAGAAACCCCCTCAAAATCAATAAGAATAGGTCCACACCTCATCACCTGATAGTAAAATTTACAAGTCTTAGTGACAAAGAGAAAATCCTGAAAGCAGCCCGGGAAAAGAAGTCTGTAACATACAAGGGTAAAAATATTAGATTGGCAGCGGACTTATCCACAGAGACCTGGCATGCCAGAAAGAACTGGCATGATATATTCAGAGCACTAAACAAGAAAAACATGCAGCCAAGGATACTATATCCAGCTAGGCTATCATTGAAAATAGAAGGAGAGAGAAAGAGCTTCCAGGACAAACAAAAGCTGAAAGAATTTGCAAACAGCAAACCAGCTCTACAGGAAATATTGAAAGGGGTCCTCTAAGCAAAGACAGACCCAAAGGTAGTAGATCAGAAAGGAACAGAAAATATACAGTAACAGTCATCATACAGGCAATACAATGGCACTAAATTCATATCTCTCAATAGTTACCCTGAATGTTAATGGGCTCAATGCCCCAACCAAAAGACACAGGGTATCAGAATGGATAAAAAAACAAAACCCATCAATATGCTGCCTACAAGAGACTCATTTTAGACCCGAAGACAGCTCCAGATTTAAAGTAAGGGGGTGGAAAACAATTTACCATACTAATGAACATCAGAAGAAGGCTGAGGTGGCAATCCTTATATCAGATCAATTAGATTTTAAGCCAAAGACTATAATAAGAGATGAGGAAGGACACTATATCATACTCAAAGGGTCTGTACAACAAGAAGATCTAACAATTTTAAATATCTATGCCCCTAATATGGGAGCAGCCAACTGTATAAACCAATTAATAACATAATCAAAGAAATACATCAACAATGATACAATAAGAGTAGGGGACTTTAACAGTCCCCTCATTGAAGATAAGATCATCCAAGCAAAAGATCAACAAGGAAATAAAGGCCATCAAGGACACACTGGATCAGATGGACATCACAGATATATTCAGAACATTCCATCCCAAAGCAACTGAATAAACATTCTTCTTTAGTGCACATGGAACAGTCTCCAGAATAGATCACATCTGGGTCACAAATCAGGTCTCAACTGGTATCAAAAGATTGGGATCATTCCCTGCATATTTTCAGACCATGATGCTCTGAAGCTAGAACTCAATCACAAGAGGAAATTTGGAAAGAACGCAAATACATAGAGACTAAACAGCATCCTTCTAAAGAATGAATGGGCCAACCAAGAAATTAAGGAAGAATTGAAAAAATTCATGGAAACAAATGATAATGAAAACACAACTGTTCAAAATCTGTGGGACACAGCAAAGGCAGTCCTGCGAGGAAAACATATAGTGGTACAAGCCCTTCTCAAGAAACAAGAAAGGTCTCAAATACACAACCTAACCCTACACCTAAAAGAGCTAGAGAGAGAACAACAAAGAAAGCTTAAACCCAGCAGGAGAAGAGAAATCATAAAGATCAGAGCAGAAATCAGTGAAATAGAAACCAAAAAAACAATAGAACAAATCAACAAAACTAGGAGCTGGTTCTTTGAAAGAATTAATAAGATTGACAAACCCCTGGCCAGACTTATCAAAAAGAAAAGAGAAAGGACGCAAATAAATAAAATCATGAATGAAAGAGGAGAGATCACAACCAACACCAAAGAAATACAAACGATTATAAGAACATATTATGAACAACTCTATGCCAATAAATTTGACAATCTGGAAGAAATGGATGCATTCCTGGAGACATATAAACTACCACAACTGAACCAGGAAGAAATAGATAACCTGAACAGACCTATAACCAGTAAGGAGATTGAAATAGTCATCAAAAATCTCCAAACAAACAAAAGCCCAGGGCCAGATGGCTTCCCAGGGGAACTCTACCAGACATTTAAAGAAGAAATAATTCCTATTCTCCTGAAACTGTTCCAAAAAATAGAAATGGAAGGAAAACTTCCAAACTCATTTTATGAGGCCAGCATCACCTTGATCCCAAAACCAGACAAAGATCTCATCAAAAAAGAGAATTACAGACCAATATCCTTGATGAACACAGATGCAAAAATTCTCACCAAAATACTAGCCAATAGGATCCAACAGTACATTAAAAAGATTATTCACCACGATCAAGTGGGATTTATTCCAGGGCTGCAAGGTTGGTTCAACATCCACAAATCAATCAATGTGAAACAATACATTAATAAAAGAAAGAACAAGAACCATATGATGCTCTCAATAGATGCTAAAAAAGCATTTGACAAAGTACAGCATCCCTTCCTGATCAAAACTCTTCAAAGTGTAGGGTTAGAGGGCACATACCTCAATATCATCAAAGCCATCTACGAAAAACTCACCGCAAATATCATTCTCAATGGAGAAAAACTGAAAGCTTTTCTGCTAAGGTCAGGAACATGGCAGGGATGTCCATTATCACCACTGCTATTCAACATAGTACTAGAAGACCTAGCTTCAGCAATCAGACAACAAAAAGAAATTAAAGGCATCCAAATCGGCAAAGAAGTCAAACTATCACTTTTTGCAGATGATATGATACTATATGTGGAAAACCCAAAAGGCTCCACTCCAAAACTGCTAGAACTTGTACAGGAATTCAGTAAAGTCTCAGGATATAAAATCAATGCACAGAAATCAGTTGCATTTCTCTACACCAACAACAAGACAGAAGAAAGAGAAATTAAGGAGTCAATCCCATTTACAGTTGCACCCAAAACCATAAGATACCTAGAAATAAACCTAACCAAAGAATCTATACTCAGGCAAAGAATCTATACTCAGAAAACTATAAAATACTCATGAAAGAAATTGAGGAAGACAAGGAAATTGAAAAATGTTCCATGCTCCTGGATTAGAAGAAAAAATATTGTGAAAATGTCTATGCTACCTAAAGCAATCTACACATTTAATGCAATCCGTATCAAAATACCATCCATTTTTTTCAAAGAAATGGAACAAATAATCCTAAAATTTATATGGAACCAGAAAAGACCTCGAATAGCCAAAGGAATATTGAAAAAGAAAGCCAAAGTTGGTGGCATCACAATTCCGGACTTCAAGCTCTATTACAAAGCTGTCATCATCCAGACAGTATGGTACTGGCACAAAAACAGACACATAGATCAATGGAACAGAATAGAGAGCCCAGCAATAGACCTTCAACTCTATGGTCAACTAATCCTCGACAAAGCAGGAAGGAATGTCCAATGGAAAAAAGACAGCCTCTTCAACAAATGGTGCTGGGGAAATTGGACAGCCACATGCAGAAAAATGAATTTTTTTTTACAAATGTTTTCCTTACACCACACACGAAAATAGACTCAAAATGGATGAAGGACCTCAATGTGAGAAAGGAATCCATCAAAATCCTTGAGGAGAACACAGGCAGCAATCTCTTTGACCTCAGCCGCAGCAACTTCTTCCTAGGAACATCACCAAAGGCAACAGAAGCAAGGGCAAAAATGAACTATTGGGATTTCATCAAGATCAAAAGCTTTTGTACAGCAAAGGAAACAGTTAACAAAACCAAAAGACAACTGACAGAAAGGGAGAAGATATTTGCAAACGACATATCAGATAAAGGGCTAGTATCCAAAATCTATAAAGAGCTTAGCAAACTCAACACCCAACGAACAAATAATCCAATCAAGAAATGGGCAGAGGACATGAACAGACATTTCTGCAAAGAAGACATCCAGATGGCCAACAGACACATGAAAATGTGCTCCACATCACTCGGCATCAGAGAAATACAAATCAAAACCACAATGAGATACCACCTCACATCAGTCAGAATGGCTAAAATTAACAAATCAAGAAATGATAGATGCTGGCGAGGATGCAGAGAAAGGGGAACCCTCCTACACTGCTGGTGGGAATGCAAGCTGCTGCAACCACTCTGGAAAACAGCATGGAGGTTCCTCAAAAAGTTGAAAATAGAGTGACCCTATGACCCAGCAATTGCACTACTGGGTATTTACCCTAGATACAAACGTAGTGATCCAAAGGGGCACGTGCACCCGAATGTTTATAGCAGCGATGTCCGCAATAGCCAAACTATGGAAAGAGCCTAGATGTCCATCAACAGATGAATGGACAAAGAAGATGTGGTATATATACACAATGGAATACTATGCAGCCATCAAAAGAAATGAAATCTTGCCATTTGCAAAGACGTGGATGGAATTAGAAGGTATTATGCTTAGCGAAATAAATCAATCGGAGAAAGACAACTATCATATGATCTCCCTGATATGAGGAAGTGGAGATGTAACATGGGGGGTTTGGGGGGTAGGAAAAGAATAAATGAAACAAGATGGATTGGGAGGGAGACAAACCATAAGTGACTCTTAATCTCACAAATCAAACTGAGGGTTGCTGGGGGGAGGGGGGCCGGGAGAGGGGGTTCATAGACCTGTACCCCTGGGGATAAAAATACATTATATGTTTATAAAAAAATAAAAAAATAAATTAAAAAGCAAAAACAACAACAACAACAACAACAAAAAACCCAGCTTAAAGAGGCTTCCAGTAGCCAACCCAGGACAATTTGGGCATTAATATAAAGAGTAACAGATTATAATATAACAAATAACAGATGAGTTCATAATGATATAAAGAAGAAAATGGAAAGAAGAGCACACTCTAACTTATAGCAGTAGGACAACTAATAAAAGTAGAGAAGATGAAATTAGAAAATAATCTTTTGGAAAATATCACAGTATTAGTTGTCTAGATAAGATTTTTATCAATGGATGCTAAAAATGTAATAGTTTAATGAGGGAAAATTGTATTTTCACAGTATCAAAGTATCTCCCTACAATTTTTTAGTAATTAAAGCAGGAAATATGGAAACTTTACAATAGAGAAAGGTAGCACCTCTACCAGCTGATCATAGTTAACATTTTCCAGCAATGACATAAATCAACATCATGTGTCATATTTATGCTAAATATATGTAACCTAAATAATCATGAAACATTAGGTAATCCCAAATTGAAGAACAGTCTACAAAATAGTAGGCTTATAATTTTAAAGAAAAAATTAAGATTTTAAGTTTTGTTTTGTTTTAAGTAATCTCTACACCCCATGTGGGATTCAAACTCATGACCCTGAGGTCAAGAGTTGCAAGCTCTTCTGACTGAGCCAGCATGGGCCCCATTTTTTAAAAGTTTCTTTCTTTCTTCCCCTCTCTTTCTTTGTTTCTTTCTTTCTTCTTTTTCCTTCCTTCCTCCCCTCCTTCCTTCCTTTCTCTCTCCTTCTTTCTTCTTTTCTTTTCTTTTTTTCTTCTCTTATAATCTGTACATCCAATGTGGGGTTTGACCTCACAATCTCAAGATGAAGAATCAATGCTCTGCTGACTGAGCCAGTCAGGTGCCCCTGAAAAGTTAGGATTCTAAAAGACAAGACTGGATTTTAGGATTTTAAGAGACTGAGGAATAGTTTTAGATTGATTGATTCAAGAGATATGGCAAACAAATGATACTCCCGACCATGGATTGGATTCATTTGATCTGGAGATGGTAGTATTTACCAATATCAATTTTCCTATTTTACAGGGTTATGCTATAGAGCAGAATACCCTTCTTTTAGGAAATAAACATTTAATTATTTAGCTATAATGGGACATCATGCCTGCATACACACAAATATATGAGAGCAAAGAATGAGGCAGTATTGATGTAATATTAAAAATTGGAGAATTTAGATGAAGAATAAAATATTTTTGAGCTTCTTTTTATTATATTTGTTACTTTTTAGTCATTGTGAAAATTTTTCAAAATAAAAAGTGAAGGAAAATGACTATCAAATAGCTACCATGAATAACTTTACTCACAGAATTATGCTGTTGCTAGAATGACTTCTAATATCAAGGATGTCCTTTTTCTGGTATATTTTTGTTTTCTTCAAATGTATACTATATTAATAAACATAATTTAATTTTCCTGTGTTCAGGGTATGATTTTATGTACCCATAATAAACATCTCATGATATTTATCTAATAACATCTTTGAAAATTATGAACATTTAAGGATTTTAAAATTTATATCATATCTACATCTATTTCTGTTACATTACCACCTCTTTTCCTAGACCAACTCTTATGGTTTTATATAGATCAAATATATTAAGATAAACATCAGAAAAATTGATTCATATAGATAATAAATATCATCTTAGAAAAATACTAGGATAAGAAATAATAACAACATCAAATTTGGTATCACACAGTAATGGTTATACTTAAAGACTAGAACACATATTTTATCTTTGATTTCATTACTATCTTTTTATTAGTAGATTCAATTGACAACCATTTGCATTGTATAAGTAAATTGATGGTGATGAAAACTTTCAAAGAATTTCCTCTTCTAATGATTCAGGAGATCCTATTCATACCTATGAAACTAAGCAACAAAATTTTTTTTTTTTCCCAAAAGATTTTCATGTCTGCTCCCGAGTGCTAAATGTTGACATTGGTGATAGATGATAGATGATAGCTTTTTAGTCACTAATGATAGTCATTATCTATCATTAGATGATAGATAGAAAGGAGATAAATGAAATACTTGGCTATTCAATATTATACTTAAAATTTGAGAATATTATGTTACAGATAACATAAACTTAATAACATAATAACTTGGAAAGATACATTATTTTATCTTCTTTACAATTTTTTTTCCATAAGAATTTTTAATTATGGCAAATATTGATTCAGTATATGGTTTATGAGTGGTGTTAATCATAAATTTTATTCACAAAGCTAATTTTGAAAACATAAACTATTAAATTTTTTAAGTGACCACCATTTATTCAATTATATCTTTAAATAAGTTTACATTTTTTTTAGTATTTTTCTGTCAATTGATTTTTTAAATGCTTTATTAAAACTTTTGTCAGAAAATACACAATTCTTAAGGGTATAGCTGACTGGATTATTCCAAAGTGAGCACACACACCCTTGTAATGACACCAAAGTCAAGAAATAGAACATGACCAGCATCCCCAGAAATTCTCTTTGTTCACTACCAAGTAGCCTCCTGTCTCCTCACAGTTACCATTCTTTTGACTTATCATATCAAACATTCATTTTGTCTGTTCTTGAACCTTAATAATTGAAATCATACAGTATGTATTTTTTTGTGTCTGACTTCTCTCACTCAACATCATTTTATAAAATTAAGTTTATATATTTCATAAGGTACATTTGGACAAATTTTAAATAGGAATTTAAAAATAGAAGAATTTTGAAAAACTAACCTGATACTCAAATAATACCTAATGAAATAAACCATAATTATTATTTTCATTTTTGAGTAGAAGTTCACTTAGATAATGAGAAAAATCAAAGGCTTTAGGACATTTACAGTTATAATGTTGAATATGTGTTTTTTACCTCTTGATAGTAAGGGAATTCTAGCCACCTTCACAGCAAACTCTCTGCACATTAATTAAATGCAAAAATTCTCTGTTACTGAGTATTTTTAGAAATCCAAAGTTTTATGAAGAAAATATAAGATAGGTTTATGTTTCCTGGAATGAATTAAATACTTTCATCTTTTTTCATAAAAAAACAAGGGACAGGCATTGGACTCTGATGCACATTTTTCATTAAAGAAATATAACATGGCTGGTTGGCTGGTGTCCAAACCATTAGTCTTTAATTTGTTTCCTATTCACTAGAGGTGTGTTTGAAGGAAAACTAGAATACCACTGAGAAAACAGAGTAGAAACACCTAGGAAAAAATTTAGGAACACCTTATTCCATTACATGTGTGGAAAACCATCAAAGAATTAAATCACAACCTTTAATTTACCTTTTGGAATTGTTTCTATAAATAATATATAATTGCCTAATATTTAAAAGAAAATCCTGAAAAATGACACCTAAAAAGCTTAGAATTTAGAGTGTACTGTGAAATCATACTCTTTATATACTTCATGTACACACACACACACACACACACATTAATTTGAAGAAAATGAATAAGACACAAGAGCTCACTCAAGTTAACAGTAGAATTTATATCTTAACAGAAAAAAGTAAAAGAGCAGATGAACTGCCAAAATGACTACCAAAAGTATAAAACCTATAGAGCAAGTTTCTTTGTAAAATTTTTTCCTGTTTTATTTTTATTGTCACAGTTTGGAGTTTTTGCAAATGTTTCTAAAGATATTTGTGAATCAGAACAATTACCAACTCCTAGAATTTATATACACATTTATATTTTTATATATATATGTATTATCTGAAGACAAGAAAATATAGAAAGAATGATATTTCTTTTCTGTATCTAGTGTAGATTTTGCATACACACACACACACACACAGAGCTACTGGCTTGGAAAAAAATAACTATACAATATTTCCTATATGATATTTCCAGTTTTGTATAAACACAATTTTAAAATAAAATTGGTAATTGAGTCTTGGGGTGATAGTGAGTTTGCCAAAGTGTTATACCATTCCTTAATTAATCCCATTTAGTGCATCTTTCCTGCTTTAACTCTTTCAAAAATTTGTGATGTAGAAATTCTTAAAAATTGCCCACTCTTATCTTCCACTCTTTTCTGCTCTTCTGTATCAAAAGGAAAACATCTCTCTTTTTTCTGAGACACAACTTATAGCTTCAATTCCCTCCTGTTCTTCTACCTCTTAAATTATCCGTCAAGTAAATATTCTTCATTTATGTTTTATGTCTTCCAATTTTATTCAATAATTTTCTTTTTTAAAACCATTGGTAACTTCTTTATTACTATATTGTATCTGTTGAGGTTGTTGATGAAAACATAGTGTTTTACCAATTGACACCCCTATAATTTCAAGTTCTACAGCTTTGAAATGGGGTTCCTAGTGTCATATATCCATCCTCCTACTTGCTTTGTATATCTTTAGTTATTTCTTTTATTACCTCCAAATAATTAAGCCACTCCTTTATTTTATTTACTCTAAGTAGATGGTATTATTACATAATGTAGAGGAAAATCATGAGACATCAGTCTTAATTTTCTCACCTAAATACACATCCCTCTGATGAAATCCTTTACATAACAATTATCCTTATCCCTTCTCCTATGTAAAATGAGTGCCCCCCCTTACTTGCCAATCTCTAAACATACTCCTTTCTATTCTCTTTTTAAAACTACACAAAGCAACACAATAACTAAAACGATTACAAATGCATATATAGCACACTCACCCATGATCCTTTACATTGCTTTTCTTCCCTTTCAGCCAAATTTCTTGAAGAGACAATTATTTTCCTGACCTCTATATCCTCACTCCCCATTCAATATACAATTCCCTTAACTATTATATAGTTTATTATTATTTCAAATTCACTGACCCCATGTAAAAGAATTATACATCCTCATCTTTTAAGTTATTGCTGTGTTCATTTGTGATCAATAAAATCCTCAAACTCATTGACTGTTACCAGATTTAGAAATATAAGTTGCTATGGTTAATGGAAATGAGCAAAATGATCAATTGTTTGTCCCAGTAGAAATTTTAAGCACCACTGCACCTCTGCCTGGCTACATCCTTTGCTTTTCTCTCCATTGCAAGGACTGTAGGTCAAGATATAAGCTAACCTTTCATCAGAAGACACATGAAGCTGAGCCATAGCTGACACTAGCCAACATGTAACAAAAACAAAGAATAGAGTTTTGTTCTTGTAAGCAAGCTGAGTTTGTATTGTTGTTGTTGTTTTGCCATAGCATAGTAAAATGTTAATAATACACAAAATATACCAGAAGGCACAATTTTGGAATTTAGAAAAATGATGAGATGTGTTATGCAATGGAGAAACATTTGATAGCACTATCAAAAGTAGAAATGTGGAAGAAAGTTATACATCAAGTAAACTTGTGGATTTAGTGTACTTGCCTGAGATGGGCTGAATTTAATAAGGTAATACAAGTAATAGATGAGCTGAAAAATGATTGCCATTGCCAAACACAAATGAAGAGAAAACAGGAGAATTATGGGACTTTCAAGATTGAAGGATAAAATTATTACTAATAGCCAACAATTAAAGACAAAATATAGTGTCAATTGTTGCTGAAAAATCAGTTTCATGGAATTGTCCAAGTCTAAAGTCTGATCATGAATTCCTTTGTTAAATCTCTGATTTGATTTGATTGACTCTCAGCTAGTATTTTAACCATAACAAGAGTCTTAGAGAAATGAGACTAAAGATATTGTTCCTCCAAAGAAAACTGATGAGCTCCAGGGACTTGCAAATGAGTACAGAAAATAAAAAGCATATCTACAAGAAAATTCTATAGACTATTAGTAAAAAGAGGGTAACTTAGCTTTTATGTGTTGAGTTGTTTCTCCCAAAAAGATACACTGAAGTCCTTTTTTATGGTGCTGCAGAATGTGATCTTATTTAGAAATGAGTTCATTCGAATGTAATCATTTAAAATGAGGTCATACTGGAGTTGCATGTGGCTTTAATCCACTATAACTGGTATTCTTACAAGAAGATAGAAATTTAGACACAGACATAGACACCAGAGCAAGACAGCTATGTGAATATAGGGACATAGATTGTAGTTAGGCTACCACAAACTAAAAAATATATGGGTTTACTGGAACTGACAGGGCATGAAGAGATTCTCCCCTAGAACTTCAGGGAGAGTATGTCCCTGCCAACACCTTGACTTTGGAATTCTAACTTCCACTATAATTCAAAAATAAACTTTTTGTTGTTTTTAAAGACCTAGTTTATCATTCTACTATGCCTGCATTAGCCTGATGTCAAAACCACATAAAGATAATACAAAACAAACAAACAAACAAAAACAACTATAGACCAATACACCAAACATAATAAAATACCTGGGAATGAATTTAACTAAGGTGGTGAGACCTCTACTCTGAAAACTATAAGACATTGATAAAAGAAATTGAAGAGGACATACACAAGTGGAAAGATGTTTCATTTTCATGGATTAGAAGAACAAATATTAAAATACCCTGGAAGGACAAAGCATATTACCCAAAGCAATCTACAGATTTAATACAATTTCTTTCAAAATACCAATAGAATTTTTCACAGAACTAGAACAAATAATCCTAAAATTTGTGGGGAACACCTAAAACACTGGATATCCAAACCAATCTTGGAAAAGAAAACAAAACTGGAGTCATCACAATTTCAGGTTTTGAATTACACAATAAAGCGCTATTAATTAGAACAGAATGGTATTGGCAAAAATAGATACCTAGATCAGTGAAAACAGGATAGAAAGCCTAGAAACAAATCCATGATTATATGGTCAATTAATCTTTGACAAAAGAGCAAAGAATATGCAAAGGAAAAATTGGACAGTTACATGCAAAAGAATGAAACTGGACCACTTTCTTGCACTATACACAGAAATAAATGCAAAACATATTAAAGACCTAAATGTGAGACCTGAAACCATAAAAATACTTGAAGAGAGCACAGACAGTAACTACTCTGACATTGGCCATAGCAACATTTTTCTAGATAATGTCTCCTGAGGCAAGGAAACAAAAATAAAAATGAACTATTGGGACTATGTCAAAATAAAAAGCTTCTGCACAACAAAGGAAACAATCAACAAAACTAAAAGATAACCAACTGAATTGAAGAATATATTCACAAGTGACATATCTGATAAAGGGTTAGAATTCAAAATATATAAAGACCTTATAAAACTCAACACCCAAAACCCAAATAATCCAATTAAAAAATGGGCAGAACACACCAACAGAAATTTCTCCAAAGAAGATGTACAGATGGCCAATTGGCACATGAAAAGATGCTCAACATCATTCATCATCAGGGAAATACAAATCAAAACTACAATGCCTTGTCACCTCATACCTGTCAGAATGTCTAAAATCAAAAACACAAGAAACAATAAGTGTTGCCAAGGACATAGAGAAAAAAGAACCCTCATGCATTGTAAGTGGGAATGCAAATTTCTGCAGCCACTGTGGGAAACTGTTGAGGTTCTTCAAAAAGTTAAAAATAGAACTACCCTACAATCCAGTAATTGAACCACTGGGTATTTACCCGGGGGGGGGGGGGGACACTAATTTGAAAACATATATACATTCCTATGTTTATTGTAGCATTATCAACAATAGTAAAACTATGGAAACAACACACGTGTCCATCTATATATGAGTGGATAAAGAAGAGGTCTATATATAAGAATATCATTCAGCCATACAAAGAATGAAATTTTGTCATTTGCAACACCATAGATGGAGCTAGAGAATAGGATGCTAAGCTAAATAAGTCTGTCAGAGAAAGACAAATACCATATGATTATATGTGGAATTTAAGAAACAAAACAAATGAAAAAAGGGAAAAAAAAGAGAAACAAACCAAGAAACAGAGTTTTAACTATAGAGAACAAACTGATGGTTACAAGAGGGAAGGTGGGTGGGGGGATGGGTAAAACACGTGGAGGGGACTAGAGGTACACTTAACCTGATGAGCACTGAGCAATGTATAGAATTGTTGAATCACTATATTGTATACCTGAAAGTAATAGAACACCATGTGTTAACTATACTGGAAATAAAATTAAAACCTTAGAAAAAAGAAGTTGGTAAAAAATACAATAAGATAAAATTAAAAAAATAAATGTGTAGTTTATGTTATCACTGAAACCCTAGGAAACTAGTACACCAGCAACCTCTAACTAATACAGTGGCCCTCTACAGTGTTCAGCCCAGACTACTCTCCCAAATATCCCAAATTTCAGTATTAAATATCCAAAACCCTGTATTCTATTTTGTTTTATTTTTAAAGATTTATTTATTTATTTATTTGAGAAAGAGAGAGAGCAGGGAGGAGGGGTAGAGGGAGAGGAAGAGAGAGTCTTAAGATTACATGCTGAATGCAGAGCCCAGGGTGGGGCTTTATCCCAGGACACTGAAATCACTACCTGAGCCAGAACCAGGAGTTGAACGCTCAACTGACTAAACAATCCAGGGGCCCTATAAAACCCTCATTTTAAATAGTTGGCCCTGGGGTGCCTGGGTGGCTCAGTTGGTTAAGTGTCTGCCTTTGGCTCAGGTCGTGATCCCAGAGTTCTGGTTTTAGACCCTGCATCAGGCTCCCAACTCAGTGGGAAGTCTGTGTCTCCCTCCCACTGTGGCTCCCCCTGCTTGTGCTCTCTCACCTGCTCTCTCTCTCAAATAACATATAAATAAACAAATAATTATATAAATACATACATACATACATACATGAATACCTGACCCTTCAAACCAAATATATATCCTAAGCAAAATACATCACATTCCCCCTAATTATTGTTAATCACCTATATGCTTTTCCGTTAGTTGGTGACACCACCATCCAGTGATCATGCAAAGCAAAAGTCTGGGGTTAATTCTTAACTTCTTTCCCCATTTTTTCTCCCACGTATCATTCACTTTTTATATTATCTCTTAAAATTGTCCTAAATACGTCACTGCCAACTCTACTTTGGTTCCTGGGCTTATCCTCTCACACATGGGCAGTTAACTTGACGCATAGATCATTCTACTCTTTTCTCTTTGTCACCACTCCCACACTGTGATCCTCAGAGAATTTATTCTCATTTTCTTTTAAAGTCTCTTCTGTTGCTTGTCAAATTAAGTTCAGTAATCCCTAGATTTTTTTCTCCAAACCTAGTATTTTATTATTACACACATGATTACTGGGTGATTTTACTTACTTCCTTAGTAACTATTATATTTTGTACCCTTAGTACCTGCTGTTTGATACTCTGGAACAAATAGACTCAGATAATAAGGGACACTTTGCTATTCAAACTTGCTGTACAAAATCTTGCTATTTAACCTCTCTTAAGAGAAAGTCAAGAATTGTCATTCCGGTCACTAGAGTCACTTGACAGTGTTCAGGTGCACATTATTTCCTGAGCTCAAAAACCACATTTTCAGCTGCTTCTGTGATCTCTCTACATGAATGGCCCCAGACACTTTCTGTTCCACATATTCCAAAACGGACTCCTCTCCCCTCATTTTCTATTTGGTTATTTCTATCTCCCCTCATCGCAAATAATCTTTTCAGTTAATAAGCTTTTAACCATTCCATTAATAACATTTGAAGCTTTCAAATTATTCTTTACTTCTTCACAACCTCACCATTAGGCTCTCTACCAAGTGTTTCATATATTTTTTTTTATTTTTAATAATTCTGAATTGTCTCTCTCCACATTCTCACTAGTATTTGTTAGGTTTCGGAATGTTCTTTCATTTATATCCCCCCAAATTCCTTTTTTTTTTTTTTTTTTTTTTTAACTTAGCCTTAGGAACCTGAATTATCTGGCTCTACCCAGACTTTCTGGTATCATCTTCAAACACTTTATTCCATATTCACTCACAAAAAATCCCCCCCCCCCCGCTCCGATATTGGTTATTTATGTTCTCACTTGCTTTCATTTTTAAAAAAGCTTTCTTGGGGCACCTGGGTGGCTCAGTGGGTTAAGCCTCTGCCTTTGGCTCAGCAGGGAGCCTGCTTCCCCCTTCTCTCTCTGCCTGCCTCTCTGCCTACTTGTGATCTCTGTCTGTCAAATAAATAAGATCTTTAAAAAAAAAAAAAAAGCTTTCTTAACAGTGATTTATCAATTAATTGTTCTTCTTGGTGCATTAAATTTTGGTGTGGTTGAATCATTTACGATGTTTTCATTGTATTAATTTCTGCTTTTTATTAGTTTCTACTACCTCCTTTGAGTTAATTGTTTTGATTTTTTTTTTTAATACTGTCTTGAAATGGATGTGCAGTTCATTGAATTCCATCATTTAGTCTTTTCGAACACCCACATTTTGGGCTGTAATTTTGCATCTAAAGGTGGTCAGTTCTTTTGATACCATTATTTTCATTATCATGCAATTCAAACTGTTTTCTAATTTTTTTTATAATTTTCTTCCTTACCTCTCAGGTAATATATTTTTCCATTTATCCTATGATAATTTCTTATGAAATAGTACTATGTTCATAAAACATACTCTATGACTTTAATCTTTTCAAATTTTTTGGAGTTTACTTTATGGCACATGATATGTTCTGTTTTTGTAACTGCTTAACTGTGCTTTAAAAGATTATATTCTGGGGCACCTGGGTTAATAGACTGGCTCAGTCAATTAACTCTCTGCCTTCAGCTCAGGTCATGATCCTGGGTCCTGGGATCAAGCCCTGTGCCAAGCTCTATGCTCAGTGGAAAGCCTGCTTCTCCCTCTCCCTCTGCCTGCCATTCTGCTTGCTTGTGCTCTCTCTCTCTCAATCTCTCTCCATGTCAAATAAATAATATCTTTAAAAATTTTTTAAATAAAATACTATATTCTACAACTTTAAGTATTTAGTACATATTAATTAGGTCAGATAGTTCATTGTGTTGTCTTAATCATACATTTTTTACATATTCTTTTTTCTCTGTGTGATCCCATCATTTACATATGACAACTTACATCTTAAAAATTTCTACTGTAACTGGACTTTATCATCTTACTTTTCCTTCCTTATTGTCTTTGTTCTGTTGCTTGTTCTCTCCTTTTGTGGTAGGCAGAATTCTGATGGCCAGCAAGATTCCCACCCCTTCATGTATGTACCCTGTATAATACCCTCCTCTTTGATGTGGGACAGACTAGTGAACATGATATCACTCCATGATGAGATTACTATCAAGTTGATTTTAAATTAATCAAAAAGGATATTTTTTTGGGTGAATCTGACCCAATTAGACAAGATTTAAAAGTGATGCATTACAGAGATGTCATCCATGAGCCTTAATGGAGAAAATTGTCATGTGATAGAGAAAGCCCCAGGGCAAGGATCTAAAAATGGCCTTTAGAAGTGAGTGATCCCTGACCAAGTGGTAGTAAGAAAACTAGAACTTCAATCATATGGCCACAATGAAATTAATTTGGTAATAACTTGATGGAACATAGAAAAAGATCTTTTCCTGGAATGAGTCTCCAGATAAATATGCATCTGGTCAACAGCTTGATTTCAGCATTATAAGACCTCAGCAGAAGACCCAGCTGAAACATGTCAAACTTCAGAACTGTGGAAACTGGAATAATAAAATTGTGTTGTTTTAAACTGCTAAATTTATTATAATGTTATATAGCAATAGAATATGAGTATATCTCTATTGCCTTCTTTTTTATTGAGTAATTTTCAGTTTTAATTATTCCTTTTTGTCTAGGATTTACCTTGTAATTATATCATTATTTAACATACTTTTACTGCCTGGTACTGAAATCATACTGTGCATTCCTGGATTATGAATAATATGAATTCAAACTTGCAGTTATCTTCATGTTCAGTTCAGGACCTTAGAATACGTAATATGAAACCTCCCTCCTGAGATACTTTTTTTGTTAATTTCAATCACATTCATTTAAACCAAAGACTATGTTATTATTTTAAGCTATTAATATTTATATAGATTTCCCTTCATGTTTTCATCTTATTTTCACTCTTTTTCATTCCTTCTTGCCATATCTATAAACTTCTATCTCAGATCAGTGTCTTTTGTCTGAAGAATAATATTCTCTAGTGCCTTCTTTAGCTAAGTCTTCCATGTGACAAAATCTTTGTTGTTTTTTTTTTTTTTAAAGATTTTATCTATTTATTTGACAGATAGAGATCGCAAGTAGGCAGAGAGGCAGGCAAAGAGAGAAGGGGGAAGCAGGCTCCCTGCTGAGCAGAGAGCCCGATGTGGGGCTCGATCCCAGGACTCTGGGATCATGACCTGAGCCGAAGGCAGAGGCTCCAACCCACTGAGCCACCCAGGTGCCCCCCAGTTGTTTTTTTTTTTTTTCAAAAATGTCTTTATTTCAAACTTATCTTTGAGTATATATCTGGAAGATACGAAATTCTAGTTTGACCAAAATTTCCAAGACTCCATTTTTTTGGTTTTTACCTCATTAGTCTGACAGATCTCTCCTCAAATTCACAACCTTCCAGCTGTCTCTTCATGGATGGCCAAGTGGAAGACAGCCCCATATAATAACTTCATTCCTCAGAATTTTTCTTTTTTGGTTATTTTCTTAGACCACTGCCTCTAAGCTTTGTCATCAATGAAGTTGTTTTAGATATATATTTTTTTGATTTTCTGGATATTCTTGGTGGGGGGGAAGATTGACCCAAATTATCTAAACTGTCATTACATAAATGAAAAGGCTTCATTCAGACATTAAAAACAGTTGTTAATCAGGCAGATCCAACCATGTATCATTAATGTCCTGGTATCCAGCTTGGTTAGATCAAGAGGGAGTGATTATGTAAAAGGTCTTTCATAAATTAGATCTAACTCATCTGTCACATCACCCACTGTACTTGCTTACAGTAGTTGTATTAAAATGTTAAGTTGCTAGTACTTGGATATTCTGAGTATTTTTTGTGTGTATATATAGTTTGTTTATTTAATCTTTACTCCAGAAACTCCCTGTGCCATTTCATTTTTGTAATTATTTATATTGTATAATTGATTACAATATTGTAAAATTTCTGCAGCATCTTTATAATTGATACAGTTAATCTGCTTTGAAAACTAAAACATTGGATAAATGTTATTCATAACTTGGTTGCTTTTACATAATGTGTGAGGCACATTTCTTACTAGGGTATTAATACACTTTTGTTTTGAAGATACTTACCTTTCTTCACCTCGTTTCAGTACATATAAATGCATTATCCATTTTGTTTTTCTTTGCCAATTCACCTAGATATACTTAATTCTTCTTCTTATATCCACATTCAGTCTCATCTATCTTTTTAAAAGATTTTATTATTTATTTATTTATGTATGTATTTATTTATTTATTTCAAGAACATGAGCGGGTGGGGGGGCAAGGGAAGGGGCAGACGGGGAAGGAGAGAGAGAATCTCAAGCAGTCTCTACGCTAATTATGGAACCCAACACAGGGCTTGATTTCACAACCCCAAGATCATGACCTGAGACAAAATCAAGAGTTGGACACTTAACTGACTGAGCCATCCAGGCACCCCCAACCTCATCTCCTTGAAGGCATCTTGTAAAGGGTGCCTAACCTACTGCTTAGTCTGTTTATAAATTAGCCTATGAGTGCCTGGGTTGCTCAGTCAGTTAAGTGTCTTAAGTTTCCATCTCAGATCTTGATCTCAGGGTCATGAGGTGAATCTCTCTGATGGGTTCCATGCTAGGTGTGGAACCTACTAAAAAAATAAAATAAAATAAAATAAAATAGTCTAATGACCAAAAAGTATATATCTAATGCTTTATATTTGCTGTGATGCCCATTGATTCTCTCTTCTACTACATACCCCACCACATGTAGATACCTCCCCTTATCCATTATATCAGACACCAGCATGCACTTGTTTAGCTCTTTTAGGTATTGTTCTGGTTAATATGATGTATGAGTTGTAGTTCCTTAGCAGAGAGAGATCTTGCCCCTTCTCATGTTTTAGTTAGTCCTCAATCTTATCAACTATGCCTTACTTCCTTCACATTAGCCACTAGTGGGATTCTTGTACTTACCAGCCAGAACCATGCCTCTTCTACTCCTCTTACATGGTATATCATTGCAACCTCTATTGACAGCCACCCTAATAAATAATTCAATTATTATTATCAGAAAGTGATTCAAACTTCTAGGTCCTTGTCTCTTCATTGCTAAAATTGAGAGAAAATGAATACCTACTTCATAATATTGTTGGGAATTGTAAATAATATACAAAATGAAAGAAGTAATAACAGTGCTGAGAGCTGATGATTCTTCATGAAATTATCATTGTCATATTATAATGATAATATATTGAAGCAATGTGTTATGATTATATACATACGTTAGGAAGGAGACACATTTGTTTACCTTTTTTTTTTCTAATTTTGCATGTTTTCCATGTGTAGAGTGAAATCATTGGTGTGAATGTATTTTGTGTTCCTAAAATCTTAGCTACTTCCAAAATATAATAATTGTTCATATGATAGAAGAAAATATTCCAAGACCAACTCACCACCTAGATCTATCATTTTCTCTTGAAAACACATTTTTAGATATTATGGATAATTTACTATTTTGAGTTTTTGTTGTTTGTAACTTAGGCCAAATGGCAGTAGAAAAATCACCAACAGAAAACAAATCATAACATATGTCCATAAAATTTTAAAATAAACAATGTGTTCTTCTACTTCCACCATTATACATTCAAATCTTGTGAAGTTGTTTGATAATATCAAAGCTCCACACTGCGATAGAATAATCTAAACTCTGAGTAACATTTAGTAAAATTAGTGAATGTGAATTTAAAACATCATTGTTTTAAATTTTTGGATAAGTAGGTGTCTAAAATATGAAGTCATACCATAGTAAAAGTACATAGCTCAATACTGTATCTCTTGCTTTTTTGTAGAGTGTGTCTTCTCACACTTTCTCATGAGATTGGAGCAGGATGAAATTGGTTAAACAAACAAACAAACAAAAAAACTAAATCCAGCAATTTTTCTTCACAAAGTGTCATCCCTGTTATGTTTGTTAAGATAGATGTTATTTTTACTTTAAGAACAAGTGTAGGTTAAGTATATGGTGTATTTAATAATGTGTATGTCTTTCGAATACAGGATAATGGAGGTAAATGAAAACGTAAGAAAAAGGCCAAAAAATGTACTGTATGTATTGATCTTAGAAACATTTTTTTTTCCTTTTTCTCTCACTCCTATTCCTCCTTTACTTTCTCCACTATATACAAGCTATGTATTTTCAAGATTGCATAAACAAAATCTATTAGGAAGTCTGAATCCCTGAATATCTTTATAATCTATGCAACAGTGTTTTTACACAATATGCTATGTCTCCTATTATACAAAGATGAAATGTAAGATGGTAATATAACTTATTCAAGGAGATATTGCTTTTAAATGACATATTCAAGGGCCACCTGGTTACTAGTTGGTTAGGCATCTCGCTTTGGCTTAGGTCCTGATCCTGGAGTCCCAGGATCAGCCCCATATCAGGATCCTTGCTCAGCGGGGAGTCTGCTTCTCCCTCTCCTGCTTACCTGGCTGCATTACCTCTCTGTGACAAATAAATATATAACTAAATCTTTAAAAAATAAATGATATAGTCAAAATTTATATTCATATCCATAGCATATAATTCTGCACTGAATACAATTCTACTAATTGTGTTATTAGATAATCACTTGACAATTGATAGTATTATTTACTTAGCTATTTTATTTATTATTGATATTCATTGTTAAATTATTTGTTATAACTTAATTAATGAATAGATAGCAAGTTTATAGAGTAAATTTATTACATAATCTCAAGTGAGGCATTATGTAGAATGATCTTGAAAATTCTTATATATATGTATTTATATGGAGTAAAACAGTTTATGACTGTGAATTTTCACATACTATTCATTAATTATTATTACTGTTATAAATCTAATTCTGTTTTTTTAAGTCTACAAGTAGGCAACAGTGGCAAATTAATACATCAGAGACCTCATAAACCATGTATTTTAGTATGCACATTCTTGGGTCTGCTCTCACATCAGTTCAACTTGGCCATGTGTGTAGTTTGACCAATGTGTCATCAGGAAGCTTGGTACAAACAGAAATTTGATGACTGCATGTACATTTGGACTTGCCCTCCAAATGTTCTTTTAGACCTCTAAACCACTATGTAGACAAGTCCAGCAACTCTGACGTAACATCCACATAGAAAAAAATAAAGGTGTTCTGTCACCCCCAGATATTCCAGCTCTCTCAGGTGAGGTTCCAAATACGAATCATATGATGCATCAATTCTGGACACATCCCAATGATTATATGTTCAAAGTTTGCTTCTCCTTTATTCTATGTCTCATTTCCCTTTGGAAATCACTTTAGGCTTAGTAGGAATTTTAATTCTATTCTCTTTTCTCAAAACCCATGAGTCATAATCTCCTTTTGTTTATATTATACCAAATATTTTCTGATCTAACTTCCATTCTCCATTCACTAATTAGCTGTTCTGTGTCTTCAGCAATCTACATATGCATATGCATACATGTATATTCCTTTCAAAATCTGTTTTTGTTACTTTATCACACCCAAATGGTCAGATGTAGTGGTTATTTATTTAATGTTTTCAATTTAATTTATGATATTAAATATTGATTTTTACATTCATATTTCATAAAGCAAATGTGGATTCCAAGTCACTGGATTTTAAATTCTGGACTGTCACTATCAGCAGTCTGTTCAAGGGAATTTTCTTTCTTTCTTACCACCCCCTCCCCCGGCAAATTGTCCTTTTCTTCCTTTTTTTTTTTAATACCTTTTTTTCACATATAATTGACAAGCAAAATTGTAATATATTTAAGGTGCAAATTGTGATGATTTGGTGTACATTGTAGAAAGATTCCCATCATTAAGTTAGTGGATCTGTCATCTCACATATTTTTTTTTTTCTGTGGGAGATCACTTAAGTTCTACTCTCTTAGTTAAGTTTCAATTACACAATATAGGGACACTTGGGTGGCTCAGCTGGTTAAGAGACCAAGCCTTTTTTTTTTTTTTTTTCTCATCTTCATTTTTTAAATTATTTTATTTTATTATTTTTTCAGTGTTCCAAAATTCATTGTTTATGCACCACACCCAGGGCTCCATGCAATACGTGTCTTCCATAATACCTATCACCAGGCTCACCAACCCCCCTCCCCTCCAAAACCCTCAGTTTATTTCTCAGAGTCTACAGTCTCTCATGGTTTGTCTCACACCCCGATTTCCCCCAGCTCACTTGTCCTCTCCATCTCCCAATGTCTCCTGTGTTATTCCTTATGCTCCACAAGTAAGTGAAACCATATGATACTTGATTCTCTCTGCTTGACTTATTTCACTTATCATAATCTCTTCCAGTCTTGTCCACGTTGTTATAAAAGTTGGATATTCATCCTTTCTGATGGAGGCATAATACTCCATTGTATATATGGACCATATCTTTTTTATCCATTTGTCTGCTGAAGGGTATCTTGGTTCTTTCCACAGTTTGGTGACTGTGGCCATTGCTGCTATGAACATTGGGGTACAGATGGCCCTTCTTTTCACTACTTCTGTATCTTTGAGGTAAATACTCAGTAGTGCAGTTGCAGGATCATAGGGTAGGTCTATTTTTAATTTCTTCAGGAATCTCCACACTGTTCTCCAAAGTGGCTGCACCAAGTTGCATTCCCACCAACAGCATAAGAGGGCTCCCTTTTTTCCACATCCTCTCCAACACATGTTGTTCACTGTTGTGTTAATTTTGGCCATTCAAACTGTTGTAAGATGGTATCTCAATGTGGTTGTGATTTGAATCTTCCTGATTGCTAATGATGATGAACATTTTTTCATGTGTCTGTTAGCTATCTGTATGCATTCTTTGGAGAAGTGTCTGTTCATGTCTTCTGCCCATTTTTTACATGATTATCTGTTTTGCATGTACTGAGTTTGAGGAGGGACCAAGTCTTGATTTTGGCTCAGGTCGTAATCTCAGAATCATGAGACAGAGCCCCAGGTTGAGTTCAACATTCAGCAGGGAATGTGCTTAAGATTCTTTCCCTCTGCCCCTCCCCTAATTCATGTGTGCACATGCTCTCTCTCAAATAAATAAATGAATTTTAAAAAATGATCATACAATGCAGTGTTATCAATTGTAGACACCATGTCATACATTAGATCTTCTGACTTTATTTATCTCAATGAAATTTTATTTGGCTGTGGTAAATTTAGGGGAACACTAATGGGCGTTGATGAGTTGCTTTTCTCTAAGGAGTACTTGTTTTTGCTTAAGCCAGTGAGAGTTTCCTAATGGCACCTGCTTCAATTTTAAGCTTTGGATATTCCATACCATATGAGTAATATATGCTTTTAAATCTGTGTCTATTTATTATGGAAGATGTTTTCACCTGCCAAGAGCCATGGCCGAGGTCATGGAAATTGTATATAATCTGTTCCTTTGCCTGGGGCTTCATGTGATATTCTCAGTTCTAGTCTCACACCTAGTGAAGGCACAAAACCTGTCTTTGATCCTTATCACAGTTGCAAAAACTCATGTTTCTATTTTTCTGTATGACAAATGCCAAGCAAGAGTCTAGTTTCTGCTTTGTCTGGTATGTTTTCAACACAGCTTTCTTATCATTCTGGTGTTTTCTTGCCTGTGTATTGAGGAGACCAATGATTTCCTTTTCCTTTTTTTTTTTTCTTTTCTTTCCTTCTTATGAGCTATGTTATGTGATTAAAATTTTGTTTATTGAAGTTTATCCAGTGTGTAAGTATTTTGTGCCAAGATGTTTCTTGTATGGCTGACCATACTAGATGAAAATGATATTTCTACTTTTTATTCTTCTCTTATGACATATTATATTTTAGTCTTCTTACTCAAATTTACATTTAAATTTTTAATGATTAAATAATCTTTTTTATCTTCTTCTTTAGGATTGTTTTAGGTACTTGTCTAGTTTTTAGACTACTTACTTGTCATAGCTCTTTTAGTTCCACAATTTAGATCATGATGATTTTGTTAATGTATCTATGCATTTAATTTTATACTTGTGGATATCATTTCATTTGATTTATCAGTGAAAATATGAAGCATCTCATAGGTAGCTTAATCAATACAAGTATATTATTTTGTATAACAGAAGGTCTGAGGGTATGCTGTATCAGGTTTAATTATTTCAGCCACAGGATAACATCAAGACCTTAATGTTCTCCATTTTTCTGCTCTTCCATTTCCTATGTATTAGCTTTTATCCTCAAATTTGTGTACTCATGATAAAACAGTTTCTGCCACCCCAAGCTTTACTTCCTACCCAGCATCAGCTCTTGATCAGAAAATAGCAATTATAGGGGTACTTGGGTGGCTCAGTCATTAAACATCTGCCTTTGGCTCAGGTCATGATCTCAGGGTCCTGGGATCCAGCCCTGCATCAGGCTCCCTTATCAGTCAGAAGACTGCTTCTCCCTCTCTCACTCCCCCTGCTTGTGTCCCCTCTCTCGCTGTCTCCCTCTCTGTCAAATAAATAAATAAAAACCTAAAAAAAAAAAAATGTAGTTTCTCAAGTCCCAATACTTTACCTCTTCAGTTAGGTTTACTCCCAGGTATCTTACAGTTCTGGGTGCTATAGTAAATGGAATCAATTCTCTAATTTCCCTTTCTATATTTTCATTGTTAGCGTATAAGAAAGCAACTGATTTTTGTACATTGATTTTGTATCGTGCCACATTACTGAATTGCTGTATGAGTTCTAGTATTTTGTGGGTGGAGTCTTTTGGGTTTTCCATATAAAGTATCATGTCATCTGCAAACTCTATGGTCAAATAATCTTTGACAAAGCAGGAAAAAAAATATACATTGGAAAAAAGGCTCTTCAATAAATGATGGTGGGAAAATTGGACAGATATGTGTAGAAGAATGAAACTCAACAATTCTCTTACACCATACACAAAGATAAACTCAAAATGGACAAAAGATCTCAACATGAGGCAGAATCTATCAAATTTATAGAGGAGAACATAGGCAGTAATCTTTTCGACATCAGCCACAGCAACTTCTTTCAAGATATGTCTCCAAAGGCAAAGGAAACAAAAGTGAAAATGAACTTTGGGACTTCATCAAGATCAAAATCCTCTGCACTGTAAAGGAAACAGTCAACAAAAGAAAGAGGCAACCCACGGAATGGGAGAAGATATTCACAAATGATACTACAGCCAAAGGGCTAATACCCAAGATCTATAAAGAACTCCTCAAACTCAACACACACAAAACAGATAATCACATCAAAAAATGGGCAGAAGACACGAATAGACACTTCTCCAAAGAAAACATACAAATACCTAACAGACACATGAAAAAAATGTTCATCATCATTAGCAATCAGGAAGATTCAAATCACAACCACATTGAGATACAACCTTACACACCAGTTAAAATGGCCAAAATTAACACAACAGTGAATAACATGTGTTGAAGAGGATGTGGAGAAAGGGGAATGCAAGTTGGTGCAGCCACTTTGGAAAACAGTGTGGAGATTCCTGAAGAAATTAAAAAATAGACCTACCCCATGATCCTGCAACTGCACTACTGGGTATTTACCTCAAAGATACAGAAGTAGTGAAAAGAAGGGCCATCTGTACCCCAATGTTCATAGCAGCAATGGCCACAGTCACCAAACTGTGGAAAGAACCAAGATACCCTTCAACAGACGAGTGGATAAAGAAGATACGGTCCATATATACAATGGAATATTATGCCTCCATCAGAAAGGATGAATACCCAACTTTTATATCAACATGGACAAGACTGGAAGAGATTATGATAAGTGAAACAAGTCAAGCAGAGAGAATCAAGTATCATATGGTTTCACTTACTTATGGAGCATAAGGAATAACACGGAGGACATGGGGAGATGGAGAGAAGGGAGTTGGGGGAAATCGAAATCAGGGAGTGAGACAAACCATGAGAGACTGTGGACTCTGAAAAACAAACTGAGGGTTTTGGAGGGGAGGGGAGGTGGGGGTTTGGGTGAGCCTGGTAGTGGGTATTAAGGAGGGGACATATTGCATGGAGCCCTGGGTGTGGTGCATAAACAATGAATTTTGGAACATTGAAAAGAAAAAAATAAAATAAAATGGAAAAAGAAAAGAGAACTGCAACTACGATTTGTTTCCCTATGCATACATTTCTTTCAAATATAGAAATAACATCAAGGTTTTATTAACTATGAAAGTAGGTGACTTACTATGGTATGAACAAATGGTGGAGTCTGCCACAAAATCCTTTAATAAATCCTTTGTGAATATGATAGCTTTCAGCCTTTTTTATAAAGTATATATAATCATATGTATTTTATATATGTGCATATATATGTTTTATACATTTTATGTATATTTTATTTTATATATTTAAAAACATACGTGTGTATGTGTGTGTGTGTCACCTGTGACTTTTTTTTTTTTAAGATTTTATTTATTTGTCAGAGGGAGCGAGAACACAAGCAGGGGGAGTGGCAGGAAGAGGGAGAAGCAGGGTCCCTGCTAAGCAAGGAACTCAATGCAGGACTCCATCCCAGGACCTGAACATGCCTGAGCCAAAGGCAAACACATAACCAACTGAGCTACCCAGGCATCCCACGCCGGACTTTTTGATATGACCTGAGCCAAAGATAGACACCTATCCAACTGAGCCACTCAGGTGTCCCACCTTGACTTTTTGATATTAAGGCTAGAAAGATCCAATAGAGGTAGGAATGGGTTGCAGTTACGACAGCGCTATTGATTGCCTCCGTTATTAGTATGGTTATCACAGCCTGGAGTTGCTGAACAAAGTCTGGGACAGCAAATTCTTGAGATAGTCATCTCTTGATAACTGTTAACCAAAAGTGAACCACACAGATTATAAACCTCTACATGTTAAGGCTTTAAAGAGCCCATCAGTGTACCCTTACTGAATGTATTAATAATTTTTAAAATTTTATTTTACCCACCTGAAGTTTCATCATATACTCCATGAAATCCTACTTGATGTCTCTTTTCACTGTCTCCAGGTATTCAGGGATTACAGTTTCTTGTGCATTTAGATTCTAATATTAAGAATTTTTAAGGTCATCAGTGTCTATATTCTTACAGTAATCTTTAAATAATTACTTACCTTCTCTCAATTCAAGTCAATATTCTAATGTATGAAATACTGCTGGATAAGAGAAGTTTTTAGAGTAAAGAATGTCTAAATGTGTATCTACAACAGCACAATGACATTATAAGAGGATCATTCTTCTGTATATTAAAGAAAGCTAAAAATCTTACAGTTATAAAGGATATTTGAGCTTACAGTCCTAAAGACAATTCAGGGTCACAGTTATATTAGGCAAAACATGGAAATACAATGCAAATAACAATAACAGGTAAGAAAACCACAAAATTAAAATATTTGAAAATAGTGTATTAGATTTATATACCTTTTTATTGTTTCCCTGAATTTATTTTAAATAAGGAGAACATGAGTATTCTTTGTCATTAAATTTGTCTTGGGTAAAAATAAACTTGAAGACAAAATAGAATTTTCCCCCAAATAACAACACTCTTTGAAAGACAATATGGTATAAGAAAAATACATGGGACTTAATGTCAAGTCATACTTTGGTTCAATCTACTTTTCTTCACTTAATAACAGTCTCATTTTAAGCAAATAATTAAAACAATATGACTTGTAGTTTGCTTTTTTTTTTAAATGACAATAAGAATAGTTATAGTTTGGATTGGTAGGGAAAGATTCACAATAATTTGTTTCCTAAAGGAGGATAAATCATATGCAAGGTGAGGAGTGACATAGACCTTGCTCTTTTCTAAGAGGGAAAGTAAGTATGTAAACTCATCCAAATATCCCAGAGAAGCTAAAAAGCATGTATGTCAGCCCCTAGGGCTACATACTTGAGACAACTATGAAGTATGAAATAAATCAATGGTATGCTTGGCATCAGAGTCAACCAGAGAGTAGTCCAGTAGGTAGGTCATCTAAAAATCTGCAATCCCTAATATCGATATTAAAAAAAAAAAAATGATCCCAACTTCTATTGGAGTACCTATGAAATTATATAAATCAGCTCAAGCTGCCAAAACGAAATACCATACCATAGACTGGGCAACTTAACAACAGAGATTTATTTTCAACTACAACCTATTCTACATAGTATGTACTAAAACCCACTGAATAGAATAAGGATCAATGAATACACATTTGATATAAACAAGCAAAAGAGAAGGAATGCTCTATCTTACACTATAAAGTCAAGGTATAAATTTGGGAGACGTGGTGACATTATAAATTGACTGGAACAACCATAATAATTGATTTAAACAAAAACTAACAATTGAAGATAAAACTATTGGGTAATATTTTGATAAGTAATGGATTATTTACATGGTCTCAACATATCAACTTATGTTAATTACAATGGACAAAATTGACATAATGTGCCTTATGATCTAATTCACTGAGAAAAAAAGCATAATTTCTGTGACATTCCTGTTGTTAAGTGCATAACATAATTTTAATCATGGAGAAACATCAAACAAACCCACATTGCTAAGCATTCTACAAAATAATTTCTCTGTATTCTTCAAAATTATAAATGCCATAAAAGTAAAAGCAAAACTGAGAAATTGTTCCTTATTAAAGGAGATTATTGAGAAGCAGCATGATCCAGGATTTTCTTTTATTGTAACATTACTAAGAAAATGGAAATCTGAATAAATGCTATGGACAATAGTTTCTGTATAACTTTTCTGTGATTATGTAAGAAAAGATTTTTGTTTAGGAAATACATGTTGCAGTATTTAGAGATGAAGTGAAGTAATGTTTTCAAATCTAAAATCTGCAAAAATACATGTTGTATTTAGAGATGAAGTGAAGTAATGTTTTCAAATCTAAAATATGCAAAAAGTGAGCAAAAGATAAAGCAAAACTAGTAAAATTTTGACATTTGGGGAAGTTGAGTGAAGTAAAAGTTAGAATTCTTTGTATTATTCTGGTAACCTTTCTGTGTTGGATATTTTGTCAAAGTAAAAATTTAAAAGAACAATAACGGTTTTCAATCTTTTTCAGTAATCTGTCTCTTTATCTTTTTATTTCTACACTAGGCATGTGACATTTACAAAAGCTTTAAACCTGTCTTTGAAACTCTGCATCTAGACAATAATAGGTCACCTGCAGTAACTGACCTTGTAGAACTACCCACCTGCAAGAAAATGTCTGGCTAGAGAGAAGAAAACTTGGATTACATGCCTTTCCCATACAATATATCTCTCACTGATAGCTATCATTCCAGAAATACTTGGCAAGGAAGAAGGTATGTGAAACTCAAATCTCTTCAATGGTTTTACTTTCAGAAGCTTGATAAAAGAGTTAGTTGATACCAACTGCTAAAATTAGGTTAAGGATTATCCATGGATAATTCCTTCCCAATTTCTCTGTTATTATCTACCAAATCACCATTTATCTGTCACCCAAAAATGGGCTTACTTTTTTCACTCATCCTTCTCTGTGAAAAACCTTTAAGTAGTTTCTAAGTCCCTTATTTTTTCCCTTAAAATTCTCTTTATTTTGTATGCATTCTTGACTGTGTAACTTTCATTTTCTCTTTTAAGCCACTTTACTGAGGTATGATCGACATGTAAAAAGTTGTATGTGTTTGACGTATACAACTTGATAAGTTGGGGGTTGAGTGCATAAACTTCTTATTAAGAACATTCTAATCTCTTCCTTTCAGCTATTGTTTGAATCCAGTTTCAACACTTCATTACTATAATCATACCACATATGGATTGATAAATTATTTATATCTACTATAATGGTTTCTACTTTTTTGTTTGTTTAGGTTATTTATCATCTTGATTTTAAATAAATTTTAAACAAGTTCTCTACTTCTGTAGCTTCATATACCCAACATTATATACATATTGAGCAAGTATTTACCAAATACTCATTAATTTATTTGAAAAGTAAGGAATGCCTTTTGCATACCATCTAATATTTCTATACGTTGTATATGTCAAACTGGTCTTTTGAATCTTGTCTTATAGAAGGAGTAGACCTTTATAAGTCCATCAAAATATACATAAACAAGATAATTTCAGACTCTCAAGCTTGCTATGAAGGAAATTAAAGTATGATTGATATGTGTGACCAGAAGGAAAGATTGACTTAGATTGGGTGATCTTTAAAGCTTTCGCTGAGAAAATGACACTGAACAGTGAGCATGTCTAGTCACCTATGTTTGGGCAGAGTCAAAGTATGTGTACATAAGCAAATGTGAGAAGAGTTTTGGTGTGTTGGAAGAGAAAGGAAATATGACTGTAACATAGTGAATGAGGGATAGCAGTAAGTTAATAAAATAGGCAGCAGGAATATGGATGTTTTTTCAAAAAGCAATGAGTAGAGAAGTAGAAGTTTTCATCTTGGGACTGTCATAGGCCAATTTTTATTTTTTAATCACTCCAACTGGATGAAAATAGACTTATTGTTGGAGAAATAATTTGGAATAAGGAAACTCTTGAGACAATTTTAATGATTCAGATAAATAATAGTGGCCTGGTATGGGATTATAGTGAAGATTCAGAAGAGTTCATGACATTGGGATATTAAGAGGACTAAGTAATGGATTTGATTTAACCATTGTGGAAAATGGTCAAATTTTCCTCAAGAAATGAGTCCTAAGTTTTGAACTTCAGCAAGCAGACTACAAACAAACAAAACCAAAACCAACACCGAACCAAAACAAAACAAACAAAAAGACTGAGGGACCTGTTCTGGATATTTGAGAATGAGTGTACTGGGGAGATCAAGGCTACTGCCACAGTTATGTTAAATTCTATCTGTGGACATCTCTAACTGTGTTAACAAGTAAGCAGTTTGAAATCTGATTTTGATGCACATTAGAAATATCAAGTCTGGAGACATAAATTCAGAAGTCATTAACTAATAAATTGATATTTTAGATAACCTCTTATTTCCTTACATAAATGAGTATCAAAAACATATTAAGATACTATAAGTACAGAATGATCCTAATGTAGTTTTGCACTTACATTGCTTATTTCCTTCAGAAAGTAAAATTTACTGAAAGTCTTTATTTCAAAATTAAACTGATTTTTATATTCTAACTGCAATTCGTTTTCAAATTAATTTTAATTCTGGAACTTATTTTCTCAATAATCATGTTTAAAAAAACCCACAAAACCCTATTTTGAGATTACTTACTTTTGCATGGAGAAAAAACGAGGTACATCTTCATTTCTTTAAAATAAATAATTCTCCTAAAGTAATGATTTCATTTATTCAGATTTTTTTAAATTGCTGGCATAAAGAGAAAACACAGATAAGGAAGCACTATTTATCTAGTAACTTTTTGCTCAGGTCTTTTATAATGTCGACACAAATCAAAGTCAGAATTCAGAAACTGTTCTAAAAGTATTTTGTCTCAAGTCCCATTGGCTGAATTGTGGCTGGTAATGGTCTGTAAAAGGAAAGCCAATTTGCCCCTTGATGGAGATTACTGTACCAAATGTAGCAAAGAGCTTTAGAAAATGTGACACGCTTTCTATTCAACAGTGAAAAAGTCGATTAGTTTCCTAGTTTTTCTTTTTGTGCAATGGAAATAGGTCTTGCTTGTTAATTCTCTTTAATCTCCCACATCAGTTTCTTGGCATTGTTGTTTATTTCTAAACCTGCATAATTGTATCTAAAACAAAGTGTATAATGCCACATGTTTTAAAATTCTAATTCCTTGGTAAATAGCTAATTATTCTTAAAACTTGATTTGTGAGGTAAAAAACTTTCCAAACAATGTATTGTAATTATAAATGGATGTTTTTGAGAAGAAGATGCATTATTTCTCCAGCATTTCTAAATTTTGTAATATCAATTAATATGACTTTATTTCCCCTAGACCAAGATTTCTTTAATATTTCCTTGTCATGCTATAATCATCCACGTAGTTAATATCTATGAATATATACCTTTATTTTTAAAGCACTGTAGCACAGAAAAATATAAAATACACTTGTTGCATATGATCATATGTATATTTATAAACCTAAACCAACAGATAAATTATGAAATTAATTTGATGAATTTTCCATCTTTCTGCTCATTTTAGTATATTTATTTCATAGTTATATCTGATACAGTTTTCTAATTAGATTATTAAAGCAAATAAGAGTCATCCTCATGTTAGAGATGTCTTATAATCAAATAATTGATTGAGTTGAAATAAAGGTTGAAATTATAATTCTGATGAATTATATAGATTATAAATAAATATAATACATAAATGTGAAATATAAAGCTAACAATCACTTTATGTGTTTATACTGGGAGAAATGAACTCATAACTATAAACTTATAACCATGCCTTTAAAAATGTCACTTAAAATATTTAAACACACGACATCTTCTAAGGTGTCATATTTTGTTTACAAAAAGCTATCATTGCAATAAAATATTTAAATTAGAAATGTTCACAAATATTTTTATTAATATTGACATATGTAGAAAACTTTTTATATCAGGAGAGAGCAAAATAATTTTATATAATTTATTATGAACCATATACATAAATTAATATATTTTAGAATATCCTGAAATTGAGATCATGGGAAAAATGGCAATGTAAGAAAATCCAGCTTTCCCATCCCTCCACAAAAATCAATGATTGGACAGCTATCTCTGAATAAAAACAGCTCTAGGAAACTTCTAAAGTCTACTTAGAAGTTTTAGCAGCACAATGGAAAAAAATGGGAATAATTGCACAAGAAGAGAAGGAAGAAAACTTCATTTTGCCTGCATCAACCCAAGAAGAAACTTCCTAGCTAGAAGGAATTATTTTTGCCAAGAAAGGAAGAGCAGGATGAATAACCACCTTCAGCCTAAGAGCACATCTGGAAGGTTCCACTTGGGTTTTACTCCACTAGGTTCCCGCAAAATCAAGAGATATTGAGACAGCTAAGAACAAGGATGAAATTTATAGAATCCTTGAATTTTTTATAAATCTCAGAAATATTAAGTTCAAACTGCTTGGTACCATAGGACTCCTGATCCTGAAATTAGTCATTAATGTTCTCATTTAGCACTGATAAACATGTTTTAAAGGATGTTATTTCACAGGGTATTTATTTCATTCACTGGACAAATATATATTGATTCCCTCCTCCAGATAGACTATGGTTTAGGCATTGGGGAAATAAGAATAAATCACATATGATTCCCGTGCAATAGACTGACCACATGTGAACAACCCTCCACTTCATAACAAACTACATTGGGGACAGCGGGCACCAAGTACCCAAGTATAAGAGGAAGTAACACTCACATGGGGAATGTCCCAAACGTAACACTTGAACCATGAAAGAAGAGGAGCTTGCTAGTAAAAGAAAGGCAGAAAGGAAACAACATAAACAGATACACACAAGGATATAAAAACATCCAGGGGGATGGAAACATTTGCTCATTGCTGGTATATGAAATATGAGGAACAATGGAATACAATAATATTGAGGATGTAGTCAAAGACGACACCATGAAAGGTTCATGCTAGTTTTTTAATTTCTAGTCATGAGACAGTTATTTTTAGAAATCACTCCTATGATACTGGTTCCTGTGTAGACAGACTAATAAAATAGAATACAAATCCAGAAAGAGAAAAAATAACTACTGAGATTTAAATTTTTGCATTTGGATAACTGAGATGAAGATCAATTTAAAGCAACTATGTTGTGAGAACCATAGTTATCGAAAAATGAGCGTAAAAAACTTTTCATATGTTTAAGGAACATTTATGTTTTCTATGAAAAACATTGAAAAAAATTGGATCTATGTCATACCATGTGCCAAAATAAGCACCAAAAGAATTGAATATTTAAATGTAAATAATAAAATTAGAGTAAAACAAAGCTGAATATGGGTAAATTCATTTAAAATATTGGAGTAGAAGAAATTTTTCACTCAAAATGCAAAAGCTGTAGTAAAATATCTTGATAAAATTGAACTATATTAAAAATCAACAAATGAAAAATATCTGATAAGCAACATGAAGAACTTAATTTTTAGGGGGGAGTATAAGCACTATCAGAGATAGATAGTTATTATAAAATGGCATTAGCAAGATAAAGCATTAATCACTGTTATAGGATAAAACCCTATGTCATAATAATAATAATAATAATTTTCTCATGTACTGGTAGTTAAGTCTTAATTAATTTTCTTCTAAATATTCATAGCTACGACTTAACCCCCAGTACTTGAGAAAATGATGATGATGATGAAAATAATGATGATGATGATGATTTGGATATAGGGTTTTAAGGAGGTAATTAAGTTGGAATGAAGCCACTTATGTAGATCTGACTGATTTCCATATAAGAAGAGATTAGGACGTATAGAGAGATGCCCACAGATGCCCATACACAGGAAGAAGTCCATGTGGGGACATAAGGAGAAGGCAATGATCTACAAACCAAGGAAAGAGGCTCCAGGAGAAACTAAATTTACCAAAACTGACCTTGGACTTCTAGCCTCCAGAACAGCTGGAAAACAAATTTCTGTTGTTTAAGTTACCCAGTCTATCGTAATTTATTATGGTAGCCTTAACAAACTAATATAACCTCCCTTACATGAAAAGTGGGAAAGATGAAGAAAAAAAAAAAATGCCCCAAACACATTTGAAGAATGGACAAAAGTTGTGAAAATACAGTTCATAGAAAAACATAAATGTTCCTTAAACATGTGAAAAGTTTCTTAAGCTCATTCATAACAAAAGTCAAGAGCATAAAACTGCAACAGAGACACTGGGTATATCTCTGTTCAGAATGACAAAAATTCTAAAGACATGAGGCACACCTGGGTTTTTTAGCAGGTCATCTCTCCCTACACAATGATGAAGACTCCATATTATGTTTATAAGCCAACTGTAAGATTGCTGCATAGTTTTGGTAGTATAATTTATTCAAAATTCCTTAATTTTTTAAAAACATACAGAACAATTTACATTTGAAAAATGGCACCAAGAATATAATGTAATACTTTATACTTGGACGGATAATTTTTTCAGCAGCAAGTTTTTTCCCCCTAACACAAGTGCCCACTATTTTATTCACTCACTTCCATGGCCACTTGTTTCCTGGTCTTGCACTTGAAGACATAAGATTTGTCTCATTATTTGACTGCAAGTCTAACCAGCTTTTCAGGACTGCCCTCAAAAGCATCAAGGTAGTTTTGACCTTTCCAAGACCCTGCAGATAAATCCTCATCAGGACACTTTGCTCACTCAATTCCCTAGGGCAGGCCCTTTAAAAAGCATGCCCTTCTACTTGGAGGCAGGCAGTAAAATTTTCTCAGATTTGTCCCAATGGATCTGCCATCTCTCCTTCCCCATGTTGTTCACTTCTTTCTCTTTCTTTACTTTTCTTCTCAAAAGAATCATCTAGGGGAGGAGGAAAAAAAAAAAAAAATAAGTGTCAGGATGCCCATGGAAGTTCAAGGTTTGGATTCACCTTACTGAAAAATGTAGTGGTCTGACCACAGCTCTCCAGTATCACATTGCTATAGATCTGATGGTTTTATATATATAACATTTTCTCTTCAATTTGCTTGGTATTTTGGTCATACGGATAAATGGATAAAGTTTTTCTGCTCCCTAAGCAACAGTATATTCATAAAAGTTTGCATACGTGTATAAAACTGCTTCTACGAAGAGACCATATTTTGTGACTTCTAGAAAATTATCTACTGTCTTTATATAAAAGACGATATATGTCCCTTGTGGTGAACATAGCATAACTATAAACTTCTAACATTGTTATGTTGTACACCTCAAGCTAAGTATTGTGTGTCATCTATATTAAAATGAAAAAAAAAATTAACTGTGTCCTCAAGAGGAGCATTTATTGTTATCATAACAATAGCCATATCATTCATCTTCATAATACATTATGTATTTCGAGTATGACAAAATGTGAATATTACCATGAAGAGACTTCTTTTCATGTATAAAGGTGTGCATTTTTTAAAACATTTTATTTATTTATTTGACACAGAGAGAGACATACACACACTCAGTGAGAGAGAGAACACAAGCACAGGGAGTGGGAGAGGGAGAAGCAGGCTTCCTGCAGAGCAGGGAGCCAGAGCCGAAGGCACATGCTTAACAAATGTGCCACGCAGGTGCCCCTAAATATGTGCTTAACTTAAACACAATAAGTGGGTCCATTGAAACTGAGTGAGGGACTAGAGTAACGTGAATTTGGAATCACAAAGTTGTCTTTATCATCACTTTTGTTGTATGAACAAATATTGATATTTTAGTGGTGTTTAATTTTGCATTCAAAAGAACTATCGATATGCCATAGTTTCTTTAAAACCTTCTTGGATCACCTATCTAAACTTTAGAGTCTTGTTTTCTTTTGAAAATGGTAAACTTGTATTCTTTTGTCCAGAGTTAAATTTTGTTATATTTATCTTGCTGTTCTTTATTGAATATATTCTGTTTTTCTGACTTCAATTTATCTTAGGTGTGACAATTCTAAAGATACTAGGAAAAAAAACTATTTTGAGTAGAAAAATCATGATGCTTACTTACTGTAGAGAGAATTTTTTTTTTCTTGTCCTTTAATAGTTTTGTCTTTGCTTTAATTTTATTTGAAGGAAATCAAAAACACAGACTTAAAGTGTGCCTGGGTAGGTCTGTTGGTTAAGCAACCAACTCTTGATTTCAGCTCAGGTCATGATTATGATTGTGAGATCAAACCCTGCACTAGGCTCTGCACTCAGTGGGGAATCTGCTTGGGTCTCTCCATCTTCCTCTGCCCTTCCCCCTATACACGTGCTCTCTCTCTCTCAAATAAATCTTATACACACACACACACACACACACATACATATATACTTACCAACATTTAAAAGATACTTTGGAGTTTATACTGCTCTCCAAGAATACTGAGTTTTATGAAACTTTTTGTTTTTGGAGATTCTAAGATTATGAATTCATATTATTGTTTATGGCCTGCATAAATGTTAAATGTTAAAAAACCTTTCAATTGTGTCTACTGCGTTGAGGATGTATAATGGAAGTCGAGGGAGTCTCTGAGCATCATGAAACAATGGGAATATTTTCAAATTCAAATAGATATATTTGAATATATATTTCTTTGAATATTATAAGGATATATATGTATTGAATTACAGATATATGTGGATATAGGTACATATACACGGATATATATAAAGACTACCATAACCATGATAATAATCATAGCAAGCAAGTGGTCCCAACACACACACACACACACGTTTATATATGATAATTATATGTGTGTATAATATACACATTACATATATATATAATATTGACACATTTATATATGTGCAATATATATTAGATATATAATATACTATAAATAACACATAACATATAATAACAGAATATTGTAATGAAATATACATATAAATGTGTGTATGTTATAAAGAATATAAGAATATATTATACATGTGTATATAATGCATGTATTATACATTGTAATGTATTTTTATATATTGTATGCCCACAAGTATAGAAAGTATTTTTTCTAATTCCTAATATTTGAAACAGTATTTAATTTAAATGTCTTACTTTTCAAGTTCATGATGTTTGCTAATATTTGTATCATAAAACCCCTTAATATCAATAGATATATTTTGTTCCTGTAAAAATACAGATTCCTGGGATTCATTGTTAAGAGAAAAGTGTAATTCAATTTATAGACTATTGACACCTATTTGTGAATTAGAGAATATTTATTTTTGAAATTTGAAAAAAATATTTTTCATAAAGAAGATATGACATTTGTTTTTTTCTTTCAATTTTTAAATTAAATTTTAGTTAGTAAACATATAATGTAGTATGTCTCAGGAATAGAATTCAGAATTTAGTGATTCATCACTTACATACAACACTCAGTGTTCATCACAAGTCCCTTTCCTTAATTCCCATGACCCATTTAGCCCATTCCCCATCCACCTCCCTTTCAGCAACCCTCAGTTTGTTCTCTATAGTTAAGCATCTCTTTTATGATTTGCCTCCCTCTCTTTTTCTCCCATATTCATCTGTCTTGTTTCTTAAACTCCACATATGAGTGAGGTCATATAATATTTGTCTTAGTCTTTCTAATTTCACTTAGCATAATATACTCTAGCTCCATCCATTTCCTTGAAAAATGGCAAAATTTCATTCTTTTTGGTGGCTGAGTAATACTCCATTATATATATATATCCCACTTCTCAAAAAAAAAAAGATTATTGATTATTTATTTTAGAGAGATAAAGAGAGAGAAAAAGACTCTATCTTCCTCCACTCATGAGTGGTGGAAGGGGCAGAGGAAAAGGGAGGGAGAGAATCCTCAAGGAGGCTCCCTATTAAGTAGAGAGTCCAAGTCAGGGCTCAATCCCAGAACCCTAAGATCATGACCTGAGCCAAAACCAAGAGTTGGCTGCTTAACTAATTGAGCCACCCAGACACCCCTATACCACCTCTTCTTTATCCATTCATCAGTTGAAGGACACCTGAGCTCATTCCATAATTTGGCTATTGTTGATAATGCTGTCATAAACATCGGGGAGCATATGCCCCCTTTGAATCAGTGTTTTGTATCCTTTGGGTAAACACAGTGCACTTGTGGGGTCATAGGGTAGTTCTAATTTTAACTTTTGGAGTTATCTCCATGCTGTTTTCCAGAGTGGCTGCACCAGTTGGCATTTTCACCAACAGTGCAAGAGCATTCCCCTTTCTCTGCGACCTCACCAACAATTGTTTCCTGTGTTATTAATTCTAGCCATTCTGACAGGTGTGAGGTGGTATCTCATTATAGTTTTGATTTGTATTTCCCTGATGCCGAGTGATGTTGAACATTTTTCATGTGTCTGTTGGCCGTCTGCTTTGGTAAAATATCTTTTCATGTCTTCTGCTCATTTTTTAACTGTATTACTTGTTTTTGTGTTGTTGAGTTTGATAAGTTCTTTATAGATTTTGGATACTAATTTTTTATTAGATATGTCATTTGCAAATATCTTCTCCCATTTCATATGCTGCCTTTCAGTTTTGTTGATTGTTTCCTTCACTGTGCAGAAGATTTGCTGAAGCTTCTTGATGGAAGATTAGATTAGATTAACTTTGCCCTTGTTTCCCCTGCCTTGGAGAGATGCTAATAAAAAGTTGCTGCTGTCAGTGTCAAAAAGGTTGCTGCCTGTGTTCTCCTCTAGGATTTTGATGGTTTCTGGTCTCACATTTATGTCTTTCAACCATTTTGAATTTATTTTTGTGTATGGTACAAGAAAGTGATCCAGTTTCATTCATCTACATGTTGCTGTCTGACATTCCCAACACCATTATAAAAGACTGTCTTTTTCTTATTGGTATTCTTTCCTGCTTTGTCAAAGATTAGTTGACCATATAGTTGTGGGTCCATTTTGGGGTTTTCTATTCTGTTCCACTGATCTATGTGTCTGTTTTTGCACCAGTACCATACTGTCTTAAAGACTACAGCTTTGTAATATAGCTTCAAGTCCAGAATTGTGATACCTCCAGTTTTGCTTTTAATTTTCAGTATTGTTTTGGCTATTCAAAGTCTTTTGTGGTTCCATACAAGTTTTAGGATTGTTTGTTCTAGCTCTATGAAAAATGCTGGTGGTATTTTGATAAGGATTACATTAAACATGTAAATGGTTTTGAGTAGTACAGACATTTTAACACTTGTTCTTCTAATCCATGAGCATGGGATGTTTTTCCATATCTTTTTGTCATCTTCAATTTCTTTCATAAGTGTTTTATAATTTTCTGAGTACAGATATTTTGGTTGTATTTATTCTTAGATATCTTACGGTTTTTTGGTGTCATTGGAAATGGGATCAATTCCTTGTTTTCTCCTTCTGCTCCTTCATTGTTGGTATATAGAAATGCCAGATTTCTATACACTGATTTTGTATCCTGTGACTTTACTGAATTTGTGAATCATTTCTAGCAAAATTTGGTGCTATCGTTTTTATTTAGAGTATCATTTCATTGGTAGATAGTGAAAGTCTGACTTCTTTCTACCAAATTGGTTGGCTTTTATTTCTTTTTGTTGTCTGATCTCTTAGACTAGGACTTCCAGTATTATGTTAAATAACAATGGTGTGAGGAGCACCTGGGTGCCTCAGTTGATTAAGCATCCAATTCTTGATTTTGTCTCAAATCATGATTTCAGTATCCTGGGATCAAGCCTGGAGTTGGGCTCTGTGCTCAGGAGGGAGTCTGTTTGAGATTCTCTCTCTCTCCTCTCCATCTGCCACTACCCCTGCCCTTTCTCATGTTCTCTCTAATATAAATGAATAAATCTTTAAAAAACAAACAAACAAAAAACAATGGTGAGAGTGGACATCCCTGTCTTGTAGCAGAAAAAAAAAAAATCTCAGTTTTTCCCCATTGAATGGGGAATATAATATAATATAACATTGATTATATTAGATGTGGGTCTTTTATATATGGCCTTTCTGATGTTGAGATATGTTCCCTCTATCCCTACTTTGTTGAGGGTTTTTGTCAAGAATGGATGGATGCTGTACTTTCTCATTTTTTTTTTTTCTGAGTCTATTGAGGGGATCACATGGGTTTTATCCTTTCTTTTATTAATGTGGTGCACTATGTTGATTGATTTGCAAATACTGAACCACACTTGCAGCCCAAGAAGAAATCCCACTTGATTGTGGTAAATATGAACTGTTGGATTTGATTTGTTAGCATTTTGCTGAGAATTTTTGCATCCATGTCTGTGAAGGATATTGGCCTGTTATTCTCTTTTTTGGTGGGGTCATGCTCTGGTTTTGGAATCAAGGTAACACTGGCCTCATAAAATGAGTTTGGAAGTTTTCTTTGTGTATCTATTTTTTTTGAATGGTTTGAGAAGAATAGGAATTAACTCTTCTTTAAATGTTTGCTAGAATTCCCTTGGGAAATTGTGGCCCTGGATTTTTTATATGTTGGAAGTTTTGTTTTGTTTTGTTTTGTTTTTTTAATTTATTTATTTAAGGCAGAGAGTGAACACAAAAGAGATAGAAGGAACAGGGGAAGGGGCAGAGGCAGAGGGAGAAGCAGGCTCCCCACCAAGCAGGGAGCCTGATGCAGGCCTTGATCTCAGGACTCCAGAATCATGACAGCTCAGGAGCTGAAGGCAGACACTTAAATGACTGAGCCACCCAGGCACCCCTGTTTGCTGGAAGGTTTTTGATTACTGTTTCAAATTCTTTTCTGGTTATCAGTCTGTTCAAATTTTCTATTTCTTTCTATTTCATTTTGGGTAATTTATATTTCTCAGCATTTATCCATTTCTTCCAGATTGCCTAGTTTGTTGGCATATAATTTCTTATGAAATTTTCTTATAATTATTTGTATTTCTATGGTGTTGGTTTTGATATCTCCTCTCTCATTTGTGATTTTATTTATTTGGGCCCTTTCTCTTTTCTTTTTGGTAGGTGTGGCCAGGGGTTTATCAATTTTATTAATTCTTTCAAAGAAGCAGCTCCTGGTTTCATTGAACAGTTCTACTGGTTTTTGCTTACTTATTTTTTTGTTTCTATATGATTTATTTCTGCTCCAATCTTTATTATTTCCCTTCCTCTGCTGGCTTTGGGCTTCATTTGTTCTTTTTCTAGCTCCTTTAGATTCAAACTTGAGGTAGGCTTATCATGTTATGTATTTCCCTCTTATGACTACTTTTGGTGCATCCCAAAGGTTTTAGACTGTTATGTTTTCATTATCATTTGTTTCCATGTATTTTTTTTTCATTAATTTCCTGGTTAAATCATTCATTCTTTAGTAGGATGTTCTTTAACCATCCATGTATTTGTGACCTTTAGAAATTTTTTCTTATGGTTGATTTCAAGTTTCATAGTATTTTGGAAAGTATCTGGAATATATGAATTATCTGAATCTTTTTGTACTAATTGAGGTTTGATTTGTGACCCAGTATGTGATCTATTTTGGGAAATGTTCATGTGCATTGATAAAGCATGTGTATTCCGTTGCTTTTTCTGTTCTGACTATATTTCCTCTTCTTTTCAACTTCATAATTTTTCATATTTTATCCCCTGCTTCTTTGATTCATGTGGTCATTACATCCAGTCAGTTTCTCATTTTGGTTATGACATTTTTATTACAGCCTGACTAATTTTTAGGTTTTTTTATCTTTCTGGTAAGGGATGCCCTGGCATCTTCTATGCTTGTCTCAAGCCCAGGTAGTATTCTTATGATCAGGCATATTACTTATGTCTGTTTCAATTAGATCGCTGGCTGTGACCTTTTCCTGTTCTTTCTTTGGGTTGAATTCCTCTGTCTTGACATATTGTTTAGGTCTTTATCCTCTTCTGTGTGTTTAGAAAACCTGTTATGTTTCCTGTTCCCAAGAGCAAGCACTTTATGAAGAATAGGTCATATACTGTCCAAGGTCTGGCACTTTAGGAAGTGTTTCTGGTGTGTGGTGTGTACCCTCTGCTGTTGTGTTTCGGCTCATCTTTCTCTCAGGTCAGTCCCCTGCAGAGTTTCTCCTTGCCTCCAGTGAGGAGTGCTTGGACCTTATCCAGAGTGTGGTGTTTCAAATAGGTATGCTCTGGTCTGCTTGTTAAAAGAGGCCTGCTCTTATTTCCACTAGAGCTGAAACTTTGCAGCACCCCATGGTCAGTAGACTTGATGTGTGAAGGAGAGTTTGTGCTGGTCTTCTGGGGCAGGGGCTTGCTGCTGTGGTTCTCAGGCACTTTAGCCCTAGTAAGAAACACTGCAGAACACTGGGGGGCTGGTGCTTGGTGTAAGTGGCTCAGGCTTCCACTGTTGGCACTGTGTTGCACACTGAAGTCCATCTGTGCTGATTGGCGGAGGAGAAAAATGGCACCAGCCCTCACCCTTGTCCCTCGGGAAGGAATTTCACACTGCTGCCATCCATGAAGTCCCCAAGAAGAGCAAATAATCTCCCCTCGTGTGTCCCAGGTGTCCTTTAGATCTCTGTCTTCCCCCTGTCTGTCTTCCCCCGGTCCTTCTATCTGCTCACTCAGCAGTACAGTGCACTTGTGTTTTATTTCAGGCACCCTAGCTGAGTTTCAAAACTCCAAACTTTATGACTCTAGCACAGTGTGGACTCATGGTGGTAATCTAGGGAAGGATCTCACTGTGCTGTGTTGATGGTGATTCATCCCAGAAGTGCAGTCACACACACTGGAGCTTGGAGTTAAGAGTAAAGCACAGCAAAAAGCCTGAGTACAGGTTAGGTGCTCTCAGCAGGTGTCTCTGACCCAAGCTTAAGGAGTGGTAAAGTGCAATGGTGCCCTCTGGCTCATTTGTCCCTTGAGAGGCAATATCCTCTTCCAGATACACTCCAAGAAGGGGGAAGGGTCTGTCTGTCCTCAGGAGTTACAGACTTGTGGCTCACCAGCCACAACACAGACTTCTAAAACTCTAGTATTTGAGCTCTTCTGTTTGTAAAAACTCATGATAATCACCCCTCTTGTTTTCCCAGTCAATGGCTTTGGAGAACTATTTTCCTTATGTGTTCCCCTGTATGCTCTCCAGCACCATATTTCTCTCTTTCTCTCTCTGTGATCAGGGCTCTCTTCCCTCCACAATATCTAAGATCCTTTTCTCTCCCAAAATCACATCTTTGCATCTCTACCTTGCACCATGTGACCTCTTCTCTCTCTAGATGTGTAGTTTGTTCCGTTAGCCCTTAGATCGATTTCTTGGCCATTCAGAATGATTTGATATTTATCTAGCTGTGTTTGAAGGACCAGACAAGCATAGGGTCTTCCTACTACTATTCCACCTTAACTGACACTGAAATTTGAAAAAAAAAAAAAAATATATGTATCATCTTCTTTTCATCTTAGAGAATAAAAGTAATGGACTAGTATAAAACACTGAAGAATTTCTCTTAGGCTTCTTTCTATTTTTTACTTTATTTCAAGATTAGACTACTCAAATTGCTGGCATAGCCTTATCATGCTCCTTGTTAAAGGCCTAAACAGAAGCTACTAAAAACATACAGCTTAACACCTTATTTCATCAACCATTTATTGAGATATAATTTAGTATAATTTCCCCAGCTTCATTAAGATATGTATTGACAAATGAAATTGTGTAATTTTAAGATGTAGAACATGTTGATTTCATAGAATTATATATTGCTATATGATTACTACCACAACATTAATTAATACCTCCATCATATCATATAATTACAATTTCTTTTTTGTGTGATGAGAACATTTAAAAGTAACTTCCCTAGCAATTTCAGGTATATAATACAGTATTGTTGTCTATAATCACAATGCTGTATTTTAGATCCCCAGAACTTTTCTTTTTTCTTAAGATTTTATTTATTTATTTGAGAGAGAGAGAAAGGAGGAGAGAGATCATGAACAGGGGTGAAGGGTAAAGGCAGAAGCAGACTCCCTGTTGAGCAGGGAGCCTAATGAGGGACTTGATCCCAGGACTCTGAGATCATGACCTTAGCTGAAGGCAGAAGCTTAACTGACTGAGCCACCCAAGTGCCTGAATTTATTTGTTTTCTAACTAGACATCTAAACTCTGACCAATGTCTGCTACTATAAGATCCAACCATCTCACTTATGGCTATATATTCAAAGGGAAGGAAATCAGAATGTCAACGAGTATCTCATTCCCATACTTTCATGTTTATTGCACCGTGGTTCACAGAGACCAAGATAGGGAAGGAACCTAAGTTTTTATCAGCCATTTTTCATTTCTAGTTTTTGATCAGATAATATAGTTTGAAGCTCCTGGGTCACAGTACTTGGTGCTGAATATTTTATATACATTAAACATAAAAACAAGTGACCTTATTGTGGGGTCTCTGATTGGATAGGGGTCACCAAATATGGAACAACCTGATCAGGTGGAGCCCAGTGGGGCAGACAGTGAAAGAATTCACTTAAGGCAGAACAAAGAAGATAGACGGTTATTGAATGCATTGCAAAGGAGTGGCAGGCAGGATAACAAAAACAGGTACTGTCTGCCACAAGGCAGGGGGGGGCACTGTAGTTAAAGGGGGGAGGTGAAGAGGTATGGAATGTATAGAATTTTCCTTTTTTGGTACTTGTGTCCAGGCCTAAGTAACCCATTGGTCAGCTAGAGCTTATAGATATTTTGATGTGGGTCTCCTCATGATCCTGCTTGTATTCAGCCAGAGGGATGGGGGGGTCCCTGGGGGCCCTTCTATCTTATTCAAATTTCCATTGTTCAGGTTGGTTGCCTATAAGTAGCCGCTACAACTATAAAATAGGAGAAAGGTTTTGATAGAAAGAGAGAAAATGGAAAGAACAACCAGACTCATTACACAGATACACACATACACACACAGTCAGTGCTTATTCACAGTGTTTGTTTGTTTGTTTGTTGTTTTGTCTCTGGACAGTCTTTTTATATTTTCCTCCTCTCTAATGATACATTGATAATCAAAGATGAGATACTGCTTTACCTGCTCTTTAAGGAGTTGCAGATAATAACACAAAACCAAAGGGAGACTAAGACAGAAGTGTGCTTTCATGTCCCAAGGACACAATGAAGGCCAGCAATCTTAGCTAACACAGGGAAAGGTAGGAGAAGGTGGAGTCTGAAATGTTGCTAAGGTCAGAATATGTTGGGCAAAGATTATGGTAAGGATTTGGGATATAATCTTGACCATAGTGGATAACTATTGGAAAGTTTACAGCAGGAGTGTAATCAAATTAGATTTACATTTTTGTTTCTAGAAATCAATCTGCCTCAAGTGTAATGAATGTATGGTAGGGGATAAGATTGAACACAAGAAAATGGTTATGAGGTTGTTTTACTTATCCAGGTGAGAGAAAATAGTGATTTTGGTCTGGTTTGTTGAACCAAAGATGGCACAATTTACCCACACTTGGATATATTTCACTTATATTCGACATGTAATTGTATTAACTACATGATCATTTTTGTCCTGGGAATAGTATTTGACAAAAGGACAGAGAAGAAAGAGAAAGAAAAATCAGGTATTTTCATATTTTCCTGGGTATAGGTCCAGGCTTGCACTAAAATTAAAATATGCAAAGCATATACTTTCCCTAGTCACATCATTATATATTATCTTTTTACATAACCTATTCCCCAGAGTCCCAGGCTTACTGTGTCCTCATGCTATTCTCATTTCTTCTCTGTGACATCAAAAGAAAGGAAGAAAATCTCCAGGGTTCCAGTTTGCTTTCTCTATATAATTTCTGAAAACATCCATTACCTCTGGGTGGGAAAATAAATGATTATGTAAATAAAGAAGTAAAGAAATTGGATGAAAATAATTTTATGTAATTTATGAAGTTTTACTAGATCAGTACTCCTACCCAGAATGTTCTTATTTTATTCATTGCTAGAAGTGAATCCCAAACTCACAGAGGATGGCAAGGTATAACCAACTACTACCCTGTAGGTGTGGAAAGTAGACAATGAGACTTAATGGATCAAAGAAGACAGTTTATTGCTTACAGCATTCCAAGCATGAGGATTTGCAGAATTACACTGGCTCCCATGTCCCCATCTCAGGTGTTGGATTATTAGTCACAAATAGATACCAGACACATAGTGGGTTTTGTGTTACAGCTGAGGAAATTAGAGCTTAAGTAACAAACAATTTTATTGGAAGCAGAAAGCAAGGCTGCTGTATGTCTGAAGACAAACGGGTAGGAACACGAAGGTCCCAGAGAAGATGCTTTTTCCAGCATTCCAAACTGTGTGCGTGTGGGTGCTTACTTATTCAAAAGTAGTGTAAAGAAGCAAAGTAAAAACATTTGTGAAATATGAGGTAGGGATTATTTTGACCAACTAGCTGAGTGACCCTGTAGTCAGGATTCAATACTTAAGTTTTACCTGATTTCAAAATTCTTAACTTCCTCAATCTAAATTCACAGAGTTCTAAAACTTCAAGTTTTTGTTTTGTTTTGTTATATTTTTGGTGTCTTAATTGCTCCCATAGAGGCAACACTCGGAGTTTTAGTAGGAAGGGAGACTGCTAGGCCGGAGTGTTGTGGGTGGCATGGGAAGAGGAGATGATTGCAATGGTTGGTAATTCATATTTTTGTAAATCAAGGCCTTCCTGCATTCATGAACTGGAACAATATTTTTTCTTTCTTTTTTTTATAAACAGGAGTAACTCCTACTGTGTAAAAAGGGATGAAGTTCAGAGTATATTTTCAGTTACTGAGGTTTTTTGTTTTTGTTTTTTTTCTGTAAATGTGATCTTGTAAAAGCCAGGAAGCTGAATGAAAAAGATAAAACATATAACAACAATGTATATGCCTACTACTCATTCTATAGCCAGGCCCAAAGAAGTCCTTTGTCCTTTTCTTAATTAAAATACCATTTTTCTCTACAAATTCAGCATCCAGTATTTGTTTAAGAAGGCAAGCATTATTTCATGCAGTAGTGATTATAACACCCGTATAGTACCACCAAGCTTACCCATAAGAGATTTTATTTATAATAAAATGCTCTAAAACCTGGTCCAAGAACCCTGGAAAAATGAGATATGGTCATGCAGACTAATTATGCCAAAACATTTAAAGAAATGCTCAAAACTAAAACTACTACAAAAGTATCTCTGTAGCAGCTGTATTGGTAAACTATTTTGTGGCATATCCAATAAAATAAGAATTCAGTATCTAAATTGCAACCACGCTTCCACAAAAGCAAAATACTATTCTCACTAGAAATCAAATTACGAAACTTGATTTCCCCAAAGCCATTTATTAACAAGTTTCTGGGAGAGAGAGGCAGAGACGTGGAGAGAGACTGAGAGAGACAGAGAAGAGCTATTAACCAGAAAAAGATGTTTCCTGGTTTTATGGAGTTTTGTTTTGATTTAATAAAAGTAAACTTTAGAACACTATGAGTGGTATTTCCAGGTGAGCCAATTAATTCTGTTCATAAATTTAACAAGAAAAAATAATGAATAAAGTAAGAATTGATGCCTAACAGAAAAACCATAAAATATGCCAACTTCCATTCTGATGTTGACCACGTTGCATATTTGCTACCCATACAACACAAGCAGAGGAATTTACAAATATAAAAAGAGAATACTTAGATCCATTATGCTTACTTAGAAAGTGTCTCTAGAGTGAACCAGTCGTTCTAAGTGAAGCTGCATTCAAAGATGGTACAACTAATCATTTTCTTAGTGCGGAGAAAATTGTAACATTGATGATACTCTGCCAGATGTGAAATATATTAGATACTGCCAAGTAGTAAGTTATTTTCTGAAAGTGAATAAAACAAATTGAAAGACAGGAAAGCATTTTCTCTTTGCTCATTGTCTTAATAAATGGAGAAAGCATATTTAAAAACACTGAATTCCTTAATGGAATAGAATAAGTAAGTAAGAAGTATCTATGTATCTATGTACCCATATGATTGGGCCTGAAAATAAGTATATGTTTTTTGTGAGAAAGCAATATAACAGCCACAGAAAAAGTTCCGACAAATTCTAGATTCCCAAAGGTAGTATTCTAGGACTCTCTTTGTTTTCTGATGGACACAGAGTCCTATGTAGTTACAGTTGAAACTTTGGCAATTCAAAATGATGATGATAATAATAATAATAAATCAGAGATAGACATAAATATTAATATATTTTTTCCTAAGAGGAAGAATGCCTGTATTGTTAAACTTATCAGAAGAGAAGCTTTGAGGGAATAAGGGATTAGAAGGTTGTATTTTTTTTTAAGATTTTATTTATTTATTTGACAGAGAGAGAGAATACAAGCAGGCAGAGCAGCATGCAGAGGGAGAAGCAGGCTCCCCACTGAGCAGGGAGCCTGATGAGGGGTTCGAACCCAGAACCCTGGGATCATGACCTGAGCCAAAGACAGACACCTAACTGACTGAGCCACCCAGATTTCCCTAGAAGATTGTCTTTTAATGGACTTTGATTAATAGGCAGAGATAGTATTTGTACATTATATGGAAAAAACAGGAATTGGTAGCACTTGAAACTAAGTAGATAAATGAAATCCTAGACTTGCAAACTAAAATCACATGTCTTCCTTAATTTTTAAAAAAAAAGATTTATTTACTTATTTTAGAGAGAGGAAAAGAGGGGGATGTGGCAGAGGGAGAAGGAGAGAGAGTCTTAAGCAGACAATCCAGGGCTTGATCTCATGACCCTGAATTCACAACCTGAGCTGAAACCAAGAGTCAGAAGTTTAACCAGCTGCACCACCTAGGTGCCCCAAATCTTCCCTAATTTTAAAAAATAGTGAGAGAGAAGTGTTAAATCTACCTAACTTGTGGGTCAATTATAATGGAAGAAAGGGATACTGAGGTCTTCATGGCTTTTAATCAAATTGAAATGATAGAAGCTAGATGAGCCACAGATGAGTTTCAATTGCATATATGGGAACTGTAACTCCAACGGAAAGATGAAAAACTAGAAAAGATGAAAATTCTGTTCCTCCAATATGATTTCAGACAGAATAAGTCTACAAGGTCAACCATGCAAGCCTAGGTGTCCCAAGATAGCAGACATTTCAGATGACTCTGAGTAATGGCTACTATATATACCTATTTCATCAGTCAGCCAGTTAGACATTCCACATCATTTTATTTATTTCTTTATCAGGTCAGGCCACCAGCCATCTCTGTGTATTTCTTTACTTTTAATGAAGCTTTTTCACCTACATGCTTCATTTAATTCCTTTTTCAAACTCATAAAAAGGATAAAGCAGCTTTATCCTAATTTTACATGTGAGGAAATAAATACTTTGAAAGGTTGAAAGACTTACTTTACTTCACAAGGAAATTAAATTGCAGAAACAAGAATTTATGTCAGTATTAAAATCCTTTATAATCTAATAGGCAAGTATAATATAAGGAAGCAGTCAGCTTATGGACAATAACTTCAATGATCAATCAAGACACTTTCAAAATTATAGGGAGGGGAAAGACTAGTCATCATAAAAAATGCTTACTATGGTATCAGTTAAAATTTAGAGGAGATTAAAAACTTTGTTTTTACTATGTTGTCCCTTTCAATACCAAGTTATGAATGATCACAGCAGCTCTTGTTTCTTTTCCTATTTTGCTATTGCTAAGGTTTTGGCTAATTCACTGCTCATTTCACCCTCTATTTACATAATAACTACAGCTGAAATAGAAGAAGGAAAGCAAAATCTTAATTTCTCTCTTTCTTTCTTTCTTTCTTTTCTCTCTCTTTTTTCTTTCTTCTTTCTTCTTTCTTTCTTTCTTTCTTTCTTTCTTTCTTTCTTTCTTTCTTTCTTCTTTCTTTCCTTCCTTCCTTCCTTCCTTCCTTCCTTGAGTGAAATCAATGATATAATGGAAATTATAGAAATTATAAAAACTATAGAAATAGAAAAATATAACAAGAAATACATCTACATAAAAATTTGAGATAATATTAACATTGTCAATGCTTTTAGTCCTCAAAAGTGAAAATAGAATAGAGAGATGGGAGAAATTTAAACATTTACCCAGTCATATGGTCTATATGCTTTCTCTCTTTCCCTCATAACCTGCCTCCCTCCTTCCTCTCTTCCTCCTTCTTTTTCTCCTCCTAATTAAGCCAACTATGATAAGATGCCCTGTAGACAATAATGTACTTATAGATACATCTTCTTTATGAATAGTTTGCTTCTTAATGAATAGTAACCAAATTTTATCTAGAATATTGGCTATATAACCTCACCATGTTTTTTAAAAATTATAACCAAAAAACCTTTCTTTCCAACACTATATACACACTTGGCTTTGTCATAAAATATTGACTTTTTAAAATGATTTACTGTTGGAAATATATCTTTCTTGTTTAAAATATTTTATTTATTTATTTGACACAGAGAGAGAGATCACAAGTAGGCAGAGAGTCAGGCAGAGAGAGAGGGGGAGGCAGGCTCCCTGCTGAGCAGAGAGCCCGATGCAGGACTTGATCCCAGGACCCTGGGATCATGACCAGAGCTGAAGGCAGAGGTTTAACCCACTGAGCCACCCAGCTGCCCCAGAAATATATCTTTCTTAATGTATCTTTCATTGAATGCCTCATTTCCCCAATTTTTTAATGTTTTTTTAATTAACATAGAAATTTTGAAATATCATGGTCTGACTAGTTGGAAATGTCTGTACTTATAGTCAACACTATGAAACCTTTCTCATGTTGTGTAATGCTTTTTAACAGTTGATATTCTAATCATGAAAGACATTTTCTATTTATCTTCCCCAAAAATGTATTTACTGAAAAATAAATATTACTTTCCCTGCCATATTATTTTCCAAGCATTAACTGAAACTTTTTTACAGGCACAGAAGAATGAGAATCTTCTGACTTTCAAGTAAGTATTCTCAGAAGTAGCTTCCCAATAATGGTGTAATGTAATGTGGCATTTGCCCTTATAGCTATTAAATATGGCTCTCAGGAAGAACATTCTGAACATTACCATAATTTTTATTGAAATGCTCTTTAATTTTTATATGACTTTAATCATTGCAAAAAAATGTTTAGATGGTTTTCTTATTTTGAATGGTTTAAAAATTGCTATGTATCAAACAATTCCCATAGTATCATTTGTATCTTTTATCTTGAGGCCCAATAAAGTGCAGATAAGGCTCATCACTGATAACAATTGATCCAATGTGCTGCACACAACAGGCCAGTAGGTCAAGAGGAAAGATGCATAAGGAAACCAACTTTATTCAGGAAACCAGCAAACTGAAGTGGCAGACATTATCTAAAGAACCATTTCCTTAGGCATGAAGTTGGAGCTTCTCTTATGTTAGCAAAAGGGGAAATAGGAGATTAGAGTCAAAAGGTGGCTGACATCCGTAGACATCCAATGAAGGTCGTGTAACTTCTTTCTCCTTTGTCAGTTGATCTTTTCATACAGAAATCTGCTCATGTCATTCCCGCAAATCTTAAACATAGCATAGTCATTTCTGTATGTAGTTCCTTATCTCCTTAGGTGAGGTAGGTTTTAGGTAAAAAGCAGTTTTTTTACATCTAAGCTGAAACATTCCTACATGCATGGCTAAGCAGAAGTTTCTAGGCTATAGGTCACAGCAACAGGGAAACAGAAGTAATATAGAGATAGACATGTTAAGTTTCTCCCTGTTATATATATCTTACATAATTTCATGGTCATTTTTGGCTGATTATTTTCTTCTTCTTTTTTTTTTTTTTTTTTTTTCCAGATGACTTACCACTATTTTTTCTATTACCGAGTGTAAAATCTCTACTTGGAATAGTCTCAGTTCTACCATCTTCTTGATCACTTCTATTGTATTCTTAGTATTATGCTGAAATGGTGTTTCATTTTCAGAAATATTTTAAAAATCCTTTGTTTACCTCTGAAAGATGAGTTTAATTTATACAAAATGATATAATCCATTAATCTCCTTACTAATATGTGGAAATTGAATAAGTGTAAATATTAACATCACTAAATACCACACTTTCTGCTTAAACTCAGGCTACCTCTAGAAAAGCATATGAACCCATGGCAGTCTAGTAAATATGCTGATTGAGAGTACCTACATCAAATTTTGTATCAAATGTTAAGAAATTTGAAAATCATAATTTTATAGAAATTATCTCAAGAGATATCATTATTTGCACCCCATACCTCACTAGATCATTATAAAAACTGTTTGTCCTCTTCCAGCATCAGATTGGGGTGACATTACAATTTGAAGAATATTCACCATGAAGAGCTCCTAACAAACAGCTCAGATGTGGCATTTCTTTTGATGAATGCCTCAGGGGCACTCTCTTTGTAGAACATAATTATAACACAAACTTAGAGCAAAAATTCAAGATATTCTCTTCATTTTAGCTCTCTGATCCTAGAAAACAAGAATAAATTCCCTATTAAACATCTACTTTGAGGGGTACCTGGGTGGCTCAGTCAGTTTATCATCTGACTCTTGATTTCCCCTCAGTTCATGATCACAGGGTGGTGAGATCAGTCCCACACTGGGCTCCTCACTCAGTGAGGAGTCTGCTTGAGATTCTTTCCTTCTCCCTTTGCCCTTCCCCCAACTCATGTTCTCTCTCTCTTAAAAAAATAAATAACCCTTTTAAAAAATCCACATTGAAATGCAATACTTTTTTTAAAATTAATATATAATGTATTCTTTGTTTCAGGGGTACAGGTCTGTGAATCATCAGTCTTACACAATTCACAGCACTCACCATAGCACATACCCAACCCAATGTCCATCATCTAGCTACCTGATCCCTCCACCCTCCTCTCAGTTTGTTTCATGAGATTAAGAGTCTCTTACTGTCTCCCTCCCTGGCCCCATCTTGTTTCATTTTCCCCTTCCTTACCCTCCCTCCTGACCACCCTGCCTCTCAAATTCCTCATATCAGAGAGATTGTATGATAATTATCTTTCTCTGATTGACTTATTTCACTTAGCATAATACACTCTAGTTCCATCCACGTGGTTGCAAATGGCAAGATTTCGATTTTTTTTTTTTTTTTTGGATGACTGCTGGCTGCATGGTATTCCATCCATTCATCTGTTGATGGATATCTAGGCTCTTTCCATAGTTTGGCTGTTGTGGATATTGCTGCTATAAACATTTGGGTGCATGTGTCCATTCAGATCACTACATTTGTATCTTTAGGGTATATACCCAGTAGTGTGATTGCTGGGTCAAAGTGTTGCTCTATTTTCAACTTTTTGAGGAACCTCCATACTGTTTTCCAGAGTGGCTGCTCCAGCTTGCACTCCCACCAAATATGAAGGAGGGTTCCCCTTTCTCCACAACCTCCCCAACACCTGTTGTTTCCTGACTGGTTAATTTTAGCCATTCTGACTGGTCAGAGGTTGTATCTCACTATGCTTTTGATTTGTGTTTCCCTGATGCCCAGTCATGTTGAGCACTTTTTCATGTGTCTGTTGGCCATTTGGATGTCTTCTTTGCAGAAATGTCTGTTTATGTCTTCTTCCCATTTCTTGATTAGATTATTTGTTCTTGGGGTGTTGAGTTTGAGAAGTTCTTTATAGATATTGGATACTAGCCCTTTATCTAACATGTCATTTGCAAATATCTTCTCCCATTCTGTTGGTTGTCTTTTTTTTTTTCTTTGTTTCCTTTGCTATGCAAAACTTTTTATCTTGATGAAGTCCCAATAGTTCATTTTTGCCCATGATTCTCTTGCTTTTGGCAATGTTTCTAAAAGAAGTTGCTGCACTGAGGTTGAAGAGATTGCTGCCTGTGTTCTCCTCCAGGATTTTGATGGATTCCTGTCTCACATTGAGGTCTTTCATCCATTTAGAGTCTATCTTTGTGTGTGGTGTAAGGAAATGGTCCAGTTTCATTCTTCTGCATGTGACTGTCCAATTTTCCCAGCACCATTTGTTGAAGAGACTTTTTTTCCATTGGACATTCTTTTCTGCTTTGTCAAAGATTAGTTGACCATAAAGTCGAGGGTCCATTTCTGGGCTCTCTATTCTGTTCCATTGATCTATGTGTCTGTTTTTGTGCCAGTATCATACTGTCTTGATGATTACAGCTTTGTGATAAAGCTTGAAGTATGGAATTGTGATGCCACCAACTTTGGTTTTCTTTTTCAACATTCCTCAGGCTATTCAGGGTCTTTCCTGGTTCCATATAAATTTTAGGATTATTTATTCCATTTCTCTGAAAAAAGTTGGTGGCAAAATGCTATACTTTTTAGTGAAAGTACATTAAGCATTCCCCTCTTTAAAAATAGTTCATCTCATATTTCTTCTGGATCACACAAACTGTTTTAAAAATATTATATGACCAATCTACTAGAAATAGAAACTTAGATATTCAATATCTAGTCATAGAAACTTAAGGGAAATTTAATGCTATTATTTAGCAGAAATATATATCTATTAATAGAACTACTATAATAATGAAAACTGTTTTTTAAATAATTCAAATAAAACCATCAATGTCAGTAGCCTAAGCCATTATCACACCAGCCTACCCCATGTATGTAAAAGTTATCTTATGAGGGATTCATAAGGTCATAAACTTCTTACCATGATCTAAAAGAATCTAGGCAAGAAATTGTGTTGTATAAGAATCAGTTTTTCTGCCCTATGTGTGTGTCTCCTGTGAAAAGCATTTATAGCAATGTGAAACCTAAGCTATTAAAAATGTGTATTATATTTGTAGAAAGATGAAAAAAGATTTTATCAACAAAGGCAAATTGTACTTTTTAATCTGGAATCATATATCATATTTTAGACATGTGTTTAAGTGGTCATTTCTTTGTCTACATTTTTATTTTTAAGATAGGTTAACATTTACAATCGCTTTGCTGAAAATAACACAAAAATGGGATCCTGGAGTAAGATTTAATATTAAACTTCCATATTATGTGAATGGAGAGTAGTGTGTGATCAAGACAGATAATGAGTGAGACCGGGTCTTGTTCTGTAGCTGTCGACAAGAAAGTCTGCAAATCTTGGAAGAACAGAGAGACAAATAAAGGTATCTTTCTTAAAAATACTTTCTATCCATCAAAGTACAAGCCTCTGACTCTATGCTAATAATAATAGCCCTTTCCTTTTGCCCCTAAATTCTTCCAATCAATTCTTCTTTGTTCATCCTTTAAAATAACACTTTGCACTTAACATTAAGTTAGCAGATGGTCCTGTGAATGCCATCCCACTGAAATGACCATTGTCCCAAATCCTCAGCAAGTAATAGAACTCAAAATGGAATCAGCAGATAAATGACGAATGGCTAGAAACGCACGTCTTTATGGTATCATCTAGGCTGATTGCTGTAGGGTTGAACTTTAAATTTCTAAAATATTCGTGGGAAGTTTAGAACCATAAAATTTCAAACCCATGATTTTTTCATATCATTATGGATCAAGTTAATAGCAGACTCATCATTTAAAAAATTCATCATTAATCCATACATTATAGTAATTGATACTTAATCTTTATGAAATTGGACATTTTACCTTTGACTCTCTTGATATATTAAATTCCCTTAAAATGGTAAAACCCAGAATGTTTTAGAAGGAAAACATACATTTAAAGAAACTATACTTCTAGGTCAAAGAACTTAACAAAACTATGGAAATATTGCTTATAACATATTTGAGGAAGGATAAAATCCTCTTTTTATCATCTTTCTAATAGGTTCCATGTAAACTATCATCTGAAACAAATTTTATCCTCAGTGCCATGTGAAATTAATACAAAAATGAAAGGTAGTTTGTTCCCATAATTTCAAGTCCAATTTATTTCTAAATCTGCAATCACATATTCTGAACATGTTTGTATATGTTGTGGTAGGAGTCAGATGAAAAGCAAAACTGAATCAGAGAAATAAATACTATGCCTAGGAGTGTATTCCTGGTACACAGCCTGCAGAGACTGACATTCAGTTTGTCCAGACCTCCAATTCCTTCAGAATAGTATATACCCACGCTCTTTACTCAATTTTGACCCCTATGGCAGAGAAAACTCACATTTATTAGAAGGGCACTGCTGAGATTAAATTTCTTTCTCTCCTATGTAAGAACAACTATCAGAATGAAGCAAAGGAAGTCACATTCTCTTCACCCCCACCCACTCCCTGCCCCGATCTATAACTTCAGTTGTCTCATCTTTAGTTGTTGTTGTTGTTGCTGTTGTTTTAAACCCTTCTTTTAATGTATTTCTCTGAGGACTTTTTTTTTCTTTTTTAATTCTACTGTACAAAATTCCATCTATTCTGGTAGATAATTAAGCCTAAGTGATTATCATAATTCTTCCTTTCAAATTCCTTCAACCACAGAGGATTCCAAAATGGTGAGTCCTTATCATATTGTTCTTGTTTGCTTTTGTTTCTAAAACATATTCTCCTGAGATTCAGGGGTGGTATGGAACAGCTTTTACTTAGAAGGTTTATTTCTGTTTTTCCCCTGAAATGTTTGAAATATCCACCCTATATCAAATTAGTGAGATATTGGTACAGTTTTTCAGGATTTTGCTTACTAAAATGTTGCCACACCTTCCATCAGGGTAAGTAAGAGTGTTCTGTAGGTATTAGGGTGGTTGTAGAGGCATGTTGGTAGCTCTCCCCAATGACCATACACTCTCATTGTCAAAAACTACTTCTAAAGCTGAAGCCATGATGTTGTACCTCTTTCCCTCCTTAACTGCTACTGCCAATTCTTTATGCTAGAAATTCTGGTTTCTAATTTCAATTTATCACTATATCCTAGAAATGTCTGACACGATCTGCTAACTTAAAGACCTATCAAAAGAACATGTCTAAAGGAAGTTGGAAAAGAACACTCAGATTGCTTAAAATTCCTTTATCATTGCACAATATACAATGTATAATGAGCTAGCCCTGTATTAAGTGAATTGTTCAACATAATTATTTTTTTCTTGAAGAATGAATCAAACTTCCAGCTAGCCATACCACTTGACATAATCCCTGATTTTTCTTTTCCTCCTTTTAGATCTTTGAAAAAAAAAAAAAAATTGTGTCACCTACTACCTTTGGTTTCAGTTAGCTTTATTCATCTGAAATGATGTTTAGTTTATATATTTAGATTATTTCAAACACTTACATTTAAAGTTAGCTTTCCCTATGAAAGCTCTAGGAATGACGTGTTTTGATTATTTTTAGCATTTAAAAAAAATCAGATTGCTTTGATTGAGGTACAAATTTATTTATTTATTTATTTATTTTTAAAGATTTTATTTATTTATTTGACAGACGGAGACCACAAGTAGGCAGACAAGCAGGCAGAGAGGGAGGAGAAAGCAGGCTCCCCGCTGAGCAGAGAGCCCAATGCGGGGCTCGATCCCAGGACCCTGGGATCACAACCTGAGCTGAAGGCAGAGGCTTTAACCCACTGACCCACCCAGGCACCCCAAGGTACAAATTTATAAAACTGAAATTTAGTGTCTATTTCTCTCAAATATTATGTGACTGGTGCCCACTACTACACTAGGTGTTGCAGATCCAAGGTTGAGACAAGCAGACAAGGATTTCTGCCCTCAATGTAATTCAATTTTACCAGAGTCAATGTGCTCAATCCCACTGCAAAGTGAATAAATGTGTAGCTATTTTTAATAAGTGCTACTTTAAAAAAAAAAGAGGTAAATTGTGCTATGAATATGATTGCAAGAGAGAACCTGACTGCTAGTGAAGAGAAGAAAGATCTTTGATTTAAAGAGTAAAAAGAGGTTAACTAAAGAATATATAAAAATGGAGGAACAGGGGCGCCTGGGTGGCTCAGTGGTTTAAAGCCTCTGCCTTCGGCTCGGGTCGTGATCCCGGGGTCCTGGGATCGAGCCCCGCATCGGGCTCTCTGCTCAGCAGGGAGCCTGCTTCCCTTCCTCTCTCTCTGGCTGCCTCTCTGCCTACCTGTGATCTCTGTCTGTCAAATAAATAAATAAAATCTTTAAAAAAAAAAAAAAAGATTTAAAAAAAAAAAAAAAAAATGGAGGAACAGGGCAGAAAGAGCAGTGTGTACAAAGCAGGCCAATCAACAAAGGGGAGCACAGTACAGCATAAGATGGGGAGATTGACAAGTCCAAACCATATAGATCCCATAGGCAGAGGAAAAGAACTTTAATTTTGTCACACAATTCATGGAAAGCCATTGGATTTTCTTTTGTTTCATTTTAAAGATTTTATTTATTTTTAAGTAACCTCTATGCCCAATGTGGGGCTCAAACCCACAACCTTGAGATCAAGAGCCACATGCTGCACTGACTGAGCTAGCCAGGCATCCCAGCCATTGGATGCTTTTAAGGAGCTAGATGCCATGGTCATTTTCCCTTTTGGAATAATAGATGAGAAAAAAAAAAAAAAATGTATGGGTGTGGATGGACTAGTTAGAAAGATATTACAAGAATACAAAGAGAAATTATGGTAAATTGGACTAGATTGTGGTAATTTGAAGTACGTAAAAAGAAAGCTTTATGTTTTTAACTTTTTTCTGTCAAGGGCCTGATCATAAATGTTTCATACTAGACTGCCTCTGTTATCTCTGCTGCTATAGCATAGAAGCAGTCGTAGAAAAAATGTTAACAAATGATTATGGCTGTTCTGATAACATTGTTTTACAAAACCAGGCAGTGAGTCATATTTGGCCAACAGATTAGTTTGTCAACCCCTATTCTTTTTTTTTTTCCCCCTAAGATTTTATTTATTTATTTGAGAGAGAGACCGCATGCAAGGGTGCACAAGTGGGAGGAGGGGCAGAGGGAGAGGGAGAAACAGGCTCCCTGCTATGTGCAGAGCCACACATGGGGCTTGATCCCAGAACCCCTGTCAACCCCTGCTCTAATGAATAAACAGATGTTTGAGAGGCTCTTTTTTCACTATGGAAAGTTCTGTTCAAGGTTAAAGACAACTTAACCCATTAATATCACATTTCTTTGATAAAAAGGACATTAATTTTTTTGTCAAATCTAATTTCTAAAATAAAATAATTATGCAGAAAATGGTTACATTATTTCTTCATAGAGCTGGGAATTATGTGAAAACTTTCTTTATATGTCTTAATGCATAAATATTTGATATAAACAATGTTAAGCCAAATGCATGAATTACAAATTTGAGGTTATAAAATTATTTAAACACATGCATGGTGCACAGCTGGCATGTCATCATTTCTGCACATTCTCTAATTTTTATTACTAGGCTTTATTATGTCTATTTTTGGGGAAATGTAAGAGAGAAAACTAGTATGGACACAAAACTCAATGAGCCATGGGGCACCTGGGTGGCTCAGTGGGTTAAGCCTCTGCCTTCGGCTCGGGTCGTGATCCCAGGGTCCTGGGATCGAGCCCCACATCGGGCTCTCTGCTCAGCAGGGAGCCTGCTTCTCCCTTCCTATCTGCCTGCCTCTCTGCCTACTTGTGATTTCTCTCTCTGTCAAAAAAAAAAAAAAAAAAAAAAAAAAAAACTCAATGAGCCATTAAATAGGTGACAATAGTCTTGATAGTCTCTCTGCATATTAATTAGCATAAAGATACACATATTGAAATTATCACTTATCTTAGCCCAAAAAGAATATTTCCATAAAATCTAAGTTATGACCAAGAAAGGAAATTATATTTTTGTTTATTAACAACTGCTTTAAATATTTGAATAGCTCAGTTCAATTTTAGGATCTGCTTTAAATATATCTCTTGATTATTTATACTTTAAATTTTTTTAAGTTTTTTTTTTTTTTTTTTTTAATTCCAGTTAGTTAAACTACAGTGTAATATTAACTTCAGGTGTACAATATGGTGATTCAACACTTCCATACAACACGCAGTGCTCATTCACAATAAGTGCCCTCCTTAACTCACATCACATATTTCACCCAATCCTTCTGCCCAACCCTCCTCCCCTCCATTAACCATCAGCTTTTTCTCTGTAGTTGAGTCTGTTTCTTGTTTTGCCTCTTTTTCTTTTCTTCTTTTTTTCCCCCTTTGCTTGTTTGCTGTTTCTTAAATTCCACATATGAATGAAATCCTATGGTATTTGTCTTTCTTTTACTAACTCATTTTGTTTAACATTTTACTCTCTATAGTTTCATCCATATCATTGCAAATGACAAGGTTTCATTATTTTTTATGGCTAATATTCCATTGTATTTATATACTACCTCTTCTTTATTCCTTCATCAGTCAGTGGACACTGAGACTGTTTCCATAATTTGGCTATTATAGAAAATGTTCCCATAAACATCAGGGTGCATATATCCCTTTGCATTAGTATTTTGTATTTGGGGAAATCCTGAGTAGTACAATTGCTGGAACATAGACTAGTTCTATTTTTAACTTTTTGAGACACCTCCATACCACAGTAGCTGCACCAGTTTGCATTCCCACCAATCCCACCAACAGTGCAAGAGGGTTCCTTTTTCTTCACATCCTTGCCAATAGCTGTTTTTTCTTGTGTCATTGATTTTAGCCTTTCTGACAAGTGTGAGTTGATATTTCATTGTAGTTTTGATTTTTATTTCCCTGATGAGTGATGCTGAGCAGTTTTTCATGTGTCTGTTTATCTATATATCTTCTTTGGAAGAATGTCTATCCATGTCTCCTGCCCATATTTTTAATTGAGTTATTTGGGTTTTTTTTTCCAATATTAATTTTTATAAATTATTTATATATTTTGGATACTAACCCTTTATTAGATATGTCATTTGCAAATATCTTCTCCCAATCCATGGGATGCCTTTTAGTTTTGCTGATTGTTTCCTTTGCTGTGCAGAAGATTTTTATTTTTATGAAGTTCCAATAGTTTGTTTATTTTTGCTTTTGTTTACCTTGCCACAGGAGACCTATCTAGAAAGAAGTTGCTATGGCCGATGTCAGGGAGGTTACTGCTGTCTGTATTCTCCTCTAAGAATTTGATATTTTCAGGTCTCACTTTTAGGTCTTAAATCCCTTTTTAATTTATTTTTGTATTTGGTGTAAGAAAGTGATCCAGTTTCACAGAATGCTGCTGTCTAGTTTTTCCAACACCATTTGTTGAAGAGACTTTTTCTGTTGGATATTCTTTCCTGCTTTGTCAAAGTTAGTTGACCATAGAGTTGAGGGTCCATTTCTGGGTTCTCTATTCTGTTCCATTGATCTATGTGTCTGTTTTTGTGCCAGTACCATACTGCTTTGATCGCTAGAGTTTTGTAATGTAGTTTGAAGTCTGGAATTGTGATTCTTACAGTTTTCCTTTTCTTTTTCAAAGTTGCTTTGACTATTTGGGGTCTTTTGTGATTCCATACAAATTTTAAGATTGTTTGTTCAAGCTATGTGAAAAATGTTGTTGGCAGTTTGATAGAGATTACATTAAATGTGTAGATTGCTTTGGGTAGTAGGGACATCTTAACAATATTTTTTTCTTTAATCCATGAGCATAAAATATTTTCCATTTCTTTGTGCCATCTTCCATTTCTTTCATCAGTGTTTTATAGTTTTCAGAGTACAGCTCTTTCACCTCTTTAGTTAGGTTTATTCCCAGGTATCTTATTATTTTTGATACAATTGTAGATTATTTGTACTTTTAGATGCAAAGAACAAAGAGGAGTATTTGCTTATTGTTGATTTCATTGTCTTTTGTGGGCAGTGATGTGTCATATTTTAAGCAAAACTTTTAAAGAATTAAAAATGCCCCAAATTTCCACTTAGTCACATAATAATTTTAAAATAATAGCTAATATTTTTAAGGCATTTTGTTCCAGGCACTCTTCCTTAACATAACAGTATGAGATAGATATTGTTAATATACTTATTTTACTGGTGAATAAACTGAGGTCTAGAGTTTATATAACTTAACCTCCTAAACTAAGGAGTCCCAGACAATTGGTCATGAGTCTGTGTTCTTAAACTCAATGCACATAATCTTACCAAGAGTAATAATATAAGGTGGCATGACTTCATCTATATTTTTTAAAGAATTATACATAAGATCACATTTCAGGGCACAAATAATGAATCATGGAACACTACATCAAAAACTAATGATGCATTGTATGGTGACTAACTTAATAAAAATGAGATTTAAATTCTTTTAATAATATTTTAACTTCACAAAAATACCTTGATTTCCTTTCATTTTCTTTATTTTTATTTAATTTTAATTTATTTGACTCTGATAATAAGCCAGATAAATGAAAGCTGCTAAAGAAATAGCAGAGTGTGTTCTGTTCCCTTGGCGCAGTTAGGCAACTGAAAAATTAGATCTATACTCATTAAACCATACTCTTTCATATCTGTTTCTTTTTCTTGCACACACACATGCACACACAGAGACACAAAACACATACACATTTGCACGTACATATTGATGAATAAATACACACACTCTGCAGTGTCCACATAACTGTACTGAACAGATTCTAGACCTTGCTGTTTTATTACCTGAATAAATTTTGGAGACCATTTATTTATTTGTGACATATATTTGTTTCTGTTTGTCACACATACACATACACACACATAGCCATAAATGCTCATGCACATATCAACACACATATGCACACATAGATGAACACACTCTCTGCAGTGTCCATACAACTATACTGAACTGATTCTAGACCTTGCTCTATCATTAGCTGAATAAATTCTGGAAATTGTCATAGTGTTTCTTGTCTCATTTATATTATCTGTGAAATGGTGTGGGAGACTGGTAATCAAGATGGTCTTTAAGAAACTTGTTTGCTGGGACATCTGGGTGGCTGAGTTGGTTAAGTGTCTACCTTTGGCTCAGGTTATCATTCCAGGGTTCTGGGATCTAGCCCCATGTCAGGACCCTGCTCAGTGGGGAACCTGCTTCTCCCTCTCCCTCTTCTGCTCCCCCTGGTTGTGTTCCCTCTCTCTCTGTCTTTCTCTGTCAAATGAATAAATAAAATCTTAAAAAAAAGAACTAACATAAATAAATACATACATACATACCATCTAAACCAGAAAAAAAAAATATAAAAAAAGTTTTAAAAAAGAAATGTGTTCACTTTTGTAGTACATAATTTTGTGCTAATTTTCTTAATTGTAGTGTAATGGGGTAGAAGTGTTTGGTGATTATTTTACAGGCTTAGTGTCATAACTATACACATCTTTTATGGCTTACAAGTATATCAGACAGTAAAAGAATAGGAACTTATCTCATGACAATATTAGAGGTTTCTATGATCTGAAAATTCTGCTCTTAGTTACATGATCTGTCTCTGGCTCTGATTTTTAATGTGTCCTTTTGGGAAAGAAGCCACTTCCCATTTTTCCATTTTTAAAGAAATATTCATGGACCTTGTAGGTTGACAATTTGTTTCTATGTCTGTTCTGTTACAGATAGGAACCAGATGAAAATGAATTCTGTAGATATTCATGGACCACCACTAAACAAACTTGGGTATAAAAATCAATATGGGCCCAACCATAGGAAAATAATTGTCTTTTGCTGCCTGACTGACCTTTCTGCTGAATGTACCAGACTTACACAGAACTCTGTCATTCTGGGGTTTATTACAAGTGAATTTAAGTTTTTTGTGTGTTTTCTGACAATTATCTAGCTCGAGCCATAACACATATACTCCCCCTTTTTTTTTTTTTTAATTTGTACACTTTGATCAGTAAGGATATGCTAGCTGTCTCATTATTAGAAAATAATGCAATGTAGTTTCCATCAGCAAATGTAATTTGTCAATTGCATTTGTTATTGTTTCCTATGGAAAATAACTTCTGGTTACTGTGGATTAATGCAGAAACCACACACCATGTCCAAGTAGCTTGGGAAATGAAACATGTCAGCACACTATATTCAATGATTTTTTTAAAAAATAATAAATAAGCCAAATTATTCTGCAGTGTCATGACGTATGGGCATGGTTTCAGGGAGAATGGTGTATTGTTTTATAGCATTCAGAGAGATCTAATGAATTAAGAATCATATATTCAAATTTAAAAGAACATATCTGTTGCTGTGATAGAAGTTGCCATTTAGCTAACTTATACAGATAAATTATAATTTAGAAATCTCTTTTTTTAAGTATCAATTCCTAAATCTATTTTTGTGTGTGTTTCAATCCCTGAATCCAATAAAAGAAAATTAAAACTCTAGAAGAGAGAAAAAATTATATCTGAATTTTAGTCATAAACACTAATGTTGAAGAATTTTTATACTGGAAACATCCTAGAAATTTAAGTCATGAAGTGTCACTGCAGAGGGTGATTGAAAAGAAAGAGTATACATTATAAATTAAGTATTAATATAAATATAAAAATGATAACATATAAACTGCAATTACTTTCCTGAATATGTTTCTTTCATTGATGGTATACCCTTTTCAGATTTTAATGTGTCTTCTTTTTTGCAATTGGAAACAAACAGCATGTGTAGCTTGAAGTTTCAGAGATTGGATAGTTAGAGCTTTTAATCTGAATTTTGCATAAAGACATGGTTATGTTTCTTAACTTCATCTTTTAAATTTATAAACTTTAAAAACAGTAACCTCAATTTTTCAAGGAAGTATGAACATAGTTCATAATGATAGACACATGTTTATCTGATTATTTGCTGAAATTTAAATTAGGAAGTTGCAACATTAAGTCTGTGAAATCCCATTCTTTAGAAATGAACTTTACTCTCGACTACCTCAGACTTCTTGTTTTTTATTATTTCTTAGAAAACTGAAAGTCAGTAAACCTTAAAAATCACACTGAAGTATAATCTAAATGTGCATATACATTGAAGGACTATGTTTTCCTCACAAACTTAATGGAATTTAGGTAGCTCATATAACCAAATATAGATCCAGAATGAATAATCTGTTGTTAAAATAAAAACCATTGTCAAAAGCTGGAATTTATTACCTATGTTAATATTACCTATGTTAATATATTACCTATGTTATTATGAATAATCAATTGTAAAACAATGGAATCTCTAGGGAATGGTCAGATACTCAAACACCAGAAAATGTTCTGTGAATGTTGTTGAGCCAGAAATATCCCAGCATCCCAGTAACTAGATGAGTCATTAGGCTCAGAGGGTAGCACCATAAATAAATATGAACTGCTTATATATAAGAGTAGATTAAAAAAAAAAATAAAATCGGGCACCTGGGTGGCTCAGTGGGTTAAGCCTCTGCCTTCGGCTCAGGTCATGATCTCAGGGTCCTGGGATCGAGCCCCGTATCGGGCTCTCTGCTCAGCAAGGAGCCTGCTTCCTCTTCTCTCTCTGCCTGCCTCTCTACCTACTTGTGACCTCTGACTCTCTCTGTCAAATAAATCAATTACATATTTAGAAAAAAATAATAATAAAATAATAAAATAAAATCATGGAGAGGAAATAATGTAAGTTTTTACATTTAGTTGTCATCTATTTATTACCTGTAGGAGTGATACATATTTTTTAAAGATTTTATTTATATATTTGACAGAGAGAGAGAGAGATCGCAAGTAGGCAGAGCAGCAGGCGGGGGGGGGGGGGAGGGGGAAGCACGCTCCCTGCTGAGCAGAGAGCCCAGGACCCTGAGATCAGGACCTGAGCCGAAGGCAGAGGCCCAACCCACTGAGCCACCCAGGCACCCTGTAGGAGTGATATTTTTAAAAAACCTAAAAGTTTTGTGAATAAAAATTTCAAACTATTTAGTGATCCCATAGTAGTCCAAATGATCCTTTCTCCGTCTTTACTAAATATTAACATCACTCTTTAAATATAGTTTTTCTATTTTCACATTGATTCTAACATGGCATTTTTCTTTCTTCTAACATGGAGGAAATTCTCATATGTTTTTGTGGCCTTTAGGCTTCTTAAGCTGTTGTAGGTTTCTTTGTATTTTAGTTAACTATCATAGTATTTTAAAAAGCAGGAAAGAATATTGGCTCTTTGGTGGAAACTATGATACATAAGGAATGATGGAGTAGACCAATTACCACGTGCCTATCACTAGGTTAATTACTTTGGTGATTCATCAAATTATTAAATATGTACATAATTATGTGTACACATCTGTATATGTATAGTGATTAACTATAGGTTTCTTATTCTATGATACTCTAATTTATTATGAATAAGTTTGACCACAATCACTGAGTACTTCCAGTTGTAAATCTTTTTGTCTTGCATGTATCACTTAATTATAACAATGATCTTGTAAGGGCACTTATTACTCTGCCTATTTCACTCATGCGGAAACTGAGACCTAGTGAAGTTCAGCCAGTTGACAAAGGTCACAGAGCTAGAAAGGGGTGGAGATTGTACTAAAGCTTAAGTCCACTGGCTCCTAACTCAGTTTTCCCTTTGTAACAGTGTACTACTTAGAGGTTGTTTGTTTTTTTTTTTTCCCCCTCCTTAGTAACAGTGCCAGTGCCCTTTCTAACTCTTACCTGCATTGACTAACAAAAATTGTCTCCACACTCAATATTGTCATCCTTACATACTTATTTCCAATAGGTTTTATCCATTTTATGAACCAGGTCAACATCTTTCTATTTATAAAATCTCTAGAGACTTGTTAATGCTTACCTCATATCCATTCATTTTATATTCCAACCACCTCATCCAGAATCCAGTAGCACTTGTCTTCTCAGTGGTGTCAAAAGTCATCTAGCCTGCAGCATCCTCTATAAAAAAGAGTACTCTTCTACACCTATAACTCATCAATGACCTAATAGGGTGTGCATCTCTTCAACTATGTTTAACATCCTTACCAATTATACATACGTGCATATAGTTATATAAATGATATTAATTATATTCATATGATAGCATTAATACATATGCATACATAATGCATTTCTGTCCTTTTTTGGGGGGAGTCTCTTTTAATGTTTTGTAACAATACAGTAACATTCAAGCAAATTCTTTTACTCTATTGGAATTTCGGTGTAAAGAAAGATGCTATAAAAGAATCAGATGAGCTGCAAAATATATAATTCCCCAAACCTAGATTTTTATATTTTAAAACAGAACAAGTTGTTGTATGGATCCCTTTTGTATTTTGTAAATAAGCTCTCATGTTTGTGTGATTACATTTATTTGTTGCTCAGTCCAATGGGACCTTACAATAGTTTAATGAATCCTGTTGTGAAAATTAGAGAATGTTATCTGGTGTTGACGGATCCGAAGTCTTCATGAAATTCTATCTACTGAAAAAGAAAAGATAAGACAGGTTGTCTGAAATTATACCTGGAACATGCAAATGATGGGCTTTTTATATGATAAGGAGAGCAATATCACTCCAGACCAATGACACTAAGTCAGGGAAGCTGTAAAGCAATGATTCCAATCTCTTGCTACCAAAATAAGATCTATGCAGGAAAATTAATAAGTAAATGCCTTCCTTTCATCATGATGGCATTTGGGAGTTTTAGAGCTCTGTAGCCCCATTAGTCAGTTTAGTTAATGACTCTGCTTATCCTCTTAATCATGTGCAAAACATTGACTGAGCTTCATTTAGTTCAAAGTGCCTTTCAGAAGCCTGAACTGAATCCGAGTTGTAGAAAATCTTACCTTCTCAGAGTATAAAGCATATTTAGTTCGCATCCCTTATGTTGTTTGACATCTTCAGAAAATTTGAAGTGCTTCTAAGTACAGGAAATGAAAATCTAGATAAGGCCCAAATAGGTCATGGTTTCAATATCTGGCCATTTCCAATAAGCTTGACCATGGCTTATTTAGTGCTGGAAGCATCCATTACATTCACAGCAAATTCAAATAATAAGAAGCAAACACAGTACATAAAATTTTAATTGAAACCCTTTTCTTCATATAATATTTAAATTTATATAAATCCTTTTGCTTTGGAAAAATACTTTAAATATATCATGAAGATATATTGCTGAGTGAAGAGTTAGATTGTTTTTTATAGTATGGGGGATATTCAAATTATTCCCCACCCTCATTCAGGTGGCAATAGATTGATGCTGTGTGAGATTTGGGAATTTCAATCTATTACACTCAAGTGAAACCCAATATATATTTTAAATAAGTGTTTATTCATTGTAAAGTTGAGGAAACCTAATGGTGAACAAGAATTTTGAATAAGTGAATTTGAAACATATGTTTTAGAAAGGAAATTAGGTGCAATTGTATGGGATTTTTGATTATTGTTGGTTACTAAAATATGGTGAGCATTCCATAATGTATATAGATGTCAAAAAATTATGTTGTACATCTGAAACTAATGTAATATTGTATGTTAATCATATCTTAATTAAAAATAAATAGCAAAATAAATAAAGTAACATAATAAAATTTCCATCACTCAAAAATATAGGTACTATTTTCTTTTTTCCATCTTCCTTCTTTCCATTTATCTTTCTTTCCTTGCTACTTCTAACTCTTACAATAGCCCAAATATGTCTAATGGGTATTCTCTTATAGAATGTACATTGTTGCACACACTCATTTTAATTTATATGAATCTTCTTAGAGTATAGACTATTACTCTCTTTCCTAATTTTGCTTTCACTCAGCATCATCATGGTTACAAAATGTATATATCCATGTCTAGATCAGATTTATCGCTTATAAATGAAGGATAGAACTCTATGATTTTCATCCTCCACATACTTTCTTAGTCAGGCTAACAACATGATACCACAAAAAATTCTAGGAAAAATATCCTCATTTGATACACGTATATGTGACTTCTTTCCCCCCAAATATTCAGTAATGGCATTGCAAAGTGATAAGGCGTAAGTATCCTAATTTTTGCATGTCTAAAGACTGTTCTTCCCTGGGAAGCTATGCAGGCTCACACTAGTGGGGATATATAAGGTCTCACATCTCAGTGTTTCTGGAACACTTGACAATATGCTTTCTGATTTATGTCTATCTAACAGGTGAAAGTGGTATCTTATAGCTCTTCTAAGTGTCATTCTCTGTTCAGTAATGATTTTTGGCTTCTCTGAATATTCATATTAATTGTCTTTGTTCTTTCTTCTATAGATATTTCCTACAGTATATCTTTATTATTTTTTAACAAGAATTCTTATTTTCTCCTGTTTGTTGATTTATAGGAATTTCTCTAGAAAATAGTTTGGCAAACTTGTTTTGTAAAGGATCAAATAATAAATACTAAAACTTTGTGGAATATACAACTTTGTCCTAAATATTTAACTCTGTCATAATAGCATGAAAGCTGTCATGGGCAATACAAAACCAAATGAGTGTGGTTGTGTTGTCATAAAATTCTGTTTATAACAGGCCATTGGCCAGATTTGACTCACAAGCTGTAGCTAGCTGAAACCTAATGTACGTAAGGAAAAATCACTGAGAACAATGTCAGGAATAAAGAGGAAAAAAGATAGTGAAATAAAGACAAAAATCATTAGAAAATGACGGAGAAACACCAAAATTTTAATCTTGGAGTTATGAAAGTTAAAATTATAAAATTGATAGAAATGAATGTAGGAGAATATCTTTGTGATCCAATCCATCAAAGTCATAATGCAAACAAAGAAAGTAGTCAGCAAACAAAAAGCCTGATGAATTCAAACACTTTGTTCAAAGGACAACATTATAGAAAATTAAAATACTAAGTATTTAGTAGAAAAAGATAATTATAATGAATACAATTAACAAGGGACTAATATCTAGAACAACAATTAAACCGATAATGTCTTAAAAGTAATTCGCTTTTTACAAAAAAAAAAAAAAAGGAAAAGTTGGAGAGTAGTTAATTATATGTCTTTGGACAGTTTTAAAATACCTTTTTAGGGTGGTCCTTGGGTGGCTCAGTGGGTTAAGCCTCTGCCTTCAGCTCAGATCATGGTCTTGGGGTCCTGGGATTGAGCCCCACACTGGGCTCTCTGTTCAGTGGGGAGCCTGCTTCCCCCTCTCTCTCTGCCTGCCTCTCTGCCTACCTGTGATCTCTCTCTCTGACAAATAAATAAATAAATAATATCTTAAAAATAAAAATAAAATACCTTTTTTTTTTTCCTGGAAACTGAAGGTTTTCAAAATTGTCAGGAGTTAAGGCTGAAACAGATAAGATCCAGTTTGAAACAAATCATACTCCTCAATTTTTGATACTTTTATCTTCAAGGGAAAGAGAAATAAGCCCATATTTAATTCTGACACACTGAGTCTATCAAAGGCCATGATTTAATAGTGATACCTACAAAAACAAGTTACCATGAGGCGGTCAAAGTGCAGCTGGAATAACAGAATTATGAAGATAATAACATGTTGAATTTATTTTTAATTTCAATAAAATATGTATTTACAAAGACTATTATTTTGTTTTTTCATTGAGTGTAAGTGAGGATATATGTATGTGAGAATATAAATGAGTGTATACATATAACATATGTATATGTAAAATATAGTTAATATATTTTAAATATATGCATATGAATTTAAGAAAGAGTAAGAAAAACAACTATTAGGGAATCAAAGATTGAGGCAAATAGCAGCTGTAAGCAGCATGCTCCAAGATGATGTATTAGTTATAAACCCCAAAGGAAAGAGTTAGCAGCACAGCCATTATCCCTTGAAATAAAATTTCTAGATGATTGAACTAATTTGGAGAGATATTGTTAAGATATATGTAAGTTTCCAATTATAACAATATAACAATATAAATAGGTCAATATACCACAATGACAGAACAATAGGTTAGGTACTTCTGGTCTCATAAAATTCAGAGAAAACATCCTTTCTGGGGAATCTACCAAGACTTAAATAAATGAATAAATAAATAAATAAAAACTATATGAAAGTAAAGAAGATAAAGCACCAGTGATAAAACAAATAAAGCTTTATTCTTTTTTTTTTTCAAAGATTTTATTTATTTATTTGACAGACAGAGATCACAAGTAGGCAGAGAGGCAGGCAGAGAGAGAGAGAGAGGAGGAAACAGGCTCCCTGCTGAGCAGAGAGCCCGATGCGGGGCTCGATACCAGCACCCTGGGATCATGACCTGAGCTGAAGGCAGAGGTTTTAACCCACTGAGCCACCTAGGTGTCCCAAATAAAGCTTTATTCTAAAAGGAAACTAAACTCCACTTTAAATTGTCTTTGATAGCAAAAATATTGTAACCCAACCAAGAAACAACTGACAAAAACCCAGATCCTGAAACCTTAGCCATTATGAGACTATTTTCCTTCCTTCCTCCCTTCCTTCCTTCCTTTCATCTTTCCTTCCTTTTTCCCTTCCTTCCTTCTTTCTCTCCTTTCTTCCTTCCTTCCTTCATTCCTTTCCTTCCTTCCTTCTATCCTTTTTGTCCTCCCACCTTTCCTCTCTATCTCCCTCCCTTTGTCCATCCCTCCCTTCCATCTTCCATTCCCTCCTTCCCCTGCTCTGTCCATTAGCCCTCTCTTTCTCTTACTTCCTTCCTCCCACCCTTCCTTCCTTTCTTCCTGCCTCCGTTTTGCTTTTAGGTTTGGTTTAAACATTCAAATCTTATCAAAATACAAAATTTTTATCTGGTAAATATCCTTTAAATTTAAAAGGTAGCCCTGACAAGTACAAAAATGGAAAAAAGAATTTTTTTTTAAATGAAGAAATGTATTTAAATATTTATTTTTTTAATTTAAATATTTATAATATGACTTTGCCATCCATTTTACTCTGTACTTTTTAAAATTTATGCAATTTTGTATACTTTATGTATTGAACACATAAAAATCTGATATATACACATATGAATTGTGATTTTGTATTTTAGAAGGAATTATTTAAATTTTACATCACTAAATATTTGTGGGAATGTGATTAGTTAAACCCATAAGATTTCATAAACTCTGGGTAAATAACTAATGATTTGAATAAAGTGTTAATATTTAAACCATTGTAAAGAAATTAATTTATTAAATTAATAATGTTGACATTTTAAAAGTATGAATAATAGCGTCTGTCTCTGAATCCAGCAAATGTTAGTGAATTTAAAAAAATATATATAAAATCTCCCCAAATCTCAAATTCAAGAACCCTAGGCTCTCAGCACCTCTGATCTTTCCAGGTAACTTATTCTAGAAACTACACTGCAGTAGTTTCTACTACCAGAAGAGGAAGGAGCTCCAGCCAATTGATGCTAGCAGTTTTTCTTTGCCCATAATCCTTATGTTCTCAATTTCTTCCTTACCTAGATTTGATGGTGCATCATTAATAATTCTTATCTCTCTTATGACACCCTCTGCCACACTAGACTGTAAATTCCCCTGTTCTCAAAGTCAGTGTTTCACCTATCCTGCGTTCACACAAACAGCTAAACCTGGACGGAGCAGAGTACATCCTGCAGTGAGTTCCTGAACTTTATATAACACGTTTCATATCATTCCCAAACTGTTCACACTTGATATATTTGCCAAGCCAATTTCATCTCTCAATTTTAAAAATAGAAGTTTTAAATATTTTCTTGTCTTCCTAAACATTTCTGTACCCCTCTGTTTCCTTATACTGCAGAGGTTTTTAAATCTGGCACTCATGGCTTCCAAGGTCTGTGGAGGAAATTCAGGTTTTCATAAACTTGACTGAGAAAATAAAATAGAAAATGTTGACTAGTATCTAACTGAGACCTAACTTTTCCTTGAACTGTAAATATAGACAACAAACCATTGTTTTTCAACAAAGTCTGTGGACTTTGTCATAAATAGAAAATGCATATATTTAATGTCACATGATAGTTGTTACAGAAAACATCTTGAATTATGTATATCTTTATCACCACTTCTAAGTAATTTAGCTTTAATCTGCTCAGCCTTGTAACTTAAAACACATTAATTTTAAAAAATGCATTCATTGTTATGTAAAATTAGAACCTATTAACACTTTGGAAACTATTCAGTAATTTTTCAGTATAACTGGTTTTCTTTGTAATCTTATGTATTTTATTTTATGAATTTGTGTATTTTATATATTTTGTGTATTTTATGAATTTTAGTACCAGAGTACTAAGAGATCCATCTCTCTCTCTCTCACACACACACACACAATTAAGATTTTTTGACTGGTGACCTAAATTCTTAATTCACAGAAACCTGGAAAACAGAAGTGAGTTATTTCATCTTCACCCTCAGAATCTACCTATCTATGTGATCTTGTGTCCTTAACTTCCACTTTATTTCCAGTTAAAATAATGATTCTATAAATAGCTACTAAGGTCAAACATTTCGTTTATGCATGGTATTCTTGTCTCTCCCCTACTAAAGAAATTTGTCCTTGAATGGATACCCTCTTTCTTCTCCATCAACTTTTTCCTCCTTATGAGCTGATAGAAATCCATCAATGAAAGGGCCTTTCATATCTTTGGTATTAGAAATTAATAAATATTCCTTAATAAATATACTAACTAGTCTTGTATATACTTAATCTCCTTCCATTTTTTGCAAGGCACTTACTTCCAGATATTACATCGTTTTCTGCCTAAGGTCTGTGTTCCTCAGTAGAATACAATCCTTGAGGGCAGGCCTTTTGTCTGTTTTATTCACCATGATCCTCGAGCCAAGATCATGGTGGGAACTCAATAATTATTCAGATAGAGGATTTACTATAAAAAGGAACCTGCAATAGTAGGCAGGGAAGTCATTTTCCAGGATAAAATATGTTCAGTGATTATAGACTTGGAATCACAGGAACATCAGAATATTACTTACTAACAATGTCTAGGACCTAGAATATATTTGCAAGAAACATTCTATTATAATGAGAATGGACCATTGTTAAAGGGTGAAATATTACTCTCTGGAAAAGGGGGGGGAAAGAATGGTTGATGATCAGATATGGAGGCCGGAATACCATATGTAGCTCAATTGCTAAATGACGCTGTAAAATTCAAGTAGCAGGGCCAGTTTCAAGATCATGAGCATGTGACCTTTGAAATCTGCTGTGCTTTGGAGTTAGAGGGATCTCAGGCTTGGTTTATGCTCTTTTCTGTTACTTGAAATCCTAATAATTTTGAGCAAAGGACCCTGCATTTCACTTTGATCTTCAAGTTAATGTAGCCAGTGTTGCTTGCAAATAGGAAATTACACATTTAATTTATGCAATCTTTAGTTAGCCAGAGAAATAGAATACAATAATTATTCTTACTTAGAATATGTATTACACATATGCTAAGTGTTAGATTCTTCTAGTATGTCCAAGTTTTATTTTCACAGTAAGTTGTTGTAAGATTTAATTTTGTACAACATATTGGTGAATTTGTCAAGTAATAAGATGATTACTTAAAATAGATCTGTTTATTCAGATTTTTATATGCCTATATCAGAATTTTATTTAAGAATACAATTAAATTTAGTTTCACTACAGAGGTTAAAGGTGTAAGATTTTTTTTAAATAGAATTATTCAAAATATAAACTAACTAAACAAAATTTCAAAATGAATCTTTTTATTTCAGAGGTAATATGTTCATTGCATAGATTAATTTTACTTTACATATGATTTTTGCTTTTATTTTGCCTAAATCTTTTTCCAGCTAATCACAAAATTGTTGCCATAAAAAATCTTACCATAGCGGGGAGGAGTCAAGATGGCGGAGAAGTATCAGGCTGAGACGACATCGGGTAGCAGGAGATCAGCTAGATAGCTTATCTAACCATTGTGAACACCTACAAATCCAACGGGAAATCGAAGAGAAGAAGAGCAACAATTCTAGAAACAGAAAATCGATCACTTTCTGAAAGGTAGGACCTGTGGAGAAGTGAATCCAAAGAGACGGGAAGATAGACCCCGGGGGGAGGGGCTGGCTCCTGGCAAGCGGTGGAGCAACGGAACACAAAATCGGGACTTTTAAAAGTCGGCTCCACTGGGAAACATCGCTCCAGAGGCTAAACCGGGGGGAAACCGAGGCGGGGTCAGCATAAACCCAGGTCCCGCGGGGTCACAGAAGGACCGGGGGTGTCTGAGTGCCACAGACCTTGCAGGTATTAGAGCGGGGAAGCCGGCTACAGCGACAAAGCCAAGGAGTGAGCTCTAAGCCCGGGGTTACCTTGTGCCGGTCGCAGGCTGAGTGGGCTCGGAGCGTGGATGGAGGCTGCAGAGACGGAAGCGACCCGGCGCTTTTCTCCAACTCCAGCAATTGACTGCTTTCCTCAAGGTGCGACCGCAGGCCAGAGAGGCGGGGCGGTTGGGCGCTTTGCTCTGAGAGCGCACTGAGGAGCGGGACCCCAAGCTCTCGGCTCCTCTGGGCCGGAGATTGGGAGGCCGCCATCTTCATTCCCGTCCTCCAGAACTCTATGGAAAGCGCTCAGGGAACAAAAGCTCCCGAAAGCAAACCCGAGCAGATTACTTAGCCCGGCCCCTGGCAAGGGTGGTGCAATTCCGCCTGCGGCAAAGACACTTGAGAATCACCACAACAGGCCCCTCCCCCAGAAGATCAACAAGAAACCCATCCAAAACCAAATTCAGTCACCAAGAACAGTGGAATTCCACAGCAGAAGAAGGCAAATCTTATCTGGACAAAATGACAAGGCAGAAAAACTCCCCTCAAAAAAAAGAACAAGAGGCCGTACCGAAGGCTGGAGACCTAATCAATACGGACATTGGTAACATGACAGATCTAGAGTTCAGAATGACAGTTCTCAAGGTTCTAGCCGGGCTCAAAAAAGGCATAGAAGATATTAGAGAAACCCTCTCTGGAGAGATAAAAGCCCTTTCTGGAGAAATAAAAGAACTAAAATCTAACCAAGTTGAAACCAAAAAAGCTATTAATGAGGTGCAATCAAAAATGGAAACTCCCACTGCTAGGATAAATGAGGCAGAAGAAAGAATTAGTGACATAGAAGACCAAATGACAGAGAATAAAGAAGCTGAGCAAAAGAGAGACAAATACTGGACCACGAGGAGACAATTTGAGAGATAAGCAACACCATTAGATGACGTAACATTAGAATAATTGGGATTCCAGAAGAAGAAGAAGAAAGAGAGAGGGGAGCAGAAGGTATATTGGAGACAATTATTGGAGAGAATTTCCCTAATATGGCAAAGGGAACAAACATCAAAATCCAGGAGATGCTAAGAATGCTCCTCAAAATCAATAAAAATAGGTCCACACCTTGTCACCTGATAGTAAAATTTACAAGTCTTAGCAACAAAGAGAAAATCCTGAAAGCAGCCCGGGAAAAGAAGTCTGTAACATACAAGGGTAAAAACATTAGATTGGCAGCAGACCTATCCACAGAGACCTGGCAGGCCAGAAAGAACTGGCATGATATATTCAGAACACTAAACGAGAAAAACATGCAGCCAAGAATACTATATCTGGCTAGGCTATCATTGAAAATAGAAGGAGAGATAAAGAGCTTCCAGGGCAAACAAAACTGAAAGAATTTGCAAACACCAAACCAGCTCTACAGGAAATATTGAAAGGGGTCCTCTAAGCAAAGAGAGACCCTAAAAGTAGTAGATCAGAAAGAAACAGAGACAATATACAGTCACAGTCACCTTACAGGCAATACAATGGCACTAAATTCATATCTCTCAATAGTTACCCTGAATGTTAATGGGCTAAATGCCCCAATCAAAAGACACAGGGTATCAGAATGGATAAAAAAACAAAACCCATCAATATGCTGCCTACAAGAAACTCATTTTAGACCCGAAGACACCTCCAGATTTAAAGTGAGGGGGTGGAAAACAATGTACCATGCTAATGGACATCAGAAGAAAGCTGGGGTGGCAATCCTTCTATCAGATCAATTAGATTTTAAGCCAAAGACTATAATAAGAGATGAGGAAGGACACTATATCATACTCAAAGGGTCTGTCCAACAAGAAGACCTAACAATCTTAAATATCTATGCCCCTAACATGGGAGCAGCCAACTATATAAACCAATTAATAACAAAATCAAAGAAATACATCAACAGTAATACAATAATAGCAGGGGACTTTAACACTCCCCTCACTGAAATGGACAGATCATCTAAGCAAAAGATCAATAAGGAAATAAAGGCCTTAAATGACACACTGGACCATTGGACATCACAGATATCTTCAGAACATTCCATCCCAAAGCAACAGAATATACATTGTTATCTAGTGCACATGGAACATTCTCCAGAATAGACCACATCCTGGGTCATAAATCAGGTCTCAATCAGTACCAAAAGATTGAGATCATTCCCTGCATATTTTCAGACCACAATGCTCTGAAGCTAGAGCTCAATCACAAGAGGAAATTTGGAAAGAACGCAAATACATGGAGACTAAACAGCATCCTTCTGAAAAATGAATGGGTCAACCAGGAAATTAAAGAAGAATTGAAAAAAATCATGGAAACAAATGATAATGAAAACACAACAGTTCAAAATCTGTGGGACACAACAAAGGCAGTCCTGAGAGGAAAATATATAGCGGTGCAAGCCTTTCTCAAGAAACAAGAAAGGTCTCAAATACACAACCTAACCCTACACCTAAAGGAGCTGGAGAAAGAACAACAAAGAAAGCCTAAACCCAGCAGGAGAAGAGAAATCATAAAGATCAGAGCAGAAATTAATGAAATAGAAACTAAAAAACAATAGAACAAATCAACAAAACTAGGAGCTTGTTCTTTGAAAGAATTAATAAGATTGACAAACCCCTGACCAGACTTATCCAAAAGAAAAGAGAAAGGATGCAAATAAATAAAATCATGAATGAAAGAGGAGAGATCACAACCAACACCAAAGAAATACAAACAATTATAAGAACATACTATGAGCAACTCTACGCCAACAAATTCGACAATCTGGAAGAAATGGATACATTTCTAGAGACATATAAACTACCACAACTGAACCAGGAAGAAATAGATAACCTGAACAGACCCATAACCAGTAAGGAGATTGAAACAGTCATCAAAAATCTCCAAACAAACAAAAGTCCAGGACCAGACGGCTTCCCAGGGGAATTCTACCAAGCATTTAAAGAAGAATTAATTCCTATTCTGAAACTGTTCCAAAAAATAGAAATGGAAGGAAAACTTCCGAACTCATTCTATGAGGCCAGCATCACCTTGATCCCAAAACCAGACAAGAATCCCACCAAAAAAGAGAATTACAGACCAATAAATTTGATGAACACAGACGTGAAAATTCTCACCAAAATACTGGCCAATAGGATCCAACAGTACATTAAAAGGATTATTCACCACGACTAAGTGGGATTTATTCCAGGGCTGCAAGGTTGGTTCAACATCTGCAAATCCATCAATGTGATACAATACATTAATAAAAGAAAGAGTAAGAACCATATGATACTCTCAATAGATGCTGAAAAAGCATTTGACAAAGTGAAGCATCCCTTCCTGATTAAAACTCTTCAAAGTGTAGGGATAGAAGGCACATACCTCAATATTATCAAAGCCATCTATGAAAAACCCACCGCAAATATCATTCTCAATGGAGAAAAACTGAATGCTTTTCCGCTAAGGTCAGGAACACGGCAGGGATGTCCGTTATCACCACTGCTGTTCAACATAGTACTAGAAGTCCTAGCCTCAGCAATCAGACAACAAAAAGAAATTAAAGGCATCCAAATTGGCAAAGAAGAAGTCAAACTCTCACTCTTTGCAGATGATATGATACTATATGTGGAAAACCCAAAAGGCTCCACTCCAAAACTGCTAGAACCTATACAGGAATTCAGTAACGTGTCAGGATATAAAGTCAATGCACAGAAATCAGTCGCATTTCTTTACACTAAGAACAAGACAGAAGAAAGAGAAATTGAGGAGTCAGTCCCATTTACAATCGCACTGAAAACCATAAGATACCTAGGAATAAATCTAACCAAAGAGGCAAAGAATCTATACTCAGAAAACTATAAAGTACTCATGAAAGAAATTGAGGAAGACACCAAGAAATGGAAAAATATTCCATGCTCATGGATTGGAAGAACAAATATTATGAAAATGTCTATTCTACCTAAAGCAATCTACACATTTAATGCAATCCCTATCAAAATCCCATCCACTTTTTTTTTTTAAGAAATAGAACAAATAATCCTAAAATTTATATGGAACCAGAAAAGACCTCGAATAGCCAAAGGAATATTGAAAAAGAAAACCAAAGTCGGTGGCATCACAATTCCAGACTTCAAGCTCTATTACAAATCTGTCATCATCAAGACAGTATGGTACTGGCACAAAAACAGACATATAGACCAATGGAACAGAATAGAGAGCCCAGAAATAGACCCTCAACTCTATGGTCAACTGATCTTCGACAAAGCAGGAAAGAATATCCAATGGAAAAAAGACAGCCTCTTCAACAAATGGTGCTGGGAAAATTGGACAGCCACATGCAGAAAAATGAAATTGGATTATTTCCTTACACCACACCGAAAATAGACTCAAAATGGATGAAGGACCTCAATGTGAGAAAGGAATCTATCAAAATCCTTGAGGAGAATGCAGGCAGCCACCTCTTTGACCTCAACCGCAGCAACTTCTTCCTAGGAACATCGTCAAAGGCAACAGAAGCAAGGGCAAAAATGAACTATTGGGATTTCATCAAGATCAAAAGCTTTTGCACAGCAAAGGAAACAGTTAACAAAACCAAAAGACAACTGACAGAATGGGAGAAGATACTTGCAAACGACATATCAGATAAAGGGCTAGTATCCAAAATCTATAAAGAGCTTATCAAATTCAATATCCAAAGAACAAATAATCCAGTCAAGAAATGGGCAGAGGACATGAACAGACATTTCTGCAAAGAAGACATCCGGATGGCCAACAGACACATGAAAAAATGCTCCACATCACTCGGCATCAGGGAAATACAAATCAAAACCACAATGAGATACCACCTCACACCAGTCAGAATGGCTAAAATTAACAAGTCAAGAAATGACAGATGCTGGTGAGGATGCGGAAAGAGGGGAACCCTCCTACACTGCTGGTGGGAATGCAAGCTGGTGCAACCACTCTGGAAAACAGTGTGGAGGTTCCTCAAAAAACTGAAAATAGAGCTACCCTACGACCCAGCAATTGCACTACTGGGTATATACCCTAAAGATACAAACGTGGTGCTCCGAAGGGGCACGTGCACCCGAATGTTTATAGCAGCAATATCCACAATAGCCAAACTGTGGAAGGAGCCTAGATGTCCATCAACAGATGAGTGGATCAAGAAGAAGTGGTATATATACACAATGGAATACTATGCAGCCATCAAAAGACATGAAATCTTGCCATTTGCGACGACGTGGATGCAACTAGAGGGTATCATGCTTAGCGAAATAAGTCAATCGGAGAAAGACAACTATCATATGATCTCTTTGATATGAGGAAGTGGAGATGCAAGGCGGGGGGGGTTGGGGGGAGGTAGGAAAAGAAAAAATGAAAAGATGGGATTGGGAGGGAGACAAACCATAAAAGACTCAATCTCAAGAAACAGACTAAGGGTTGCTGGGGGGAGGGGGGATGGGAGAGGGTGGTGGGGAAATGGACATTGGGGAGGGTATGTGCTATGATGAGTGCTGTGAAATGTGTAAACCTGGCGATTCACAGACCTGTACCCCTGGGGATAAAAATACATTATATGTTTATTAAAATTAAAAAATTTAAAAAAAAATCTTACCATAATTTCTAACAAGTTTAATATCCTTTTTTACACTTAGAAGTTAGTATTTTTGTTAACTATGATTTACAAAAAGTCTGAGTTACCTTAGTACCACCATATGTCTCAGGAACAAAAGAAGAAGAAGAAGAAGAAGAAGGAGAGGAAGAAGAAAATTTAGTAGTTCTATTGGCTTTGGAAACCTATAAAACCTCGACTACAACATTAACATATGAAGATTGTTGATGTTGTATACACCAAGAAAAAAAAAAATGTTGCATTAAAAAAAAAAAGAGTTGCATACAAATAAATTAGTAAACAGAAAACTATCACATGATAATGTAGACCTTCACACTTTTTGGAAGATGTATTCGAGGTATGTCTTTCCTTGGTTTTGATCTTAATATAAATCACAGGAAAGAAAAATATTAAATGTCTTTCTGTATTACAGTTTTGTATCCTGGAAATCTGTACTAGTCTGAGACTCAGTAAGTCTAATCAGATGCTAGTCCTAACTCTGTCATTTACCAGTCTTATGAATAGGAAGATACTCTTAACTTCTTTAAGCATGGATATTGAGATTATTATTTATGAAATGTGAGTTTTTTACCTGTACAGGGAGCCTAGATGTAAGTATTTAAATCCTTACAGATTAAGCAAGATGAAAATGAAGTCATGAATATGAAGGAGGGCACTTGATATAATGAGCACTGGTGTTGTATGCAACTGATATCACTGAATTTCACTCCTGAAACCGACATTGTACTGTATGTTAACTAACTAGAATTTGAATTAAAATTTGGGGGGAAAAAGTCATTCACAACTACGCTTTCATGAAAACTCCATCCTCTATGTTAAAATTTAATAATTTAAAAAAATTTTAAATAATTTTACTAATTCTTGAATTATGAAACAATATCCAATGTAACTACTTAAATCCTAAATTCTTACATATCAATGGTTGTCTGATAATCATCTTTTTATCCTTAGGGCAAAGTTCATTGCCTTGCAATGGAAGGTTCTCAATACATTTATTCTTCAAAGATGAATATGCTATTCGTTGTTTGGTCCACTAGAAGACATAAGTATATTAATCTCCATTCCCAAGGGCAATAAAGCAGCTTGGAGGGTTTCTGTTTTGCTATATGAAATCCTAAAGTCTTGCTTTATGTAATTTATAAAACTATATATGAAATCCTAAAGTCTTGCTTTATGTAATTTATAAAACTCAAAATATATTGTCTGGTTAGGCTTGTTTTAATTGATTATATCTTTTTAACCAAATCAAACATAAGAGTTAGCATTATGAGATCTCAATGTTAAAATCATATTGACCAAGCAATCCGTGTTTAAATAGTAAAATTTTGTGGTTATAACTTTAATATTGTCTAGAATTACAGGGACTAAAATGTCTATTTTAAACTATACTATTAGTAGAAACACATTTTTAAAAATATGGTTATACATCTATGCACATTATGGCAACATAACCTTATGAATTTAATGAGCTAAAGAACTTTTATGGAAACTATCATTTATTTGTTTATTCAATAACTGTTGTGTGTGCATGTGTGTGTGCATATGCATGCTTACTATTCATCATATACTCTACTAAGTTATGTAGAGATAATAGCATATATGATTGCATATAATCAGGTGTCATCAGCTGAATAGAAACCCCCCCAAAAAATTAATTCAAATCTTAATTTCCAGAAACTGTGACTATTGCCTTCTATAGTAAAAGATAAATATTAACTTACATAATAAAAGAAGTGACCAAACTACAGATTTTGAGAACTGGAGCTTATCCTGGATTATTAAGGTGAACTCTAAATCCATTAACAAGTGTCCTTATAAGAATGGGCAGAGGGACATCTGAGAGACTGAAGAGAAGATGGCTATGAGTTAGAATCAGAGAATAGGATGACGTGATTACAAACCAAGGAATGACAACAGCCACAGGAAACTGGAAGAAAACAAGGAACAGAATTTCCTCCAGATACTCTAGGAGTCTTACTTGATTTCAGAATTTTGGCCTCAAGAACTATGAGATGATTAATTTCTGTTCATTTATGTCTCTAAGTTTGTGGTACTTTGTGTATGTTTGTGTGTGTGTGTTTTAAGATTTTATTTATTTATTCATGGTGGGGTGAGAGAGGCAGAGAGAGAAAGAGGAGCAGGGAGCCCGACACAGTACTCAGTCCCAGGACCCCAGGATCATTACCTGAGCTGAAGGCAGAAGTTAACCAACCAAGCCACTCAGGTGCCATGTAGTATTTTGTTACATTAGCCCCAGGAAACTAATACACCAGGTTATCAAAATGTCTTCTGAGAGCATATAAGAATACTCGGTTCAGTCATGGGGATCACGTGAAGCTTTCTGGTGGAGGTAACATCATACCTACTTTGAGATTTGTATATTTCATATGATCTATGTCTCTTCCTTGAGCATAATTTAAGAGTTTTCATTGGAGATGGAAAAGGACTGTTCATAACTTAGTATTATTCTAATATTATGATTCCCAAGCTACAGAAAATATAAGAATCACCTGGAAAACTTTTTAATGGAAAAAATTCTAGAATCTACCCAGAACAAAATATTTTTTTAAAGTAAATATCAGAGATACATCTCAAGAATTATATATGCTCAGTTCTTTTTATAATTACTTGGGACAGTGCCCCACTTAGCTTGGGCAAGCATGGCCTCTGACCCAGATCTTGAGCTCTGGAATTCCTTCCTTTATATTTTCGAAGTTTCCCTCAGGTAAACTAGACTTCTCAGGGTACCAGTGGCATTTTGGTGGTGTTCACTTAGTCCAGAGTGGGACCTTGGTGGGCTCTTTGCCCTGTTTTTTCCCTTTGGGATGCTCTGGGACTGTCTCTGCCCCAGGCAGGCAGCCTGGTCCTGGAATCACTGTTATTAGCCCAAGTGGTATGATATGTATTAGACTAAGAATGTTGAGCTAACATACCCCAAAAACTAACCCTTGACTTGACCCACATATGTGAGTCTCTGGATGAGCTCTAACCTGTCCCTGTTTCAACCTGCTGTCACCTCTGGTACAGCTCCCAAGGACTGCATGGGTGGAAGCAGGTATCCTATACCTTGGGCATCATGTGCTCCTACCCCTCCAGGGTGATCCCCTCACCTCTTCACAGGCTCCAGCCACACGTCAGATGAACTGTGTTCCCATTTGTGCAAGGAATATCCACTGGCACAGATTTAAAACAGAGGAGGTAAATTCATCAGAGTCAAGAAAGGTCATCCACTGGAATAGAGTTGCTCTTCTTACTCTCAGGAAGGCCATTCCTCTGAACTTTCTGTGGAGGCCACATTCCAGGAATGCAGAGAATATAGCCTAATGAGTTCAGGAGAAGACATGATTGGAAGATGTGTTATTTTACATTTATGCTATAGAATTCCATTAGCAAACTTAACATAAAGAGAAAGTGAATTATCTTTCATATCCTTTAGCATATTCTTGAAAAGACTTGCTAAAAACCTTTGAGAGAGTCACTGAAAACAAGTATTCACTGTATGATGGACCATGAAGTGTCACGAGTATCACTAAAAGTATCAAAAATGGCATCAGGAAACTGTATTGGCAAGAAAATTTATATTGCTTCAATAAAGATTCCAGAAAAATGACAATGTGATTAATAATTTGCTACTTTGTTTTATAGTAGGAAATAGGAAATTATTTAGGAATAGTGAACTTAATAATAAGGAAAAGGAAAAGATGATTTTTGGACCTGAATAATATGAGGAGGGACTTGGGCCCTGGACCCTGCAATGAATCTTCAGATGCACTAATTAGACAGTAAAAGTAAGAAAGATAAAAGTACTATTTTATCCTAATTCATTGATAAATTTCCATATCTACCATAGACCAACTGATTTTGTTATCCATGTGTTCATCAACTAACACAAAGTATCCCATTTAAAAATATTTATTTTGAGCCCTTCATACCTGGGCACAGTCCAGTTAGGGGAAAAGCAGCTCTAATTCCAGGGCCAGTTACACAATTTGTTGGGCCCAGTCCAATAGGAAAATATCAGGTCCTCTGTTAAAATATTATTACAGATTTCAGGAAGGCAATGGAGCAGACCATTAAACCAAGCACAATCACATGGAAGTTTTCACATTTTGTTCTTTTTTCCCTCCGCCCCACCCCCCCCATTTGGAAATGAATAAAATTGTGACTTCTAAAAATGAGTTCTCACTTTTTCACTTATGGACATTGTATCTAAATTTAAGATTGATTTCTAATGTTACTAATTCTGGGATATCTTTACGGATGTGCTCGATCATACAAAACTATCTGTGTTAATGCTTCTATGGTTTATTTTATGGTGGGGAGTAGATTTTGTCTGCAAGATTGAATTAAATAAGATGTGACTCATGTTCTCATATTTTTATTAAGTTAAGGGTAATGATCACAGCTTACATTACATATGAAATATACTCAATACCTAATGCAGACAACAATTAGATATATTAGAAAATAATTGCTTTCAACAGTGTGATTCAAACTGAAATAAGCATTCAAAGAAAGAAATGGTCAGACTAGCCAGGACTAATAGAAATAATATCAAACTGGATCCTGATAAGTAGAAATCACTCAAAGACAGATCATCAGGGAGATTTGGGAATCCTGAGAAACAGGTAGAAGATTTAAATCCTAATGTGATAGAAAATACAAAGATATTGGAGTCTTACTAGATTGTGGAACAAGGAATTTGCTTGACAACAATGTTGTGAGCAGAATAACTTGAGATTGGAATCCAGTATGGCAGAGGTGGTTGGAATAAGATGAAGTAGGGTGGATGTGTAGAAGAAGATACAACATTTCTGAAAGAAAGTGGTAAAGTTATGGACTAGGATACGTTGGTGGAAATGTATAGGTAAAGATAAAACTAAATGAATTTCTGAGAACAAACATGACAGGTTGTGGTAACATTTAGGTATAAGGAAATATTAAGATGATGAACCAGCAAATGCATAGTCTCAGTACAGCTACATAAATTCTTAGACTTTTCTCAAACAAGGAAATTTCAGTATTTCTTCAAATGTCCTTAAATTAACTGGAGTACTTTCCCTATTGTACCATTCAGGATATTAAATATTATGGACCACCTAAAAATTATGTGTTTTAATATTGGTTTCATACACTTGATTTTTAAATCTAAATACCAGCACTTTTCAATGAAAGCTAAAATCTACTATTCCCAAAGAGCATATTTAGTTTTAAAGTGTCTAAGAAAGCATATAATGCATATTTTTAAATTAAATATAAAGTAATAAGAATTTTGGGAACTTTATTTCATGTAAACTGGATTATAAATACAAAAGGAAAAAATCAATGCAATTTAAGAGTAATTTATGCTTATATGATTATTGGTTTTTGCTCTTAGAATATTTTAGTTACTAGCTTTGAATCTGAAAAGTTATCTTCAGTTAAATTTAATATCAGTTATTAAAAGAATATATTGAAATATAGCACATATGTATAACAAAAAGTAAACTGTGTCACTATTAAATTATATTAGTTTCATTCAAACAATTATGTTGTAATTAAAATACATCATTCACAGAAGGACCAAAAAAATATGTGTATATCTCTTGGCATAGATCAAAAGATTTCACAATTTATTCAGTCCTCAGTGATATGTTTTAATAACTTTCTTTACATTTTAGTCATAACATTTCTCTAAAACACAACTGCAAAGAAAGAAAGGTTCTAAAATATTCTTTACAAGTGCTAATTCTTGTCATTGTGCTGATTTTAGAAAGGCTTTAAAGATACGGATTTAAGTAATATATTTAAATTGTACCTTTTATCAAACTTGTTATCACAAGATAGAAAATAAAAATAAATATATTAAATAAGTAGAAATAAAATGAACAAAAATAAAATAAACAAAATAAAAATATTAAATAAGTAGAACTTTCCAGGAATATTAGAGAATAACATTGTTACATGTAACTATTTTAATTAAAGGTCATAAGAAAGAGATGCCCAGAAGGTCAACATAATGAGACTGTGTTAAGCTATTGCAGCACAGGGATTCCTAAGAAACCGATGACCGTGTGAAGTGTTCTTGCCATTTTAAATAAAGCTCCATATGCCTTAAATTTGGGAACTCTCATCAGGAGTATACTGCCTGGCTTCAATTGTCATTATATGGCAGAGGGAGAGAAGGGATTTCTGAGGGAGCCAGAGCCCAAACTATTTAGAGCTTTATAGAGTAAAGTCAACATCTTTGAATTGCAATTTTAAGCAAATGGGTAGGCAGTGCAGGCTGTGGAAAATTGGTATTATGCACTCCCCGTGGCTTGTACCACTTAGTTGCTGAGCCGCAGAATTTAGCCTATGTAGAAGCTTCTGGGTGGCATTGAAGGCTAGGAATATACTAAGGGAAATAAAGCTGATGTTCATCCAAGCATACCTTCAACCCAAACTTTACAATCATTTGGATGAGTGCAATGCACAATCAAAGGGAAAACTCAACAACTGGAGTCAAGAAAACAGAGAAAAAGCTGGAAGTTGAAGCGTTACCCTCTGCTCACTTCTGCTTTCACTAAATAATTCTTCTATGAGCAGATGTTAAGGAGAGGAATGCCAACATTTAGATTTTGCTCCTGATGAAAGAGAAGAATTGATTCTTCATTGTGAAAGAATCCTATGTCTCATAGAGATCATGAGATGAAACTATTTGTGAACTACTGGTTTATAAATTCTTGCAGGTCCAGTCCTCCACTCGGCAGGTACAGATTTCATCAATGGATGAGTCATTTGTTTCATATGGTAAATGTTACACAAAAAGTTCTATGCAAAACAATAAACCATTTGATGTATTTTTAGCTTGATGGTACTATTGCCTCATTCTTGGAATCCTAACAATGTTTGCATTTTCTAAAACTTCCGTACTCTCAAATTACTCTCTGCAACCCAACACTTTCTATCAATTACACACTTTTATCCACGTGGGGCTTTATGGGAGAGTTAATAAATTAAAGCATCATTCTTTCCAAGGTTTTTGACTGTTTAAATATAAATAATTGATTAGAATTGTATTACTTCAAGGAAAAGAGATTTCAGGGACCCATGTATGTAATAATTTTATTACCATCCTTTGGGAAGAAACTGTACAGAATATTTAGTAAATTCTAATTATGTAGCCACCCTGCTAAATGTAGGTAAGAATTCTGATTTATATATACTATATATTTTTAAAGAATTTCTCTCTCAGTAATTTTTTTTTTAATATTTATTGGACAACTACCAGAAAGTGGCATAAACATTTGAAGTGGCCAGGTCAGATTAGAAAGTGATGATAAGGATTCAAATAAGCTACTTTCCCTCCATGGCATTAGTAAAAGAAAAAAAAAAAAAAAAAGTACTGGAAAGATAATAAACCAAGATCCTTCATCAGTTCCCCACCTTAGTGGCAGCTCCCCACATAGTCCTTGTTCCTATAGAAAGACTTCCACTCTTTAGTTGTCTTATTTCCTGGCACAGAATAAAGAATATAACAGGTTAGAGAAACCTGGAAGTATGGGTTTATTGCTGAATGGGGAGAAGATGACCTTGCCAATCCACCCAACTCATACAAGCAAATAGTCCCAGTGCCACTTACATACTCCTACTTGTGAATCTGTGGAGCATGCTCATCACCTACCACACCACAGGAGAGAGAAACTATCAAAAGGAATATTATCTGTTCCTTTTTTTTTTGGAGGAGGTACTTTGTTATAGCTGAAATGTAGCATTAGTGGGATTAAATGCTGCCCACATTTGATTCATTATTTTATTTATTCAGTTAGTACTTTTAGGGATGCTCTACTAGATTTTTAAAAACCATTACTTTTATTAGTACTCATATGTCTACTACCATTGCATCTACTATCCTTAATACTATAGATAATAGTTATAATTTAATAACACTACCTTTCAGGCATTCTGCTAATCAGTTCACATTTATTAATTCATTCATTCTAACAGCAATGCTATGGTATATGGGGTGTTAATGTGCCCATTTTACAGAAGAAGAATTAAACTTAAAGAGGCTCAGAAACTGCCCAAGACACATATATTGAACTTGGTAAAAATAGGGCATGACTTCATATACCTTCCATGAATCCTAAGCTAACAAGCTACACTTTTACATGGTTCCACTGCTGTCGATGAATAAATTATCCCTTACTCTCAAAAAAATAAAATAAAATAAGTTTTATTAGGGAGCTATATATTTAAAAAAGGAATATAATAATACCATTTAAGTACTAATGAAGATGCAAAGTTAAAGCACTGCTCGAAGTAAAAGAGTAAAACAAACTACAAATTGTCCTTAAAGATAGGAAATGTTTTCTTGAAAATATGACCCTTCTGCAAGACCATGACCAGGAAGTGATCAAGTGAAAAAATTGACAATGTTATTCCTGTATATTGGAAAAAGTTTGTGCAAAAATATAACAGTGAAAATGGAATGATATTCTTGAGGAATGTAACACATATAAATAAGGACTGGATCATAAAATGCCTATGTGTCAGGTTATCAGGAATTTTGGTAATACTCTTTTCTAAAGTCAGTGGAAAGTTTCTGAGAGCTTTCTTAAAAGAGTAAAATGGTCTCTACGCATGTGAGGACCTATGGGACAAGATAATTAAAATATGAGGCACTGTCTTTGGCTTGAAAAATTAGCCTAGAAAGAAAGAAAACAATGGTAAAATAACCTCAACCAATTTATAAAAATTATATTTAACTATAAAGTTCTGATTATTAATTCAATAAGAATATGTAGTAAATGACCAATAATGACAGAAAGAAGAAAAGCTTCAAGAATGAGGTCACAATTAATGAGAAATATTATTTTTTTTTTAGTTGGAACATAGTTGTGAAAAGCCTAGAATCAGCTATATGACTCCTAACAGTAAATTATTGTAAATACTTAAGGCAAAGAGTGATGAGTTGTGGACAATGTTTTAGAACTTTGGTTTGGTGTTGGTCTGTGGAGCAGAAGTTATTGATGTTCTGGCCCTGAGTTCTTGCTATTGCAATGCCTGGAGAACTCCTCAAAGTACCTGAGAGATTTCTAGTGAGAATGGAGCTGCTCTGCCTTTATGCTTAGCAAACTGAAATAACCAGAAACTTAATTATGGCCCGGCTTCTGAAGCAGCCATCAATGAGTGAGAAGAGCTCATATGCAAAGTTTTCAGATAATTCTAAGTGAGATAATTCTATTTACACTACTCACTCCCAGAGTCCTGGCAAGATTATTCATCAGTTACCCACAACTGACCTGATAACTTTATTGACTACTTTCTTTCACTTTCTCTGTTTCCTACTCATCTGTGAGTGATATCTTGTTGCCTATACTTAGATCCTTGTCTCAAGGTCTATCTGAGAGAACATAAACTGAGAAAATATATAATATATGGAAACAGAGATCTTCAATAGCACTAATTTAGGTTAGAGGTCCTTTTACTGCCTAAAAATTTGTGCACATGCATACACACATAGTCATTTATGCATAAATTCATCTAATAATTGTTAATTGATTTCCTGCATTAAGTCATATGCTATTATTCTAGGTTATCTGTGTACATTAGAGAAAAATCTTTTGTAAAACTCATATGCAGACATACACATTTTTATGATTCCATTTTGTTGTTGATTATACTGAAGTCCAAACATGAAGACTCTTGGTACTATGGACCTCAGATTTAGAATCCCTGAAGAAGATAAATGGAGACATAAATGTGAAAAAATAGATTCAAGAATCACAAAAATAACCATGAGAATTGAGCAAAACAATAAGATAGTGAGAGAATCAGATGATACAACTGTAGGTGTTATCTTCACTGTGGAAAGAAAAGTTAAGAAGAGCTTATAAAGAATGCTAGTTTAACAGAAAAGACCCCAAATAACCAGAGGAATGTCAAAAAGGAAAACCAAAGTTGGTGACATCACAATTCCAGACTGCAAGCTCTATTGCTGTAATCAACAAGACAGTGTGGTATTGGCACAAAAACAGACACATAGATCAATGGAACAGAATAGAGAGCCCAGAAATAGACCCTCAACTCTATGGTCAACTAATCTTGACAAAGCAGGAAAGAATGTCCAATGGAAAAAAAGACAGTCTCTTCAACAAACGGTGTTGGGAAAATTGGACAGCCACATGCAGAAGAATGAAACTGGACCATTTCCTTACACCACACACAAAGATAGACTCTGAACGGATGAAAGACCTCAATGTGAGACAGGAATCCATCAAAATCCTGGAGGAGAACACAGGCAGCAACCTCTTCAACCTCAATGCAGCAACTTCTTTCTAGAAACATCGCCAAAGGCAAGGGAATTAAGGGAAAAATTGAACTATTGGGACTTCATAAAGATAAAAAGATTTTGCACAGTAAAGGAAACAGTCAACAAAACCAAAAGACAACTGACAGAATGGGAGAAGATATTTGCAAATGACATAACAGATAAAGGGTTAATATGCAAAATCTTTAAAGAACATCTCAAACTCAACACCCCAAGAACAAATAATCTGATCAAGAAATGGTCAGAAGACATGAACAGATATTTCTACAAAGAAGACATCCAAATGGCCAACAGACACATGAAAAAGTGCTCAACATCAGCCAGCATCAGAGAAATACAGATCAAAACCACAAGGAGGTACTACCTCACGCCAGTCAAAATGGCTAAAATTAACAAGTCAGGAAACAACAGATGTTGGCAGGGATGCAGAGAAAGGGGAACCCTCCTTCACCGTTGGTAGGAATGCAAGCTAGTGCAGCTACTTTGGAAAACAGTATGGAGGTTCCTCAAAAAGCTGAAAATAGAGCTACCCTATGACCCAGTGATCACACTACTGGGTATTTACCCTAAAGATACAAATGTAGTGATCTGAAGGGGCACATGCACCCAAATGTTTATAGCAGCAATGTCTACAACAGCCAAACTATGGAAAGATCCTAGCTGTCCATCAATAGATGAATGGATAAAGAAGATGGGGTGGATATATATATATATGTATATGTATATGCATACATATACATATATATATATATGATGGAATACTATACAGCAATCAATAAAATGACATCTTCCCATTTGCAATGACATGGATGGAACTAAAGAGTATTATGCTAAGCGAAATAAGTCAACCAGAGAAAGACAATTATCATATGATCTCTCTGATATGAGGAATTTTGAGAAAGTCATGAGGGATAGGGAAGGAAAAAATGAAACAAGAAGGGACGGGAGAGGCACATAAACCATAAGAGACTCTTAATCTCAGGAAACAAACTGAAAGTTGCTGGAGTAGAGGAAGGGGGAGGGAGGGAGGGATAGGGTGGCTGGGTTATGGAAATTGGGGAGGGTATGTGCTATGCTGAGTGTTGTGAATTTTGCAAGACTGGTGATTTACAGACCTGTACCCCTGAAGCAAATAATACATTATATGTTAATTAAAATATATATGTTGGGTGCCTGGGTGGCTCAATGGGTTAAGCCTCTGCCTTCAGCTCAGGTCATGATCCCAGGGTCCTGGGATCAAGTCCCGCATCGGGCTCTCTGCTCAGCAGAGGGCCTGCTTCTATCTCTCTCTCTCTCTCTCTGCCTGCCTCTCTGCCTGCTTGTGATCTCTCTCCATCAAATGAATAAAATCTTTTATATATATATATATATATATATATATATATATATATATAAAATATGTATATATATACATATATATACATATAACATATATATACATATATATGTTATATATGTATATATGTTAATTAAACTATATTTAAATATATTTAAATATGTTAATTTTAAAATAT